>NC_046327.1:1042500-1342500 GCF_009819535.1 Lacerta agilis | reverse complement strand
TTTCCCATCGAGAAGGACGGCTCCCACGGAGTCAATCTCTACCCAAACTGGCGCGCACGTTGCGCTTGCTTCGGAAAGGCTGTTCTGCAAACTCTCCTGTTGGGCTGCAGTGAGAGGGGCGGTTCTTGAGCAGAAAGAAAAACCAGGGAGACAAAACGAGCGAGGAAACCAAGCGGAGAAAGAAAACCTGAACTTAGCAGCGGGGAGTGAGCACAGTCACTCTTATCAAATGTCAAATATTGACATTTTTAATGTTATAAGAAATAAATGTTTACCAAAGGCCTGTATCTGCAGGTGGTGGTTTTCTTGGAGGGAAGTCTTTTTTAAAAATAATAATAATAGGGCTTTTTATGTCTGCAAGGCTGAAGTTTAAATTCAATGCTAAATTAAAAGTTGCAGCCATCTCTAGAGAAGAGTGAGAGGCTGGACGGACGCAAACGAAACCTCTGCTTGACGAACAATTTTGCCTCAGACCCTAAAAGGACTAAACAACAGTATTTTATTTTATTTTTTGCATCCTTCTGCGTTGCTCTCTGTTCACAGCCCAGCTGAGGCGGAGTACGTAGAGTAAATCGATTTACAATTGCAATGCAATAATTCATGGTGCTGCGCGGTTGTGATTTGGAGAGGGTAGGAGCTACTACAATGTGGAAACACGAAAGCTGCCCTTTTTCATTCAGTCAGGCTAGCTTAACATCATTAAGGAAGTGTGGGCCACCCCACTTCAGTTTAATAAAATGACTGACTGGCATTAGTAACAAATGTTATTATTTCTAAAAGAGGCGCAGTGAAATAAAATAAAAGTCTACCAGAATTCACTCTTCTTCGCGGAAGTCGGATCAAACTGTAGACTCGAGGAGGAGGGAGGAGGAAAAGTGAAGACGCGCCACCACAGCAGAGGCTTTAAACCAAGGGTGGGGAATCTGTGGCCCTTCAGATGCTGGAATTCCAGCATGGCCAAAGGTTAGGATGCTGAGAGGTTGCAGGTTCGGAGAGGTTTGGAGAGGTGCAGGTTCTAGTACGGAGTTAAGCGCCTGGCTGATTGTGCTAAATCGGCACCATTTTAAAATAATGCATTTGTTTTTAAATTGAAAAAAAACACGACCTGCTCTGCTCACCCCGCTGTAAAAGAAGGGATATCCGTGTGGGTTGTGTTTTTATTTTAAAATGTAGACTTATTGTAATTCTAATTATACCCAGATCTGGAATTTAGTACCGATCTCTCTGTCCCTCTTTTTGCTTCTGCTTCGAAATGCCATGCTCGTTTTCTGCTTGACAATTCCGTTTTCTGCCTGATTTCGTGCGTTAAGGAAATCAAAGAGTTACGATTAAGTTCAGCTGCTTAAGAGCGCGAACGTATCATCCGTTTTCACTAGAAAGTAAGGGCCATTGAGCTTAAAAACATTGGAAGTTTGGGGGCAACTCAGGCTGCCGCGAAGAGGGGCTTGCAGACCTCAGTTTAAAAAAACATGGAAGGCTGGAAGGGAGCCTTACAAAACCCAGCGCGGGGCTTACTCCCAGGTTAATGCGGTTAGGATCGCAGGGGGGCCAACTTGATTAAAATATTGGGGGGCCCAACTAAGCCCTGCCCCGCATAATCGATCACATGATGTGACAGACACACACACCCCATTTGAATGGGAATTCCCTTCAACTTGGGTGGGGGGTATCCATGGGCGTAGCCACGAATTATTGGGGGCCCCAGGCTTTATGTTGGGCGGGGCAGGACCGAGTTATCTGTGATACAATTGGTCAGTTCAGAATTTTTATTTATTTACTTAATTGGCTCCCCCTGGCAGCCTGGGCCCCTCAATATTTTATTGGGAGGAGGGCTAGGGACCTCCGCCCCTAGGACTTGGCTCCCATGATTGCATGTAATACTCACTTTACATGAGCGCAAGCCTTCTGTTAACCTCAATGGGGCTTACTTCTGAGTAGGCACGAATAGCATTTCATACCCGACGTCTTTTCTCTATTTCTCTAGCTCTTTTCATGCAGAGAACTTTAAATTAATCGGTCAGTGAGGCTGAGCTGCCGCCCTTGGTTGAAATCTGAGATCTGATTTCTCGATCTCCAGCTAAGGAATCCAAAAGTTAGAATAAAACCCAAAACAGAAGCGGGGAGGTAGTTTTCGAGAGATGTGTGATCCCCAGGTGGCTTTTAAAAGCAGCTTTCCCCATTGTGAAAAACAAACAAACCCCAATGAGGTTAAATAAGAGTGAGATGAATATTTATATGGCTGATGATTAATTCTAGATTTTAGTCTAACGTCCCCAGTCATTTCGGGGTTGCAGTGATTTTTCATTCTGTCTCCTCAGTCTAGGCAGACACCATATATTTGAAGCACACGACTCCAGCCTCCTCCCAATCCTGGGAACTGTAGTTTCGTGTGAGGGGTAAACCACACATCTCAGGATTCTTGGCGTTTTAAATGGTTGCGTTTCATATGGCTGAGAAGACGGACTTTGGAAGGGTCTCAAATCGATTTGATAATAAAACAGGACACGTTCTGGGAACTGAATGTATTATTAGAGGGCTGGTTCTTCTCCTCACTTGAAATGTTAATATTTGCTATTAAAATCTGTTTCCGAAGTAGGGATCTGTTCTATACAATACTTCTGTTACGTAAACATAAACTGAAACAAGATCCTTATTTAAATATAGTATTTCCAAAGACGACGCTGTGGTGGTGGTTGTTTTAGCGGGGAAGGAGAGTCCCAACGTGGGACAGCGATTGCTCCAATGATTTTATTCTCCGATCATTTTGTTCACCAATTTTTTTGAGTTTACTCGGACACAGGGCAAGCTGCACAACATGGACTCAAGCTTGGGGGTGGGCACGGAGCCAATCCTCCAGCGTTTAGGGTTCATCCGAACAACTTTTCAGGGATCCATTTGCCACGGATGGGGAAAAATGGTGAACGTTAAATCCCGCCGCCCCCACCCCAATTTTAAACAGCCTGCTCGCTCGCTAGGTCAGTCAGCAGCACACACAAACTGTGATTAACTGATACATTTCGGATCTGGGTGTAATCTGGTTTGACTCCTCTTCTTCCACCTGAGTTTGGGTGTGGTTATTTTTTGGGTGGGGGAATGATCAGCGCTGTGTTTTGGAACGGGCCAAATTTGTAGGATGCATCCTGGTATGAGCCTAGGAAGGTAAATTCCAGTGCGATCGAGGGGACTTCCGAGCAAACGTGTTTTGGATCAGGGCCCTGCATCGAGCCGATAAGCCTTCTACGTACTTCCAGGAAGGTGATTTTAAAGCACATCTGAGTTACTGCGTGCACGCCATGCAGTTCAAAGCACGCATACCCCTTCCGAATCCTGGGAACCTTAGTTCACCCCCTCCAAGAGCTTCAGTTTGTGTATTTATTTACTGCAGCTACACCCCACCTTTTTCTTCAAGGAGCTCAAGCGGCCTCTATGGTTCTTCTCCCGCTCCTTGTTTAATCTTCACAACGACCCTGGTTAGGTTGACAGAAGGCAGTGACTGACTCCAGGGTCACTCCAAGTGAGCTTCAGGGCTGAGTGAGAGGATTTGAAACCTGGTCTCCCAGGTCCAAGTCGAGCACTCTAACCACGGCACTAAGCTGGGTCCTCAGCACCCTTAAACTACAGTTCCCAAGGTTCTTTGAGAGGGGCGGATGATGCGCTTTAAACGTATGGCGTGCGCACAGCTAGGAATACACAGCTACTAGGATCTGACTCTCACTGGACACGGATTGGCTATGGGTTGTTAAAGTCAAATCTCTCTCTCCCCCCCATAAGCCCCTCTCCGCAAAGCCCCCACCCAATAAACCTATTTTAGCCCCCGAGCGGTACTCATACTCCGCACATCTAAGCCTCACGTTTAAAATTTCAGCCATGGGCGGGATCAGAGGTCAGCTGCCCTGACCTAAATCAATCAAATAAATAAAAATACTTAACTAAAAGTAGAAATGATCAGAATATTTGAAAAGTTCTGACCATTTCCCCCCTGGCCACTTGGAGTCAAAAGAAAGTCAATTGGTGTGGAGACATTTCATTCCGAATTTGGTCGACAGAGAATGGCAACAGGTGGGTGTCCTGTCCGCGTCCCGTCCCCCCGTCCCCCAACATAAATCCTGGCTACTCCCATGCCTCCCCCCGGCAGTCTCTCACCCACCTATCTATGGATCTGTGGCTCTCTGGCCTTCCTCCTACCTGGATCGGGGCCCTGCCGAAGCGATTCACCGCGTTGGGGTCCGCCCCGCCATCCAGCAGCCTCCTCACGGTCTCCACGTCCCCCCGCGCAGCGGCGTTGGCCAGCTCATCCGCCTCGCCGCGGCCGCCCCCTCCATCCATGTCCGAGCCGCGGGAAGGATCCATCCCACGAAGCCGAAGAGCTCACGGGGTGTCAGTTGGGCATCTATGCAGCCGGCCCCCTTGGTGCCCTGCTGCCGGGCTCCCTCAAAGACCCGTCAGATCATCAGAGGGATCCCTCCCGGCGCCCTCGCAAGGACGCAGCAGCGATCTCCCCTCCTTCGCCTGTGACCAGGACTCGGTTCTCGGTCGACGCTGCCCCCTTCCCGGCGGGGCGGATGCCCTTCGAGCAGACCTTCCCCGGCGGGCGGGCGGAGCCGTCCAGTCCGCTCTTTTCCTCCGCTGCGCTGCTGCTGCGCCTCCCTTCCTCCTTTCCCACGGCTCCGCAGGTCTCTATCCATGGCCGCTGGCTCCCTCTCTCGGCGGCCCGACGTCACGGCGAGGAACAAGCCTGGGACCCGGGCAGCGGGGGGCGCATGCGCATGACGCGGCCCGCAGGCACTTCCCCATCAAAAGTGGGTCACTCGGAGAAAGACAACTGGACTTTCGACCCGTCTGTGCATCCGCTCCCCCCTTCAGGGCTCTCTGGGAAGAGGACCTCGCCTGTAGCAAGCTAGCATAAAGCCTGCCATCCTGAGGTGCTGCTTTTCTACATGCACAGTCCAAGGGGTCGCCAAGTTTTGGGGGCCTGGGGGGGCACCTGGCATTTTGAGAGTGCCCTGTGCGCCATCGTCCCCAATCACACTCCCCCGTGGCCTCTCTCTTTCTCTCTCTCTCCTCCCCCCCCCCCATCCCTTTCTGGCCTTCCTCACATTACAAACACTGAAAGAAAGTCTTCATAGGAACACCTCTCTCACACAGAGAGAGATTAGCTGTGTACACATCCCAAGGCTTCCTGCAAATAACCTTGGGAATTGTAGTTTACCCCACCCCCGCAAAGCTACAATTCCCAACCCCCCTAACAAGCTGCAGTTCCCGGGAAGGGTGTGCTCTAAATGTATAGTTTTTATGCAGTCGCTGTTTGCTTTCCCACAAGGGTCTGGCAAAACGTTTGCTGTGATGTTGAATTTTACATCCCGCCGCCCCAAAAGTCAGAACTAAGCAAGTTGATTTACATCAATAGTAAAAAATAAAATAAAATTCAAAGATCCGTTGCTGGCAAGCACCACAAAAAGACTGATCGGAGGTACTGATTCTCGACGGTCTTTCACGATTTTTACGCAGCATGGCAGCAAAGCGCACAACCCAACCCATCTCTGGCCGTAGAGGGTGACCTGTGACTTGATGGTGGTTTTGAGGAGAAAGTTTGTTAATAATAATAATAATAATGGGGACCCACAAGGACTTGGATCCATTCTCTTGCACCACAGCCCGGCTGGGCAGCACAAGACCGGTTCAGAACAATGGAGAGAGACGCGCTCTGTGATTTGATGGTGGTTGGGGTGCGTGCCGTGAGCGAACCCGTGAAGAAAGTATCCTGTTTAAAAAAGAAAGAAAGAAAGATCTGGCCAAGATGTGTGCACCCATATTCGTCTTCTTTTCTTTCCCTTCCTTCTCTACTTTCTGACTCCTGCTCTGTAAACCTGGCTGCGCATGAGCCATACCTTTGGAGTACACGATTTGCCCCAAAGGATCCTGGGAACTGAAGTTTGTTAAGGGTGCTCAGCTGGCATTATTGTAGCTCTGTGAAGGGTCCACTAAAATTCCCAGGATTCTTTGGGGGGGGGTGCCACCTGCTTTAAATGCAGCCTCTGAACCATTTGTAAGTGGCAAGGCTCCTTGTCATCTGTTTCACTGCAGACAGAGAAATATGTATTCGCTAGACAAGCCTAGACTTGCCTCCATTTAGTGTGTTCCGTAACAGGGAACCCTCTCAGAACAAGGCTGGACTTGTCCTGTCATATGCCACAGATTCATTCCCAGAAACTGACTTGTGCTGAGCAGTCAGTTTCTAGACTCCTATAAATATACAGCTGACGCTTTGGTTAGGGCTGCAGCAGAAGTTGTGCTTCCTGAACTCCATCTCCTTCCAGGACAACAGAGGAGGACTTTGGCTTTTTACTCAGAGCTGCTGCCTTTGCCCATAAGATGTCGATTGCATCGGCCGTGGCAGAATCATTCCTACTGTTCCCAGCATTCGGAGTGCTGTTGTTTAAGCAGCCAAAACAGTACAACCCACACAAAGGCGGAAGTATCAGCAAATTCTGAGTATTGCAGAAATACATAAATAAAAATAGCCCCAAGAGCTGTGCTCAGTTGGCCACAGAAGGGGGAGGCAAATGATGGAAAAGCAGGGGAGGCAGGGAACAGAATGAAACATTCTATTCAGGAGTATTCCATACTGCAATATTCGGTTGCAGGCCTGTCTTGCGATTCTGTTTCTTTGTGTTTATTTATTTACAAACCTGATGCTTCAGTTAAGTAAGCCTGTGTTTTCTGTTACAGGTGGGTAGCCGTGTTGGTCTGCCATAGTCAAAACAAAATAAAAAATTCTTTCCAGTAGCACCTTAGAGACCAACTAAGTTTGTTCTTGGTATGAGCTTTCGTGTGCATGCACACTTCTTCAGATACACTTAAACAGACATTGGTGGTGGTGGTGAGAAGGCGCTAACTCATGGGTAGGCAAACTAAGGCCCGGGGGCTGGATCCAGCCCAATCGCCTTCTCAATCCGGCCTGCAGACTGTCCGGGAATCAGCGTGTTTTTACACGAGTAGAATGTGTCCTTTTATTTAAAATACATATCTGGGTTATTTGTGGCACATAGGAATTTGTTCTCCCCCCCCAAATATAGTCTGCTCCCCCCAAGGTCTGAGGGACAGTGGACCGGCCCACGGCTGGAAAAGTTTGCTGACCCCTGCTCTAACTTATCTGATTTTGTCTCATGCATTTGTTTTCTCAGCCAATTTACTGGGAATTGCCTTCCAGATGTTTTGGGACTACAACTCCCATCAGTTCCAGATGGGCTGACCTATGGTCAGGGATAATGGGAGTTGTAGTCCAATAACACCTGGAGGACCACAGGTGCCCCATCGCTGGAATATCTGAAAGGCACTATGTTGGCTTCTCCTGCCCTAGGGCAGGCATAGGCAAACTCGCCCTCCAGATGTTTTTGGACTACAACTCCCATCATCCCTAGCTAACAGGACCAGTGGTCAGGGATGATGGGAGTTGTAGTCCCAAAACATCTGGAGGGCTGAGTTTGGGGGTGCCTGCCCTGGGGGAACTCATTTAGAAACTGGAAGCTGGCAGGGCTTCGCACAGTAGTATCACAGGTAGAATTCTCCACTGATGTGGCATCCCTACAGTCTTCTCTGGGGGAAGAAGTGTGCTTTAATTGTACCCAGCCTTTACACCTGCCAGTTTAAGCATGCTTTTCAACAAGTCACATGACTTTACAAAGTGATCCTCGATGGTGACAGGGTAAGGACTGGAATACTGTGTCCAGTTCTGGGCACCACAATTTAAGACGGATGTCGACAAGCTGGAAGGTGTGCAGAGGAAGGCAATCAAGATGATGAAGGGTCTGGAAACCAAGCCTGATGAGGAGTGGTTGAAGGAGCTGGGGATGTTTAGCCTGGAAAAGAGGAGAGGAGATATGAGAGCCATCTTCAAATATCTCAAGGGCTGTCAAGTGGAAGATGGAGAAAGCTTGTTTTCTCCTGCTCTGGATGGTAGGACTCAAACCAATAGCTTCAAGTTACAGGAAAGAAGATTCCAACTAAACAGATGGAAAAACTTTCTGACAGTAAGAGCTGTTCAACAGAGGAACAGACTCCCACAAGATGGGGTGGACTCTCCTTCCTCAGAGGTTTTAAGCAGAGGTTGGATGGCTATCTGTCATGGAAGCTTTAGCTGATATTCCTGCATTGCAGGGGGTTGGACTAGATGACCGCTGGGGTCCTTCCAACGCTATGATTGTATGACTCTTCAAAAGAGCACACAACAGGGATAGGCATTTTACAATGAAAGACACCCACTTGGGAAGCCCAGCCAGATGGGTGGGGTATAAATTATAAAAATTATTATTATTATTAAGCTCTAACATCAGGCTCACAGGAGGTGAGATCATGAATTACCTGGTAGCTCTGAGGGGAACCCGCCCCCCACTGTGATAGGAAATAAGGGCAGGTGCTTCAAGGTCCCATCACTGTGAGCAGAGCCAGCCCTACCATTGGGCAATGTGAGACAGGCTGATGTAATTGCTTTCAGAGGCATCAGAAGCTTGCTAGGACAGGGATGGGGAGCCTGAGGTTATTGGACTCCCAGCAACCATCTCAGCCCCAGCCAGTATGGTCAACAGCCAGGGATGACCGGGGGGGGGGGTTGTAGTGCAGCAACTTCTGGAGAGCTTCAGGTTCCACATCCCAGTGCTAGAAGATAAAGATGGCAGCAGCTGCACACAAGATCAGCTGGCTTGCCACTGGTTACTGCAGCCAGGCTTCTGTGGGGACGGTGCACATAGCCAAGCGGGAAAGAAACATCCCTTGCCTCCTGGTGCTTTTGGAGACACGATAAACGTACAGGTAATCGTTGCAACAGACGGCTCCCGTCCCTACATGCTCATCAGGAGTTGGCAAGAACAAAAGAGTGCTGTGTCACAGGTGCTTTCCATTTCGTCTCAGCCCAGCTCCTCCTCCTTTGGGGAGATACTCACCTGATATCACCGTCAACGCCTCCCTGCATGTGGAAATTTCCCCTGCGGTTTGTTTTGCCAAATTTTGAAGCAGGCTGTATGTCTGCCACTTCTCACTGCAGCTGGTGCAACTGCATTGAGCAACTGGAAGATGGCAAACTTTAGCTCCATGCTGGGAAAGCTTCGCCACTGAGCTCTCAAAGCTCTGCTAAAGGCATAGGAAGAGGCCAACCTAGTTTTTCTTCTTCTTTTCTTACACGTTGGTAACTTTACTCGCTTCCTATAGTGGGCGAGTGGATCTTGTTCCAACCGTGTGTCTGTCTGCACCCCCTCCTTGTTGTTCTGCATGTTGCCTGACTCTTATCCTACAAGGAAGTAAGGGGAGGGTAGTTGTTCAGCCAATCTTTGAGACATAATGCCTTTTTGAAGTGCTCTAATCAGTGATGTAGGGACACGGGTGGTGCTGTGGTCTAAACCACTGAGCCTAGGGCTTGCTGATCAGAAGGTCGGCTGTTCGAATCTCCGCAACGGGGTGAGCTCCCGTTGCTCGGTGCCTGCTCCTGCCCACCTAGCAGTTCGGAAGCACATCAAAGTGCAAGTAGATAAATAGGTACCACACTAGCAGGAAGGTAAATGGTGTTTCCATGTGCTGCTCTGGTTCGCCAGAAGTGGCTTAGTCATGCTGGCCACATGACCTGGAAAAATTGTCTGCAGACAAGCGCCGGTTCCCTCGGCCTATAGAGTGAGATGAGCGCACAACCCCAGAGTTGTCCGCAACTGGGCCTAAAAATGGTCAGGGCTACCTTTACCTTTACCTAATCAGTGATATTCTTTGTCTCCAAGGAAGCCCAGGGACCAAAATATGTTGGGCACTTGGAATGCTTTCCTGAAAGTTTCCTGCACATTTCAGTGCCATTTTGGTACTTTGCCTCCTTTTTTCATTTGCCTGGGTTTTGATGCTGTCTTCTATTTTCTTGCAGTACCAATTACTGGGGGTGAGTGCATCCCATAGCCCATCTCATGGGATGATGGGGGGTGTACCTGCATCTGGGAGATTTGTAGTGAACAAGGGCCTCGATTCCTCCCATGTAGGGTCTGTGCCCTGGTTATGGTTCCCCTTTATCACATACACAGCCCAACAAGACAACAACAAGAATCCGCCGACAGCATACGAATCAATCTGGCTAACCTGATTCAAAAATACACCCACATACCCCGCTCACACACAAAAACAAATCTCACTACAGCCAACCAAAGAAAACCAACCACACCCCAGGCCAACCCCAACCTCTCTCACCAGCAAGGAAATACAACAAGCGATTAGTAAGAGAACCCATACAAGCGACGCTGACACAAAACTCCAAACATACAGTAAGTAGAAGAATAGAAGCATTGCCCCCCCTGACCCCACCCCACCCACCATTCCCCTCCCCCCTTTCCCCCTCTTTTATTCCTAACCTAACACTGTAAAAGTAAAGGGACCCCTGACCATTAGGTCCAGTTGCGGAAGACTCTGAGGTTGCAGCGCTCATCTCGCTCTAATGGCCGAGGGAGCTGGTGTTTATCTGCAGACAGCTTCCGGGTCATGTGGCCAGCATGACTAAGCCACTTCTGGTGGCACGGAAATGCTATTTTTACCTTCCTGTTGGAGTGGTACTTATTTATCTACTTGCGCTTTGATGTGCTTTCAAACTGCTAGGTTGGCAGGAGCAGGGACCGGGCAACGGGAGTTCACCCCATTGCAGGGATTCGAACTGCCAACCTTCTGATCGGCAAGCCCTAGGCTCTGTGGGTTAGACCACAGCGCCACCCGCATCCCACCTAACACTGCATGCAACACTAAATGTCTCGCAACAAATGAAACTGATCTGTAGAAAACACAACTTGAAAAAGCATGTATTTTTGTAAACTAACAAATCTTTAATAAAGATATGGGAGACTCTGCTACTGTTCATGAAGTGAAGATGAAGAGTGAAGCTCAGATGGTTAGAGCTTGGTGCTGATGATGCCAAGATTGCAACTTCGAACCCCCTATGGGACAGCTGCATATTCCTGCATTGCAGGAATTCTATGATTCTAACAGCATGGAACTGAGTTGTTTTTCTGAGCTCTACTTTGGCATGAAGAGACTTAGGAGATTGCAGTAGTTTTGTTTTTCATGAACTGTACAGGTCCTGTTTTTCTTGTTCTCAGAAATGAGGTCTAAATTCCCTGGCACACAGCCCGCGGCCGATCAAGGGTGGTAAAGGTAATGTAAATTATGTCAGTGCAAAGAAATGTGATAAGGGAGGGGACTGTCATGGGAAAAGCTGAATTAAGCCCAGAGGCCAAGTCACCACCTGAGATCTCAATGTCATATTCTCCGGTGGCACAGTGCTTGCTGAACACACGAAGGAATAATGCTTTATGAAGGAGTGGATCTGTTCACCAAAAAAGAGAGAGAGAAGTTTGCCAGTGAGGACCAGGAAGCAAGTTTTTAAAGCCCCATTTCGGAAGCTGTTTTCTGTGTAAGGCAAGAAATTTCTGTAAAAAGAGGCAGAGAATATAGTGGAGAATTGTGGCAATCCTTCACTAAGACAGGCCTCTGGGACTTGTTTCTGAAGCTGTGGCTTCACTAGGTTGCCAGTTTGTTTTCTTTATTCCTGTAAGTTGGCTGTAGGCAAGGATATAAATTTAATGACATTAAGGTAAAAAAGGTAAAGGACCCCTGGTTGGTTAAGTCCAGACAAAGGCGACTTATGGGGTTGTGGTGCTCATCTCGCTTTCAGGCCAAGGGAGCCACCGTTTGTCCTCAGAAAGCTTTCCGGGTCACATGGCCAGCATGCCTAAACTGCTTCTGGCACAAGAGAAACACCTGACGGAAACGAGAGCGCACAGAAACACTGTTTACCTTCCCGCCACAGTGGTACCTATTTATCTGCTCACACTGGCATGCTTTCGAACTGCTAGGTTGGCAGGATCTGGGACCTTCTGATCGGCAAGCCCAAGAGGCTCAGTGGTTTAGACCCCAGCGCCACCTGGTAATACTAGGCTGCCTTCTCAGAGGGTGGGTTGTTCTACTGCATCTTTGCAACAGGAGGGATCGAATGAGCCACACAACCTGATGTGGAAGAATGTCGCCACCCAAAGGCAAGAGGCAAAGCAATGGATCATGCAGAGAGACAGCGGGCAGCACCTTCTGCCAGTGGGCACTTTGATCTGTTTGCGTCTCAATGCACATTAGCAGATTTCTCGTGACTTACTTGAGTTCCCTCTTCTCACAAGCTTGTCTGTTACTGTATTAGGGTGCTGCCTTCCCTCTCTCTCAAACCTATAGCACCAAGGACAGCGCCATTCCTGCTAACACTTTAGCGGGAACACCTAAACACTATGCCAGAAATATTTGTCAACCGCAATGTATTGGTGGTCTAGGCTACATTCATTGGGTTGTTTGAGCAGGGTTAGCAGTAGGGAAAGTATTGCCTTATTGCTTTTCTTTTCTTTTCTTTTTAACAAAACTTAAATTTTATTGGATGCGAAACCGCCTACAGAGGTATAATCCCGAACCGCAACACCTCACCCCACCGGGGCGTACATTTACAAAGCCAAAGCTTCATTGTAAATCATCGCCAAGGCACCCAGGAAAGTGACGTATTCCTGGAAGCTCTACACTTCATACCCATTGGGGCCCAGATATTTAATCAGTGCCTGTATCTCTCCGTCCAGCAGTTTCGGTCCAAAGGCCAGCTCGTTCTTGATCAGCTGCTTCAACTCCTTCTTACATAAGCTGCTCTTACCTCCATCCTTGCCTGCGTATTTGTGGAAGGTGACAACCAGCAAACCAATAGCTTGGGTCAAGAGGTGCTGCCACAGTGAGAGATGTGCTGCAAGATGAGCGATGAAAGGAGGAGAATACTCTTTTGTCCCGATCCACATCAAGGCAGCGACTCTCTCGCTGAGCTGCTGCAGGCCTTCTCCTGAAGCAAGATGGTGCAGTGCTGAGTGGCAGAAAGAGATGGGGAAAGTGGTCGCCTCATTGTTTTTATGACGCACCAGGCCTCTACTCTAACTTTTTACAATTAGAGGGGTGTCCTAGGAGTATAGGGACACGGGTGGCGCTGTGGGTTAAACCACTGAGCTGTTAGGGTTTGAAACCTGAGATGCTGGCAAATTAGCAAGGTCACATGATTTAAGTTGTTAAGCTTGTTAAGTTGTTAAGATGCTCAGTATATATAGAGTGTTTGTTTTGTTTGCCTCTCTGGGTGTGGAGCAGTCATGTCTGAAAGCTCTGGAGGAATGTTTGTTATCTGTCTGCAATAAACCTGTCTTTAGAAAGACGGGCTTCCACGTGTCATCATTTTGTTGCTGCAACAAGAACCCTACTGCTGGACTTGTTTAATGCTCTGCAAAGAGAAGTGTTGCTGGTCTGTGCAGCGGAAGCGTTTACTGGACCAGTACACTAATATATATATATATATATATATATATATATATATATATATATATATATATATATATATCCTCTCTTGCATCCCAAAACATTCCCACACTAAAGATATTGCTCTGTTTTCCTGTGGACCACATCAGTGAGGCCGAGAGGTCAGCCCAGGACCTCCAGACACGCTACCCAGGATTGCGCCCCAGGGAGGTCAATTCAGTGTTGCTAATTCAGCAAAAACAACACGGGATGCAGCAGTTACGAGTTCCCTGCCTCTGCAGCCACAACAGGTGCTGTGATGCTCCAGTGGTTTGATTTCAGCCCCAGAGGCATGCTCCGTTATCTCTCGAGACAAACTGAGAGACATCTCAAGACATCTCACGATAGTGGGGGAGACTGCGTGCTTTCTCAGACTGCTGCCCTGGTACTAACTATTGATGGGCAGCTTCATGGCTGCTGCAGGTCTCCCTTCTTAGGGTTCCTTATCTTTAAAATGAACTCAGAAAGAGCAGCCTTCAGACACAGGGCTCTTTCCAATACGCAGCCCATTGACTCCCCTCACAATCCAGGACACCCTCTGTGCAGTGGGACGCATGGGCATTCATTTATATACGGTAAATATTTCCTGGAATCAAGCAGCATATAATTTTTGTTCCATTAACAAATCTTAAGCAAGGAGCAAAGTAGCATAACTGGTGAGCATTTTGTCTTTCGTTTTCTCCAGCTAGTCCACACCCAAAGAAAAGTGGGTTTCTAAGAATAAACTCAGCAAACGTGTAATTCCAGGAATGATACTTCTTAGAATCTTATTTATATATTGTTCCTGAAAAACAAGCAACTCTCTGTGACTTCGCACTTTCTGTTCAGCCTCATTCCTCCTAAACATTTTTTGCTTTATTTCACAAATTCCTTAGATCTGTAGCTCATTTGCCGCTTTTAAGTGGTAAAAATAATCGGTGGCTGTTTCAACAGAGCATCACTCGCAAAAAAATAAATAAATCACCATTGGAGGTTTAGTTATGCTTAATTGTGGTTTAAAATGTCTACATTTTCTTAGGTTAAGTCCATAGAAAAAGTTGTTGTTGTTGCTGCTGCTTCTGCTCTACTCATAAAAATTGACTCAAAGCATTATCATAAACTAATCAAGAAAGACCGGCTATAATCAAAGCACCAGGTAAGCTTTGCGCATGTGAGTTGATGCTCAGTAACCAGGAAATTTGGAGGAGCCCTGTGTTTCAGCTTCTTAACTCTCATCCTACTTCTGAGTAGACTGTGGGACCAGTTTATCACTCCCACTGCCTCCCTTTGTCCTGTTCTCACCCCCAAATGTGCCCACCCCTTCCTCTTAAGCCCTTTGCACTGCTCTTTGAAGAAAGATAAACGCTCATGTTTCCCCATCCACAGGTCTTGCATCTGAGGCCACCCAAGAAGGTGGAAGGCTAAGTGTCACTTTGTGTGTCCCTGGCAAAATCCATAGTAGCAGTCTGTAATAGCAGTCACCACACACCCACCCCTCAAAAAAGTACATGCTTTCTTCCAGTAAGGCATACTTCCTTCCTGTTACAGATTTCCCTACATCCACAAAATCATTTCAACCTTCTGCTGGTGTGAGCTTTAGCAGCAGATATGCCTCGTCTTTGGGCATCTCGAAAGATCTGCAGTCGGCCCAGCATAAATGATGAGTAATGAGCACTGAAATAAGTCTTCAGACAAAAGAACTAAGTTCATGAAGCGAACACAGTGTGTGTGTGTGTGTGTGTGTGTGTGTGTGTGTGTGTGTTTTATAGTTCAGTGAGTTGAATACCCTGACACACCCCAGACCAAAGGGCAACATGCCAATTTGCCTCCTGGAATATTTTTGACGATTGTCCTCTCTGTCTTCCCTCTCCTTCCTCTTTTGAGTTTCTTACAGTGAGTCTCTTTTGAAAATGCAGCTGTGGTTGGTTTCAAGCTCCCAGTTCCTTAATCCCATGAAAATTTCAGATGAATGAGCAGCCTTAATAAGTCACTGGATTTTCCATACCCCCATATCTCCATCCCTTCAAAATCCACAACAATTCTCTCTAACCAAAAGCAAGTTTTTAATGCGCGATGACTCCAGATGATGCAAATAAGAGGAGGAAGACAACACCCCATAAGCTTTAAGGTAAAGGTAAAGGGGCCCCTGACCATTAGGTCCAGTCATGATCCGGATTCGGCCCCCAGCCCCCAGGCCTTAGGTTGCCTACCCATGATGTAAGCCAGGGGTCCCCAAACTAAGGCCCGGGGGCCGGATGTGGCCCAATCGCCTTCTAAATTCGGCCCGTGGACAGTCCAGGAATCAGCGTGTTTTTACATGAGTAGAATGTATCCTTTTATTTAAAATGCATATCTGGGTTATTTGTGGGACTTGCCTGGTGTTTTTACATGAGTAGAATGTGTGCTTTTATTTAAAATGCATCTCTGGGTTATTTGTGGGACCTGCCTGGTGTTTTTACATGAGTAGAATGTGTGCTTTTATTTAGAATGCATCTCTGGGTTATTTGTGGGGCATAGGAATTCGTTCATATTTTTTTTTCCAAAATATAGTCCAGCCCCCCACAAGGTCTGAGGGACGGTGGACCAGCCCCCTGCTGAAAAAGTTTGCTAACCCCTGATGTAAGCAGATGACATTTTATTCCTGCCGCCATGCATGAGGTTGTTGTTTCATGTCTGAGTCATGCCAATATACATGAGCTAGACATGTGATGTCTCTGAGAAAACCCTAGACCTCGGCAATGAGGAAACAACGCTGCCAAAACAGTCCTTACTAAACTGCAGCTATTGTTTATTAAAGAATCATACACAGCGACAACATCCCCCCCCCCCGAAGAGGGAGGAAAACAACTAAATGAATGAATGGGAGGGGAACAGATTACAACTAAAATACCTGTATCCCAGCTAATAGGATTCAGGTGTACACAATGAGATTCCACAATTAAAGACACATACATCACAAGACTGATAACCATATGGTGATGAAGACTGTCTAATCTGTCTAATCTACCTGGAGCCATGGTTCAGGGTGTGTCTGGGAGGCAAAGGGAACTTCGTCCAACTTAAGTTAAGCGTGGTGGCAGTGACCCCAAACCTGAACTAGTCAATAAAGTTGCGGCACTGAAACCCCTATTCTGTGTTGTGGGAGCAGGAGTGCGGTTCTGTTTTTGCTTCTTGCCTTCAAGCTAGATGTTTTGAATACCGGTAGTTGCAGGTTGATTCAAAGCATATGACAGGAATTAGACCCAAGTTGAATCCTCATAATTAACTTTGTCTAACAAAGAAGCCAGACTGCCATCTTAAAGGCAACATTTCGTCAACTTCTTCCTTCATCAGAATCTTCATCTTTCTTCATCAGAATTGCCTAGCAAACTTTTTCTTCTTTTCTAGTTGATGCTGAATAACATATCCTCTACTTTGGCTGCTTCTGTGCACCATTTTCAGACCATTGTCCTTGAATCCTAGGATATGATTGATTGATTGATTGATTGATTGATTGACTGACTGAATTTATATACCTCCCTATATCTGGAGTTCTCAGGGCAGTTCACATAAAAAGATCACAGTATATAAAATAAAAGTACAGTGGTACCCTCAGGTTACATACGCTTCAGGTTACATACTCTGCTAACCCAGAAATAACGCTTCAGGTTAAGAACTTTGCTTCAGGATAAGAACAGAAATCATGCTCTGGCGGCGCAGCAGCAGCGGGAGGTCCCATTAGCTAAAGTGCTGCTTCAGGTTAAGAACAGTTTCAGGTTTAGAACAGACCTCCGGAACGAATTAAGTACGTAACCCGAGGTACCACTGTAATAACCCAATTATTGTTGTTGTTCAGTCGTTCAGTCGTGTCCGACTCTTTGTGACCCCATGGACCAGAGCATGCCAGACACCCCTATCTTTCAATGCCTCCTGCAGTTTGGCCAAACTCATGTTAGTAGCTTCGAGGACACTGTCCAACCATCTCATCCTCTGTCATCCCCTTCTCCCCCCCGCCAAGAGCCACATTTTAAAAGGGTATGGGATGTTGATCAGGTCCACCAAAGGCCTGGCTAAAGAGGAACATTTTTGCCTGGCACCTAGAGGTGTATAATGAAGGCGCCAGGCGAACTTCCCTGGGGAGAGCATCCCACAGACAGGGAGCCACTGCAGAGAAGGCCCTGTTCTCATGCTGCCACTATCCGAAACTGAAGCCTTTGACATACGAAAAATGAAAATAAAAATCTTAGGATGATTCATGTTTCACTGGCTAAGAGTTTGTCACTTCCTAAAGAGACCCAGCAAGCGCCAGCTGAAAAAGAAGCCTTGTGCTGTATGTTTCAAAAGAAAGTATGGAGTAAAATCAGTTAAAATTAACCACAACACCAGAAAACCAACTGAAATTGTATGCTGGGATAAAAAGGTGTCCTTTAGGTGCCAAAAGTTCTCTATCAGTGGTGTGCGTTGAATTTTTTTTTGTAGGGGAACAGTTAGTGCCAGAGAAGCAGCTTGTGTGGGTGATGGGGGGTGACATTGGTGCCCGTGAGCCGGGTGGGCTTTGGGAAGGTGGTGGTGGGGCTCTTGGACCCCCTCGGAGCATTGTGCCTACCTCCCTACTCTAATTTACCAGGAACATTTAGCAGACTAGCCTAGTCAAAGGTTACCAGAGTTTTTTTTCCAATGAATCCGGGGACACTTTAAACAAACAAACAAACAAACAAATAAAAATTACAAGTTCGGGACGTTGATGCCGCACCACGTTTCCCCTTCCTCTGAGGCTTCTATCTCCTTTCTCCATGACCCTCCTTGAAAATTTTGGGGGTCCCAAGGCCCCTCTCCCCCCCGCCAGATGGCGTCCCTGGTCACCCCACAATGTGAGGTGTATTTAACAGGCTCCCTTTCCTCAGAGTTGTGGGAACCTGTCCTGTTGTCGATTCCTTTATATAGATCCCATCACCCAAATGCAGAGTCTGTTTTAAATAAAAATGTGCCGCCTCTGAGACTAAGAGGAGATTTGTGAGGAAGGTGAGCAGGATTTTAAATCCGATTTAACTGATAGCCGCCTTCCAGTGAAATTTAAATATGTCAAAGTTAGGGAAAAGAAAGGGAAATAATTATCGTATATGTGTAAAATAATGTAACTAACTGATACATTGGCAGGCTTTGACCGCACATTTGCAATCAGCGAAATTGGGATAAAATTAGAAGAAGAAGAAGAATTTATGAAGTATGTGTATGGAAATGCAGAAGATAATATAAGGAACCAGAAGAGGGAATGATGTCATGAGGTTTAAAGCACCTCAAAGATAAGGTTTTGAAATGTGTTTGTGAATAGGGATTGGGGGGCATTTGTCTTTTGTAGTTAACTGTGGAAATTAATTGTGGGGGGAAAATTATTTACAAAAAAAGGTAAATAAAAATGTGCTGCTCATTTAAGACTCAAAACAATTGTGGTTATGGCTCATCATCCTGGGAGGGCAAAGGTTTCAGGCTTCTTCTTCCCCAAAAGAAGCCAGCTACCGATGACCCAGCTTTTTCCACCCCATCCCTTCTGCTAAACTGCTTTCTGTTCTCTACTGGCAGCTCCTTAAAAAAAAAAAAAGTCACAAGTTTGGGCTGCCAGCGCATTCCTTGTATGTATGCAAAAAGAATGTTCCCTGCCAAGTAGGCTTTTGCTGAATCAATTTACAAATATTCAAAGTATCTCCTGTTAAGGATGCCAACCCACGGTGGAAACAAAGGACACAGCTGCACACCCTGCGCCCCCAGTTCTGTGCATTTGAGTGTCGGTCGGTCGGTGTCAAAGGCGAGGCCACAACATCAAACTCCTTCCAGATCTGCTGATCTGAATCGGAAATCAAGCTTTAAGGAGAAGTAGCCAGCTTTGGTCTAAACCACAGAGCCTAGGGCATGCTGATCAGAAGGTCGGCGGTTCGAATCCCTGCGACGGGGTGAGCTCCCGTCGCTCGGTCCCTGCTCCTGCCAACCTTGCAGTTCGAAAGCACATCAAGTGCAAGTAGATAAATGGGTACCGCTCCGGTGGGAAGGTAAACAGCGTTTCTGTGCGCTGCTGTGGTTCACCAGAAGCAGCTTAGTCATGCTGGCCACATGACCCGGAAGCTGTACGCCGGCTCCCTTGGCCAATAAAGTGAGATGAGCACCGCAACCCCAGAGTCGTCCACGGCTGGACCTAATGGTCAGGGGTAACTTTACCTTTACCTAGCCAGCTTTTAAAAATACAGTTCTTGATTTTCAACGCGCACAGAGTCCTATGCACTGCTCAGGACCATCAGGGACATTGGCAAGGGAAGAGGGTAAGACCAACAGGCCCTCTTCTCTGTGAGGATTCAGACTCAGCAGTCTGAGGGAAGAAGGGTATGGAGCAGGGACTTCCTGGCCTTGCCACCAGCTCTGCTCCTGGTCTGAGAGGAAGAGTGTGTTGAGGGACCTCTCGATGTCAAGGGCAAGGCAACTGGAACCACCGCTGTCCTCGGATGCTACTTTAAGAACTGGAGCTTGAGCTTGTTTTCTCCTCCTCCCTCCCCTTGCCCCTTTCCTTGTGTGCCATGCCCTTTTGGATTGTGAGCCTGAAGGCAGGGGCAACGTTAGAGCTTGTTTTTCTAAGTCACTCTGAGAGGCTTTTGGGCAGGAGGACAGGGCATAAATGCCTCACCGCCGATGCAGAATATATTTTGAATCCAATGGCAAACATGTAGTGCAGTGGTTAGAGCATGGAAACAAAGTCCTGGGAGACCAGGCTCAGCCATGAAGCTCACTGAATGACCCTGAAGACACGCATTGCTTCTCTGCCAAACCTACCTCACAGGGTTGTTGTGGAGATTAGAGAAAGGTGGAATATCGATGCCGTGAATGAACCCATAAAAACAAAATGTCTGTGTGTTCTTATCAGCCCTCAGGTAGCATCTTCTTGCTGTGCCTCTCAACCCTCCCATTCCAGCTGGCACATCTCTTTTGCATGCCCAGTCCATTCAGCTACCATCTGCAACACATTTCCCAGTGTCAATATATTGGGAATTGTATTGCCTCTATAAGGGCAGCGATCAAAATGGAAGTGCACAGCTGCAGATAATAATAATAATAATAATAATAATAATAATAATAATAATAAATACCCTGCCCATCTGGCTGGGTTTCCCCAGCCACTCTGGGTGGCTCCCAACAGAATATTAAAAACACGATAAAACATCAAACATTAAAAACTTCCCAATACAGGGCTGCCTTCAGATGTCTTCTAAAAGTCAGATAGTTGTCTATTTCCTTGAGAATCTGATGGGAGGGCCTTCCACAGGGCGGGTGCCACTACCAAGAAGGCCCTCTGCCTGGTTTCCTGTAACTTTGTTTCTTGCAGTGAGGGAAATGCCAGAAAGTCCTCAGAGCTGGACCTCAGTGTCCAGGCTGGACGATGGGGGTGGAGATGCTCCTTCAGGTATACTGGGCAGAGGTCTTTTAGGGCTTTCAAGGTGAGAACCAACACTTTGAATTGTGCCTGGAAACATACTGGAAGCCAATGTAGGGCTTTCAGGACTGGTGTTAAATGGTCTCGGCGGCCTCTCCCAGTCACCGGTCTAGCTGCCGCTAGACAGCACCCATAACAGGTTCCTTTCTCGTTCCAACTCAGGTCAGTGACAAGGCCACTTCACTCACACCCAGATCTCAGGAAATATGGTGAAGAAATGTTTCTCCTTCTTCTTCCCCATCTATGTTGTTGTTGTTTAGTTGTTTAGTCATGCCCGACTCTTCGTGACCCCATGGACCAGAGCACGCCAGGCACTCCTGTCTTCCACTGCCTCCTGCAGTTTGGTCAGACTCAGGATGGTAGCTTCGAGAACACTGTGCAACCATCTCATCCTCTGTCGTCCCCTTCTCCTTGTGCCCTCCATCTTTCCCAACATCAGGGTCTTTTCCAGGGAGTCTTCTCTTCTCACGAGGTGGCCAAAGTATTGGAGCCTCAGCTTCAGGATCTGCCCTTCCAGTGAGCACTCAGGGCTGACTTCCTTCAGAATGGATAGGTTTGATCTTCTTGCAGTCCATGGGACTCTCAAGAGTCTCCTCCATCTATAGGAACAACATAATTGGATGGGGCAGGGCTGACAGGAGAACAAAGACTCGAAGACAGATTCTTTGCAAAGGCTTTGATGTTGCACAACTGTTGGCAGACGGCAATACGCAGAGTTAATCCTAAATTCAGCTGCAACAAAGGCAGGCACTCTAACTGCCACACCTTTAGATGTTGCACTGTCACACACACCCCTTGCTATCCAATATATAGGACAGGTGGGATCATCTTAGGGCACTGAATGTTTCTGCAATCTCTCGCTATGCCTAGTAGGGGGAAACCTCTGCTGCCTTCTCTTTTGGCTCCTCCTGGACCCAGGGAATGAGGGAGTGTCTCTGCCTCCTGAGAGGTTGCCATGACCAGTGAGAAACCTCCCTTTGGATAGGCAGAGCTACTTCTAGTATCTGATGGTGTAGGGGGGGCAGCATGACCATGGGGACAGATGAGATGAAAGAGCAGGTCGAGGGAGCCCCTACATCCTCCCTAACAGACTCCCACACTTCAGGCAGCATCCCCCCCCCACACAATCCCACTGGTACTTCTTCTGGGTCCTTGGCCAGTCCTTTATCGGCAACATCCAGAATCGGCCAGCCTGTCACATCGGCGTGCAAGACCTGGGCCTAGCGATAGGGCTGTGGCAACTTTGCTGTGTGGAAAACCACTGTTTGGTCCCAATTATTTCTTGACCGGAGTCTGCAGGAGTTCACCCAACTGGAAGAATCATTTCTATATACAGTCGTACCTTGGATCCCGAACGCCTTGGCACTCGGACGTTTGGGCTCCTGAACGCTGCAAGTGAGTGTTCCGGTTTGCGAACATCCTTTGGAAGCCGAACGTCCGACGGGGCTTCCGATTGGCTTCCTACAGCCAATCAGAAGCTGAGCTTTGGTTTCTGAACTTTTTTGAAGTCGAACGGACTTCCGGAATGGTTTCCATTTGGCTTCCAAGGTATGACTGTACTTGATTGTCATTTTTATAGTAGCCCTTCCTCCCACATGATGAGTGTGGGTGGGGTCCAGGGCCCAGGCTGTGTGAGGCACCTCTTTTCTATTCCTAGGTTTCTGACATGCTGTTTTCTCTCTTTCCACTTCCGACACCCACTTTTCTCTCCCCCACCAGCCTTTGACAGTGCCTTGCAAATGGCCCTGGGTGGCAGCAGCTGCATTTTAACAACATCTGTAAGAGAGAAATGCATGGTGTTAAATCTCCCAGGCTGTGATCTAAAAGAAGAAAAGCCATGCGATTGAACTAAACAGAAAGCAACAGAAAGCGACAGGTTTTTTCAAAGGAAGGAGGGGGAGAGGGCATAGCAGCTGAATGATCTGGAAGAAGTTTTAATTCCCAAGACTAGCAATTGCTAAAGACAAAACACAGTTTAAGGATTTGTTTTCACTTCAAGTCAAAGATGTAAAGATGGAGAAAAAAAGCATGCAATGAAAAAAGCCAGTGTCTTGCTTGCCTTGTGTGGAAAGAGATCTCGGTGCTTTCAAATGAGAACTGCAGACTGACCAAGGATGCAGCTCCCGGCCGGCTGGCAGATTATCTCCTTATTTTCAGTAGTTTTATCTCCCTGCCATACACCCCACTTTTTTGAAATAGTGTGGTGTGTTTGGAAATATAGTTTTTAAAAAGTCCTGTGCAATGATATATAAGGGACAGGCCCCAACATGTCCAGGGAGGCTCATACCAGCTATATCTTTCCACAGTGAGGACTCTGAGCAGGAGTTAAAATCTCAGGCGAATCCTCAATAAAATAAGCAGCAATATTGACAGGTCTCCAATAGTCACAACTGTGGTTAAAAAAATCTGGAATACAGGAGATTAAAACCTTTTCCCTGTTCATAGCTAAGTCCAAATAGGAACATTATATTCTCTGTGACTGGCAACTGAAACTAGCTGTTTACCAGAGCAGATCTCGAATGCAGGAGCTTCTCAAAGTTCCCTTTTCACAGCTATCGCTAAATACGAGCAATATATTCTCCTGCTATGACTGGCAGGGGAAACCAGCTGGTCACAGGACCAGAGTGGAATGTGGCCTTTTTCCTGAAGAGCTGAGCATGAGGAGAGGCTTCTATCACTTTGGCAAAGTGACCACGAAGCAGAAACTCCTCTCGCATGGGTGCCACGCTTCTCCAGGCCTTGCAACATTCCTCAGGTCTCTTGATGTTGGCTTGAGAGAAGGCGGCTGAATTTGCATCATGCCGATTCCTCACATTCCATGTGAGCAAAGTCTTGGATACATCCGTGTCCTCTAAGATCCTCACAAACTGGCACAGATCCCAGAAGCTTCCATTAAAATAAACCTTTTGAATCACTGGGTGAGTGCCCTTGGTCTTTTCTTTGTATTGTAATTGTACTGCGTTCTCACATTATAATTGAATCGAAACATGTCAGGACACACTCATGTAAGATAGGGAGGGATGAATCAGTGGTTGTTTTTTTCCTGGCGCATGCCAGTTTCACACGTGTTCAATCAGAAGCCTGTTTCATCCACTTTCCTGCATATTAAACAACAACAACACATGAAAAATTGCATATAGGGAGTGTGTCGGGGAGGAAGAGAGCAAGGATCAGATTAGCTGGTATCCTACAGGGACGCGGGTGGTGCTGTGGTCTAAACCACTGAGCGTCTTGGGCTCGCTGATCAGAAGGTTGGTGGTTCAAATCCCTTGTAAATAAATCACAGAGAGTGACTGTCACTTCTGTCACCTCCTTTGGGGCCAGACTTTTTCCTGCACTCCCTCGAAAAGCTCTGCTGGGTGGCATAATGAGGATGCAGTGGACTCAGGAAAGGCTCTTTGCTGCCTTCACTAAGTAGGCTTGATGGCGAGCCCTCGCCAGTATTTGACTGGAGTTTTCCTCCACTGGCCTGCAAACCATTATCCAACTTGTTTCCTTGCCTAAGCTCTGGAGTATACCAGAGAGCCAAACAGCCTCCATGAAGCAGGAAAGGGCACTTTATATCCAGTAGACGAGGGGTAGGCAGTGGCGGAGGAAGGCTCCATGCTACCTGGGGCGGCAAAAGGAAATGTGACGTCACGACCGAGTGCCGCCGCCATTTCTGCAGCCCCCTTTTAAGCCGCAGAGCGAAAAGGCGGCTCTTGGGGCTGCCGAGCGCGATCGGCGGCTCCCCGCCGATCGTGCACGGCAGCCCCACAAGCCGCCTTTTCGCTCTGCGGCTCAAAAGGAGGCTGCGGAAGTGGCGGTCCGACGACAGAGTGCGCCTGCGCAAAATGTCGCACAGGCGCACTCCGTCGTCGGGACGTGCGGTGCCGCTCCCAGGGTGACGGAGGGAGTGGCGGCGCATGGGAGTGGCGGGAGGGGCCGCTGCTTGTCACCCCCACCCTCCCCTGTCACCCGGGGCGTACCGCCCCCACCGCCCCCCTAGCGACGCCCCTGGGGGTAGGCAACCTAAGGCCCGCGGGCCGGATACGGCACAATCGCCTTCTAAATCCGGCCCATGGCTGGTCCGGGAATCAGCATATTTTTACATGAGTAGAATATGTCCTTTTATTTAAAATGCATCTCTGGGTTATTTGTGGGGCATAGGAATTCGTTCACCCCCCCCCCCCAAATATAGTCCAGCCCACCACATGGTCTGAGGGACGGTGGACCGGCCCATGGCTGAAAAAGGTTGCTGGCCCCTGCAGTAGACAGTCTCACCAATGTTCGTTCTCCCACTAGCCAAACACATTAGGAAATAAGATCCTGATTGCAATGCGATTGCCATCTTCTAGCCCACTCCCGTGCATCTTCGCTTTGCAGAAAGTCCCATGTGCTTGCTGTTTTTTAATCACCAGCCCTTCTTTCTTGACCACGCTATGAGAGAGTTTCTGTGGACTATTACTTCACAGCTCTTTAATTTCAGTAAGCTCAGGATAAAGGTTCTTGGCATCGATGTGCGGCTGAGCCTGCTGTGGGTTATATGTTAAGGAAACGGCGTAGTCAGAAAAACAAAAATTGGTGCTTTACATTCTTGGAGGCTGACATAAACTCTGGGAGGCCGCTGCCCTCTGGTGAGTCAGTGGTCACAGAACAATCGTACGAGCCCCGAGACCCAATCGTAAGATTCCCTCCTGCCCAGTCACATGGGACTTCAGCATCATCCCAGTCATGCTCATTCATATATCATTATTCCTTAAGGATGCTGCAATCCATTTGCTTCTTAAACTGGGACCCTGGGTGGGTGGGATCAGAGAGCAGAAGAGGTCTGAGACCATTCTCACCTAGCCATTTCCACTCTCCAGGAAGGATTTTTTATTTTTTTTTAATCCCAATGTCTGCCAGCTGGTCTACATTTTATCATAAGTACAGGTTCCACTGGTTTCAAGGCAGGCAACTTCACTGTATACTTTCTGGTGCCTGCAAAAGCATTTTTGTTAAGACAAGCCTATCCAGGTGTTTGGAAAACTGACACATCTTTTAATCTGCTTTTTAGCCTATTGTTCTTATAACTTTCCAGAAGTCTTACATTAAGGTTGTTAGTTTCTCATACTGATGATTTTATTGTTATATCTTTTTATGTAAACCACTTTAGGGGCTTTAAAAATAAAAATAAAAATGAGGTGTATAATTTTATAAATCAGAGCCAATGATAAGCGGAGCTTGAGACAAAAGCATCCTGCAGTTCAGGATGGTAGTGCTGGGAGTGCAGGGAAGCTGCGCACCCGCCTCCCAGCTGGTTGGTCATTTTGCCATCCCCTCATTGATGACACCCGGGGCGGCCTGCAGCCCCCACCCCCCTCTCCTACGCCACTGTTAACAGGATACCCCAGCATTTGGAGGGGCAGGCAGAGACTACAACCTCCCCTCCATCCAAAGCAAAGGATTGCCCCAGTGCCCAACCAGTTGGTGATAATTGCTATGAGGTCGGTGGGCAAATTCCTACCCGGCCCCTTCCAGAATGGCAACCACTGTTGCCACAGCAAAGTCATTGACTATCAGCTTAAACCAAGGGTGGGTTGGTGGGGAAACCCGGCGCAGGAACAAACAGGCTGAGCCCCAGGCGCTGGCTGCTTAAAAGTGCAGGGGGCGGATCCGAGGGAAGCCCACCTTTGGCTGCATCAGCTCCGTCCCCTGGCACAGCCCAAGTCCCAGCCTGCAGCCCCATTTGCCAAAGCCGGTTGCAGGCTTGGATCCGGTTCCCGATAGACAGAAGGATCCCTATTCTCTCCACAGAGAAGAGAGATTGACTGCTAAACAACTCTGAGAACTGTAGCTCTGTGAGACGAACAGGTATCGCCTAACAACTCTCATAAGCACCCTTAGCAAACTACAGTTCCCAGGATTGTTTGGGTAAACCATGACTGTTTAAAGTGGTAAGATGCAGCTTCCAAAGGAACATGCTGGTGTGGCCTCAGCATAAGGCAATTTCCCAGTATAAAGCTCACACGTCATAATTTCAGTTTCTCACCCACAGAAACCATTCAAAGTCATAACGGCCAATCAGTTGTCTGCCATAAAAGATAAGCACGGAAACTGAGATGCCTTGTGTGCATTATGTCACCAGACTTTTCCTGGTTAGATCAAAGTTGTTTATTTCTCAGGTGTGGGTGGGGAAGTCATATTCCGACATTCTTGATGCATCCTTTTTTCATGTGCTCTTTCTTCCTAACAGGAAAGCTGCTCAAAGCACCTCCCTGGTTACTTCTTCCCACCCCTCCCCTCCCCTCCCCCTCCCTGAACAGATGAACTCTCATTGGCAACTAGGGTCAACAGTCAGTGCCCTCCCTCCTTGTTCTGACCTGTTGAATCTGTGCTTCAGGTCCTACTCTCTTCCGCATAAGGTGTGTAACATGAATAGCAACAGAGCGAGGAAAGTTCTGCTAATTCTCCTGCAACTCATCTGGATAAAGGTAAGGTAAAGGTAAAGGACCCCTGGACGGTGAAGTCCAGTCAAAGTGGTACCCATTGCTCCATCCCACCACCTGCAAACCTAGCAGTTTGAAAGCACACCAGTGCAAGTAGATAAATAGGTAGGATTCAAATAGGTGGTTTGAATCCCTGTGACGGAGTGAGCTCCCATTGCTCTGTCCCAGCACCTCCAAACCTAGCTGTTTTTATTGTATCTTGCAGATCACCTTGAAATGTGTGTGTGGAAGGTGATTGATTGATTGATTGATTGATTTTTATTAGCTGGTATCCTTCTGGATACGCTCTGTGACGCGGGTACCACATTATGAGGGAATTTCTGTAAGTTGTGCTGGGAGGCTACCACTTGGCCCCATGACATTTGTGCTATGAGGAACCTGCAAAATTATTATTTATTCTTTTTTCCCCAAATTGCACTTGCTTGTTGTTTTGTGTGTGTATATATATATATATATATGATTAAGCAACTTAACAAAATACAAAACCAGTTAAAAACTAGGTAAAAGAAAAGGAAGAAAACAATGTATGAAACATTTCCTAAAGTGCTCATCCAACAATACAACGAAAAGGACCAGAATCTACCCTATCCCACTAAAAGATGAGCTCTACAGTAGAGGCTGAAATCACACACAAGTATGATCTCAAAGATTCAAAAGCCTGGCTACATAAAATGGTCTCAGAGCCTCTGCAGTTGCCCTTTTGCGCTCACGATGCTACTTCAGGGAAGTCATATGCAGTCCCGTTTTCAGTACTATAAACACCTGGAAAGGTTTGGGGCTGGTCAGACTGCTTCATTTCCTGTAACTTCCTGCTAAAATCCCATAACTTTTCATACCAACAAGTATTCTGGTTTGCTTGTTTGTTTTGTCCCACTTTTGTTCTGTGACCCCATGGCAGCATTGGCAAACACTGGACGACTGCATCACTGGACAACTGATAAACCACCACTAATGCATGTTGCAGAATGCATCCACAATAAACCACCTGTCCAGAGGGATCCTTCAGTCTGGGAGAGCATTCCACAAATAGGTAAACAACCCCTGAAAAATCCCATTCTTGCGTTCCATCTGTAACAACATTTTTATTTTTTGTTACTTATTGAAATTAAGACCATGTATAACGGTTACCAATATGTTTCAATTTGTTACATTTATTGTTCATTTGCTATGTTGTGAGCCAATCTGGGCACAATCTTGTGGCAATACTATACAAATCAACCAGTGATGATGATGATGATGACCTCCCTTGGAGGTGGTGGACTCTCCTTCCTTGGAGGTTTTAAAGCAGAGGTTGGATGGCCATCTGTCAGGGATGCTTCAGCTGAGATTCCTGCATTGCAGAGGGTTGGACTAGATGTCCCTCGGGGTCCCTTCCAACTCTATGTTTTTGTGATCATCACGGTCAAATGAGAAACACAAAGAGCAGAAATTCCCCATGTGTGGACAGAATACCGTAGAGGTACGGAACTTAAACTTCATGTGGGAATGCTCAGGGAGGCAGGAGAGGATATATTGTTTATCAATATCCTTCCTAACTTGCGCTAGCAAGTTCTACAACTTAGCAGAGTTTCACATTCCCCTTTTAAACGCACTGCAGGTAGCTGGTTGCAGGCTTGTTTAAGCTTCTCAGTATTAGATTCATGGTAATTTCCTTTATGCCCCTCTTAAAAGAATAAACATGCCACAATCTTGTGTAAAGTGCATAGCTGAAGAAGTGTGCATGCACACAAAAGCTCATACCAAGAACAAACTTAGTTGGTCTCTAAGGTGCTACTGGAAGGAATTTTTTAAATTTTTGTATAAAAGAGGTTTACTCACACATTCAGTTCACAGATGGATCCCTGAAGGCAGACTTAGTTACAAAGTATATATATGTGAACTACCCCATATGGGGGTTAATCCCAGTGACTGCAGACTGGCAGTCACTGCAGCGCACACGACGAAAGGAAGATGGAGAAAGAGAGCAGGGGCTGCTGTGGTTTTGTTACCTGCCCAGGTAAGGTCACGCCCACCTCTAGTCACATGCTAAGGGAAGTTTGTCCCAGCCCAGGAGGAAACAGGAAGTTCCGACTGGCTGAACCAAACATCCCCTTGCATGTCCACTCTAGGAAAACAAGGAGCATTGTATTTGACTGCTATCTATGAATCACATCCCACTCTTCAGAAAGGTGTCTCTAGTGCTGAGCTATCCCATATCCTGCTAAGAGTGGGATGAGAAGGAAAAGATGGCAGCAGAAAGGTGCTCTAAGCAGAGACAAAGAGGAACAGAAGCTGAAGCCAACTGCATGGAAGTTTTGAGGCTGACGTGCCATTTCCGTCCCTGGGCAATGGGAGATTTTCTCCTTGCCTTGATCAGAGGCTGGAATGAAGCCTTGTGGCACAAATCCAGTTCTGAGGCTATGGTAAGGTCACATATGGCACAGGTTGATTGAATACATCCACTGTTCAGATGGTGGCGAGAATCCACCCCAGCACTCATGGGAAAATGTGGCGTGATCTCTTAGAGTAATCCACTGGAACTTTAACACATGGTATGATGAAAGTCTGCAATTGTATCAGGGCACGTTACATGTTCTTTACTCTTGTAACAATTGTTTTCTCAAAAGTTAACTTCTAGACAAATTCTAAATTAACTGGAAGGCTAAGAAATCAAGAAGGCAACACATATAAAGAAGAATGGGAAATGTTTATAGCATATTTACAAAAGCATTGTAAAGAAGTTAATACAATAGCAGGTTGTTTTTTTTAAACCACTTGTAATATTAAGGACAGTGCTTAAAATTGGAAATAATTAAGGATAAGGAAATTATAGACATGTACAATATAAGAAAATACAAAAGAGCCAGGGGAGGGAATGGAGGGAAGTCAAGGGATGTGAGTAATCCCAAAATATGGATTTAATATGATTTGAAAATGTTTTATTTTCTATTTTCTATGTTAACTGTATTTGTTTGTTATGGTTTATGTGATGATAATCTTTAAATGTGAAAAGTAACACACACACACACACACACACACACACAGTTATCTTCTGTGCCATGAAAATAAATAAAAACAGTATTAAAAATAAAAATAAAGCCAGTTTGAATGAAACAAAAGCTGAAAAATAAAAAGGTGTGTTTTCCTGCAAACATATGACTTATGGACTCTTTTAGCCTCTGATCACCTTGCACAGCCTTTCCAGACAGAGAACATATCATGAACCTGTTTCCTTATGTAGAGGCAAATATTTGCCCCGAGTTCCTCCTTCCTGATTAAGCTATTTTTCTGCCCTGTTTTGGTGGCAAGCTCACAGGGTTCTCACATGGAGACAAAAGGCAGTGCCATTACGAAGGGACTTTTTTGTGTGACATATTGAATTAAGGCGAGCTCGATAAACATGTTTGCTGTGCTGGGTGTCACCACTGCAAACCCTGCTTGCTGGAGTTTTTCAAACATGAATTCACAATGTCTATCGCCTAAGGCTGGAGGTCAATGGAATGAAAACAATGGGAATAATATTTCATTATGTATCGGGTGTGGGGATCCTTTAGCCCTCTGCGTGCTGCTACAGCTCAAGCCATCCCTGGCCACTGGTCATACTTGAGAGGTCAGATGGGATTTGTAGTTTAGCAACATCTGGAGGGCCAAAGGTTCTCCACACCTGCTGTATATTATTTGAACATCTCCAGGACTTGTCAGATTTCTATAGGTGGAGGTATTTGGAAACAGCTACTGTCTGGCCGGGATGCGGGTGGCACTGTGGGTTAAACCACAGAGCCTAGGGCTTGCCGATCAGAAGGTCAGCAGTTTGAATCCCTGCGATGGGGTGAGCTCCCGTTGCTCAGTCCCAGCTCCTGCCAACCCAGCAGTTCAAAAGCACGTCAAAGTGCAAGTAGATAAATAGGTACCGCTCCGGCGGGAAGGTAAAAGGCGTTTCTGTGCACTGCTCTGGTTCACCAGAAGCGGCTTAATCATGCTGGCCACATGACCCGGAAGCTGTACGCCGGCTCCCTCGGCCAATAAAGCGAGACGAGCGCCCAACCCCAGAGTCGGACACAACTGAACATAATGGTCAGGGGTCCCTTTACCTTCCCGCCAGAGCGGTACCTATTTATCTACTTGCACTTTGACGTGCTTTCGAACTGCTAGGTGGGCAGGAGCAGGGACTGAGCAACGGGAGCTCACCCCGTCGTGGGGATTCAAACCACCGACCTTCTGTTCAGCAATCCCTAGGCTCTGTGGTTTAACCCACAGCGCCACCAAAAAAAACCAACCCATTTCATTCAAAACAGTAATTGTCCTTGGCTTTGTGGAGTGTCTTCTTCCCTCCTCCCTGTTCTAAAATACAAAGTTATCATCCTCCGATGAAAGTCCCTTTTATGGTAAAAAATATAGCCGGTGCATCTGACACAGACGTTTGGAAATGTTCGGTTTTAAGCCTAATTGATGTTAGATGCTATCTGGAAGGCCAAATTATTTCCTCTTTAATCTCCAACAAACAAATGGGCTAGAACGTAATGCACTTTGCATCCTGGACATTCCACCACATAGGCATGGAGGGAAAGAGAGCTGGCCAGATGACCGTCTGTCAGGCTTCCTTTTCTCCTGCAGCTGTTTGGTTACTCCCAGTATATGACATCCAAGCATGATTTTTTTTTAAAAAAAAGAATTATTTTTAAAGGAAATCTGTAGCACGTGTTGAACTGAAAAGAATTTTCAAAATCCACAATTAAATTTACAGTTCAGTGCTGTTTTCTATACTGGCTTTTGGGTCGACATGCCCAGTCACATCTGCACTAAAATCCTGAATTTCTCAATTACGTTCTCCTAGAAGCAAAAGAAACTAAGGAAGTCTAACCCAGGCTTCCTCAACCTTAGCCCTCCAGATGTTATTGGACTACAGCTCCCATCATCCCTGACCACTGGTCCTGCTAGCTAGGGATCATGGGAGTTGTAGACCAAAAACATCTGGCGGGCCAAGTTTGAGGAAGCCTGACCTAAACAAACATTTATGTCAGTGACCTCTCTCTGCCCTGTGTTTTGTCTGATATCTGTTAAGGTTTTCTGTCATATTTTTGAATAGATTCCTTACATTTGTGTTAGAACGTGTTATTATAACTAAGGCTGAGAATTTGATTTTCTCATCAAAAACGGGAAGAAGTAAAATTACTTTTGAAATGGGTTTGGGGTATGAGGCATCGATTACAATGGAACGGCTATTGTCAAGGAGAAATACTGTCAGGAATGCAGCCCGATACAGCAACCCTGTTTGCAGATTTTTCAGATAGCTTTATTCCTTTGGAATGGAATGCATCATTTCGTCAACACTTGCATGCCTCTTATCAGACTATTAATATATCAAGGCTATATTATTTAGTCTGTTGTTGTTCCTCATTTCAAAGAAGAGAAGCATCTCATTATTCTCGATCCATTTATGGGTATACACAAAGCTGTTTTGGATTTGGCCGTTGTAACCGACATAGCCGGCAGGATAGACTTTAGTAAGGTGTGTGATGTTGGTGTTGAAACTTCCATCGTCTTAGCTGATGTAGGGAGATCTCAGTTGCGGGCAGGAGATGAAATGAAGATCTTAAAGAGAGCTGAATATATCTTACCCACTTTTTCCTGCTTGAGTAGTTGGGGTAGAGCAAGAGGGTTAAGGGGTATGTGTTGCTCTGGTCCATAAAACTTCTATCTTACTCACCAGGAGACCTCTCCATTTGGGGACTGGTCCCGAGAGCCTGCAAATGGTGTCAGGCCAAAGAGACAGACTGGAGATACTGCTCATCCGCTGATCACCCCTGTTGCCAGAGGCCTCCTTGACTGAGCTGGCAAAGGCCATCTCTGGTACGGTGTCTGCCTGCAGCTGAGATACAAGGAGGGGCCCTTGCAAACAGGCCCTGGTGCATTTGCTCCCGAAGGACTTTTAGGCAGAGTCTCATCCCCTATATTTGCACTGCACACTCAGGAGGCAAGGTGGCATTTTAAGGGATGGGTTTGATGTGCAGATTTGCATACCACTAGGCACAGCCTGCCGGGTACCTGAAGGAGCATCTCCACCCCCATCGTCCAGCCTGGACACTGAGGTCCAGCTCCGAGGGCCTTCTGGCGGTTCCCTCCCTGCGAGAAGTGAGGTTACAGGGAACCAGGCAGAGGGCCTTCTCGGTGGTGGCGCCCGCCCTGTGGAACGTCCTCCCATCAGATGTCAAGGAAATAAACAACTATCTGACTTTTAGAAGGCGACTTAGGGAAGTTTTTAATGTTTGGTGTTTTATCGTGTTTTAATAATCTGTTGGGAGCCACCCAAAGTGGCTGGGGAGACCCAGCCAGATGGGTGGGGTAGATTTATTTGTTTGTTTGTTTGTTTGTTTGTTTGTTTTGTTTTATTTCATACCCTCCAACATTCCTCTGATGAAATTAGTGACATTCTGTTCTGCATCAGTATCACTGCTAGTTAGTTGTATTTATAGAATGAATATTATTCTTATAAAATTCAATGTGCCTGATTACATTTCTGCTGCTGAAACCATTTGAAAAGTGTATAAGATCTTTAAAAACTCAGTTTTGAAAAGTTATTGTTTCAAGTGGAATCTTCACATAACTCAACAAGAAAGATAAGCTCGTTTGTGCACATGGCCATCTAAAAAGAGAGAGGATACTTTACATGCTTTTAAAAATCTAAATACATTCCAGATCTCCCTTAATCAGCTCAGACTGATGAAATTCTAAGTGTCCTTTCCATACCTCAGCTGTGCCAGTTAAAACATTGCTGCTGTTTGGGGTGGGGTGGGGATAGAAATCCGATGAATGTATAACTCAAGCACCCCTTCCTCATTCTTCGCCCACTCTGCTTGTGACTTTTTATTCTTAACTGAAAACAAAGTATCTGATTTCACAATGAAGAGGAAATTAAATAACAGGGTGCTTTTAAAAAATGTGCTTAAAACCTGGAATTAAGAAACAGCTGATGGTTTTAATGCAGGGGTTTCGATTCATAAAGAACTAGGCCTGTTTTGAAACAATCGAGAATGTGTCAAAAAACAGACCCTCCAAGTGTCTCTATTTTCCAGGGACAGCCTCACATTTACAGAAGCCGTCCCAGTTTCTGATTTGATCTCAGAATGTCCCGCTTTTCCTTAGGATGTCCCTATTTGCATCAGAGAAATGTTGGGGGGTATGAAGTTATGCGACCCTCCCAAGCCAAGGAGATATGTAACTGTACAAACTTTAGAAGACATCTTGAAGGGAAGTTTTTTTTTGGGGGGGTGTCTTTTAGTTTTTTACTTTTTATATATGTTGGAAGCTGCCTAGAGTGGCTGTGGTAACCCAGTCAGGTGGGCAGGGTATAATAATAATAATAATAATAATAATAATAATAATAATCAGTGTTTTTTCTTGAGGGGGGGTACGCAGGGGTACGCATACACCTAAACATTTTGTGAATCTACTTTTGGCCTCATTGAGGGGCATTATTTCAATATGAGTAGGAAAATGAGAGCTGGACCATAAAGAAGGCTGATCACTGAAGAATTGATGCTTTTGAATTCTGGTGCTGGAGGAGACTCTTGAGAGTCCCATGGACTACAAGAAGACCAAACTTATCCATTCTGAAGGAAATCAGCCCTGAGTGCTCACTGGAAGGACAGATCCTGAAGCTGAGGCTCCAATACTTTGGCCACCTCATGAGAAGAGAAGACTCCCTGGAAAAGACCCTGATGTTGGGGAAGATGGAGGGCACAAGGAGAAGGGGGCGACAGAGGACGAGATGGTTGGACAGTGTTCTTGAAGCTAACAACATGGGTCTGACCAAACTGCGGGAGGCAGTGGAAGACAGGAGTGCCTGGCATGCTCTGGTCCATGGGGTCACGAAGAGTCGGACACGACTCAACGACTAAATAACAACAAGGAAAATGAGAGTACCCCTAAAAAATTTTTTTATAAATAAATAAATAATAGGGTGTCCTTATTTTTGTCTTACACTTCTTAGAATTAAAGCACATTGTTGTTCAGTCGTTCAGTCGTGTCCGACTCTTCGTGACCCCATGGACCAGAGCACGCCAGGCACGCCTATCCTTCACTGCCTCCCGCAGTTTGGCCAAACTCATGTTAGTAGCTTCAAGAACACTGTCCAACCATCTCATCCTCTGTCGTCCCCTTCTCCTTGTGCCCTCCATCTTTCCCAGCATCAGGGTCTTTTCTAGGGATTCTTCTCTTCTCATGAGGTGGCCAAAGTACTGGAGCCTCAACTTCAGGATCTGTCCTTCTAGTGAGTACTCAGGGCTGATTTCTTTGAGAATGGATAGGTTTGATCTTCTTGCAGTCCATGGGACTCTCAAGAGTCTCCTCCAGCACCATAATTCAAAAGCATCAATTCTACGGCGATCAGCCTTCTTTATGGTCCAGCTCTCACTTCTGTACATTACTACTGGGAAAACCATAGCTTTAACTATACGGACCTTTGTCGGCAAGGTGATGTCTTTGCTTTTTAAGATGCTGTCTATGTTTGTCATTGCTTTTCTCCCAAGAAGCAGGCGTCTTCTAATTTCGTGACTGCTGTCACCATCTGCAGTGATCATGGAACCCAAGATAGTGAAATCTCTCACTGCCTCCATTTCTTCCCCTTCTATTTGCCAGGAGGTGATGGGACCAGTGGCCATGATCTTAGTTTTTTTGATGTTGAGCTTCAGACCATATTTTGCGCTCTCCTCTTTCACCCTCATTAAAAGGTTCTTTAATTCTTCCTCACTTTCTGCCATCAAGGTAGTATCATCAGCATATCTGAGGTTGTTGATATTTTTTCCGGCAATCTTAATTCCGGTTGGGGATTCATCCAGTCCAGCCTTTCGCATGATGAATTCTGCATATAAGTTAAATAAGCAGGGAGACAATATACAGCCTTGTCGTACTCCTTTCCCAATTTTGAACCAATCAGTTGTTCCATATCCAGTTCTAACTGTAGCTTCTTGTCCCACATAGAGATTTCTCAGGAGGCAAATGAGGTGATCCGGCACTCCCATTTCTTTAAGAACTTGCCATAGTTTGCTGTGGTCGACACAGTCAAATGCTTTTGCATAATCAATGAAGCAGAAGTAGATGTTTTTCTGGAACTCTCTGGCTTTCTCCATAATCCAGCGCATGTTTGCAATTTGGTCTCTGGTTCCTCTGCCCCTTCGAAATCCAGCTTGCACTTCTGGGAGTTCTCGGTCCACATACTGCTTAAGCCTGCCTTGTAGAATTTTAAGCATAACCTTGCTAGCGTGTGAAATGAGTGCAATTGTGCGGTAGTTGGAGCATTCTTTGGCACTGCCCTTCTTTGGGATTGGGATGTAGACTGATCTTCTCCAATCCTCTGGCCACTGCTGAGTTTTCCAAACTTGCTGGCATATTGAGTGCAGCACCTTAACAGCATCCTCTTTTAAAATGTTAAATAGTTCAGCTGGAATATCATCACTTCCACTGGCCTTGTTGTTAGCAAGGCTTTCTAAGGCCCATTTGACTTCACTCTCCAGGATGTCTGGCTCAAGGTCAGCAACCACATTACCTGGGGTGTATGAGACCTCCATATCTTTCTGGTATAATTCCTCTGTGTATTCTTGCCACCTCTTCTTGATGTCTTCTGCTTCTGTTAGGTCCTTTCCACTTTTGTCCTTAATTGTGGTAATCTTTGTACGAAATGTTCCTTTCATACCTCCAATTTTCTTGAATAAATCTCTGGTTTTTCCCATTCTGTTATTTTCCTCTATTTCTTTGCATTGCTCGTTTAGAAAGGCCCTATTGTCTCTCCTTGCTATTCTTTCGAAATCTGCATTCAATTTCCTGTATCTTTCACGATCTCCTTCGCATTTTGCTTGTCTTCTCTCCCCCGCTATTTGTAAGGCCTCATTGGACAGCCACTTTGCTTTCTTGCATTTCTTTTTCATTGGGATGGTTTTCGTTGCTGTCTCCTGTATAATGTTACGAGCCTCCATCCACAGTTCTTCAGGTACTCTATCCACCAAATCTAAATCCTTGAACCTGTTCTTCACTTCAACTGTGTATTCATAAGGAATTTGATTTAGATTGAATCTTACTGGCCCAGTGGTTTTTCCTACTTTCTTCAGTTTAAGCTGGAATTTTGCTATAAGAAGCTGATGATCTGAGCCACAGTCAGCTCCAGGCCTTGTTTTTGCTGAGTGTATAGAGCTTCTCCATCTTTGGCTGCAGAGAATATAATCAATCTGGTTTCGATGTTGCCCATCTGGTGATGTCCATGTGTAGAGTCGTCTCTTGTGTTGTTGGAAAAGAGTGTTTGTGATGACCAGCTTGTTCTCTTGACAGAACTCTATTAGCCTTTGCCCTGCTTCATTTTGATCTCCAAGGCCAAACTTGCCAGTTGTTCCTTTTATCTCTTGACTCCCTACTTTAGCATTCCAATCCCCTATAATGAGAAGAACATCCTTCTTTGGTGTCATTTCTATAAGGTGTTGTAAGTCTTCATAGAATTGGTCAATTTCGGTTTCTTCAGCACTGGTAGTTGGTGCATAAACTTGGATTACTGTGATGTTAAAAGGACTGCCTTGGATTCGTATCAAGATCATTCTATCATTTTTGAAATTGCATCCCAATACAGCTTTCGCCACTCTTTTGTTGACTATGAGGGCCACTCCATTTCTTTTACGGGATTCCTGCCCGCAGTAGTAGATATGATAGTCATCCGAACTGAATTCGCCCATTCCTGTCCATTTTAGTTCACTGATGCCTAGGATGTCAATGTTTATTCTTGCCATCTCATTTTTTACCACATCCAGCTTACCAAGGTTCATGGTTCTTACATTCCAGGTTCCTATGCAATACTTTTCTTTACAGCATTGGACTTTCCTTTCGCTTCCAGGCATATCCGCAACTGAGCGTCCTTTCGGCTTTGGCCCAGCTGCTTCATCAGCTCTGGATCTACTTGTACTTGTCCTCCGCTCTTTCCCAGTAGCAAGTTGGACGCCTTCCGACCTGAGGGGCTCATCTTCCAGCGTCATATCTTTTATATGCCTGTTGTCTTTGTCCATGGAGTTTTCTTGGCAGGGATACTGGAGCGGCTTGCCAGTTCCTTCTCCAGGTGGATCACGTTTGGTCCAAACTCTCCGCTATGACCTGTCCATCTTGACCTGTCCATAGCTTCCCTGAGTAATTCAAGCCCCTTCGCCACGACAAGGCAGTGATCCATGAAGGATCATGCCTGACCTCACCAACTTCCCCTGCTGTTCCTAAACCAGACTTCTCTAGGGTTTTTTAGCCCCAGAGTCTGTCCCGAACACTCAGGCTGTCCTGGGCAGTACATTACATTGCAGGCTCGGATTCCTATATGCTTGTGCATTTTGTCCCTGACAGCTGCCTTGCACACAGAAAAACACAATGTCAAGGACAATGCTGGTTTTGTACATGCAGAGGGCTCTGTTTCTTTGAGGCGACATTCCTGCATGCTGCGTTCCCAGATGCAGCTCGGAACGTACAGGGCACAATAACCCTTTCCCTGGTCATGTTGCCAAATGCTTAAATTGGTCCTAACATGTTGAATGGTTAAGTCCTATCACTCAAAGCAGGTTGGGTTCTAAGCCTAGGTGAGCTCTATTTTATGGTTACAGCAAGCCCTGTTAAGCAGCCATTGTTTGGCTGGAATAAAGTGTTTTCATAGTGCCTCTGCGATCCGTCAGGGTGACTCAACCTCTGGCACGGGGTGGGGAAAACCTTTTGGCCCTGAGAAATCATCACAGGTAACATCCGAGTTAGGCCAAAGCAAAAAGGCAGAAACAGATTTAGTAAATGTACTTTATCCATCTGTTGTATAATTAGCAGACAAATGCTTCATATAAATGCCCCACGAGTCTGCTCCATGTAGTGGGCAGTGGGCTAGACTTAGAATCATAGAACTATAGAGTCAAAAGGGACTCCGGGGATCATCTTGTCCAATCTGCTGCAAGGCAGGAATCTCAAATATAGCATCCATGACAGACGGCCATCCAAGCTCTGCTTAAAAACCTCCAAGGAAGGACAGGACACAACCTCACAAGGGAGTAGAATGCAGTTTCGGTTACATACAGTTGTAGATACAGTTTACTTACAGCAGTAATGTCCAAGCGGTCGACCGCGATTGACAGGTCGCTTGACTGGGAGATCCTGGTAGATCGCGTGTCTCCCGCCCCCGGCCCTCGGTCCCTCCATCTGGTGCTTGTTTTTTGTCACCCCACCAAAAGCTCAACAAGTCTGTCCAACCCCCCCCCCCAAAGAAAACTCAACAATCCCCCCTAAAAAACGCATGCTCCTCCTCCCTCCAATGACAATGGTTGGATCACTGCCAGTCACGGTATTTTATACTGGGAGTAGATTGCAGTCTCTTGGGAGTTGGACTTGCCTGCCTTACACAAACAGACAATGCTCTGGTCAAGGGGGGAGGTCAACCGCAAACGTGCCTTGAACTCTACAGCATTTATACTGTAGACTGTGCCGAGTCATTCTCACATGCTTGCTGATTCATTCTCACATGCTTAACTAGCTGCAGGTGAAGGACAAAACACACCCACCTTAAACAGCACACCAGAATCAAGCCTTTCTTTTTTAATGTATTTTTATTAAAATATTTTCTTGATTTACAAAAGTATGTGCAATGTCTCTCTCTCGGATTTTTTTCCATGTAACATTTTTACAAATCAGTTTCATTTGTTGAGACATTAGGAAGAAAAGGGGGAAAGAGGTGGGGGGGAGATGGGGTGTGTGTCGAGTGACGATGTTTCTATTTTACTTAATATATGTAGGGTTTGGTGTCAGCGTTGCTTGTGCAGGTTCTCTGCTGTTCACTTGTGTTCCTTTGGTGGTGAGAGAGGTTGGGGTTGGCCTAGGGTGTGGTTGTTCACTTGTGGTGGGCTGTGGTAGGCCAAATCTTTGTTTTCAGGCGTGATTGGGGTGGGTGAGTGAAATCAAACCTTTCCTGTCCTTTTTCTCTGCATGCGTAAACCCTCATACATTAACATGGAGCAGGAGAAAACAAGCTTGCTCCATCTTCCATGTGACTTGCCCTTTCGATCTTTGAAGATGGCTCTCATATCTTCTCTTTTCCAGGCTGAACATACCCAGCTCCCTCAACCGTTCCTCATAAGGCTTAGTTTCCGGACCCTTGGTCATCTCAGTTGCCCTCCTCTGCACATGTTCCACCTTGTCAACATGCTTCTTAAATTGTGGTGCCCAGAACTGGGCACAGGATTCCAGGTGTGGTCTCACCAAGGCAGAATAGAGTGGCACTATGACTTGCCTTGATTGGGTCACCATGCTTCAGTCTAGAATAGCATAGGGGTCATGAACTGGCATGACGACCAGGGCAAGCGGACAATGGGAAAGGAGAGGTTGGGGTTGCAGAAGTACACATGGGATGACAGAGGACAGCCGGGGGGGGGTGTTTGGTGGGCAGGGACCAGAGGAGCAGGACCCCTTATCAGAACCATCTCCTTGAACAAAGGGGGCTCTGAGGTGTAGGGAGCGGTGGGAGGTCTGCTCTGGGAGGCTGAGGCAGGCAAGGGCCCAAAGGTGGGGCTTGTTAGCTCAGGGAGGAAGTGTGTGATTCCTCAGCTGGAGGAGGCTCAGAACAGGTGAGGGTCACCTGCCTTGTCAAGCCCAGATGCTGCAATCATCATGCAAAGTACAAAGGAAAGCAGAGCTGAGGGGCTATGTCTGCTCAACCGTCCATGTTGATGGATCTTGACTTTGATGTGCCAGGACCAGGCTTTGATTTGACTCTGGACTCTGTTTCTTGACTGCTGGACTTTGGACTTGACATACAGTGGTACCTTGATTCTCGAACTTAATCCGTTCCGGGAGTCCGTTCGACTCCTGAAACCGTTCGAAAACCAAGGCATGGCTTCTGATTGGCTGCAGGAGCTTCCTGCACTCAAGCGGAAGCAGCGTCAGACATTTGACTTCCAAAAAGCATTCGCAAATGAGAACACTCACTTCCAGGTTTGCGGAGTTTGGGAGCCAATTTGTTCAACAACTGAGGCATTTGAGAACCAAGGTGCCACTGTACTGCATACGCCAGCAAGACTTGCCACCAGGTAGGACAATTAGTCCCCCCCCTTTTTTTGCTGTTGCTTCACACTGTTGACTCATGTTAAGCTTGTGGTCTACTAAGACCCCTAGATCCTTTTCGCTTGTACTGCTGGCAAACCAGGTATCTTCACATCTTATATTTGTGTAGCTGGATATTCCTAACTAAGTACAGAACTTGACATTTGCCTCTATTGAAAATCACTTCTTAGTTTGGGCCCAGTTCTCCAATCCTTGAATCCCGAGTCTGTCTTCTGCGGCATTAGCTACCCCTCCCAAGTTTGCCATCATCTGAAGATCGGATGAGCATCCCCTCAGTTCCTTCATCCAAGTTATTTATGAAGATGTTGAACAACAATGGGCCCAGGACAGAATCGTGAGGCTCTCCTACTTGGACCAAGGCTAGTCAACACTGGCTTAACCTCTCAGGGTTTCAGGATGATAAAATAGGATGACCTTATGTTACCCCGAGCTCCCTGGAGAAAATGTGGACTATAAATGTGATTAAAGTTTGACTGCTGTCAGAAAATGTTGGTGGGATGAGAGACTCGTGTTGCAAGATCTTATTAAATTGGGTCAGTTCAATCTACTTCATATATCTGTGTTTATGGAGAAGACAATCTAAATCAGAGGTTCAGTTTTTTAAAAACAACCATCCCTTTGCCAAACTGCACCATAAAGTAGCACCTTAGAGACCAACTAAGTTTGTTCTTGGTATGAACTTTAGTGTGCATGCACACTTCTTCAGATATCTGAAGAAGTATGCATGTGCCTGAAAGCTCATACCAAGAACAAACCTAGTTGGTCTCTAAGGTGCTACTGGAAGGAATTTTTTTATTTTGTTTCGACTACTGCAGACCAACACGGCTACCTACCTGTAGCTACATCATAAAGGAGCATGTTCACCTCACGGTCTTTAGATCATATTGAAATATATGATTATAAACCCACTTGCAACTGAGTCCACCCACAACGGGCTGTTCTAGGCCTGGCTGCTGCATTGTCGAGGGAACTCGTTGGTTTAGTTTTAAACCACAAAAATGCAGGCAGACTTGTACGCTGCACCCTTGGCTGGTCCAAAAGGGCATGTCCCACCTTAAAAAAAAATGATAAGACGGCATCTCCTATTGTATTCAGAATAAATGGAACAAAAACAACCACCTGGAGCATAGCTACATTATCCTCAAATTATTTATGGCTTGCCTGTCTAGGTAGATAAAAGGCCTGCAATTCCTCGGGGGCAAAGAAAAAGTGAAGAAGGTGTTAGTAGGTGCAGAATTTTAGCTCCCTGAGAAGCCTAGTTTTCATTCTTTTAGAAAGCTATTCCCAGCTCTTATAGCTGAAGTCTGAGAATAAAGGTTCCTGGGCCTGGGGCCTGATCCTATTCCCGGAGTCCGATCTCATCACATACCTGCACCGACACAACTTCAGGAAAGTTCTGTCCAGAGCAAGGACAGTTAAGACTCCACGTCATCTATCGCTACTTTCTTGAGTTTTTTTTCATAACGATTGCTCATACCAGGGGTAGGCAACCTAAGGCCCGTGGGCCAGATGCGGCCCAATCGCTTTCTCAATCTGGCGCATGGACAGTTCTGGAATCAGCATGTTTTTACATGAGTGGTGTTATGTATTAAGTGTGGCTGCAGTTCTCACTCAGGGCCACCAGTATGAAAATGAAGGACTGAGAGATGTGTTCACTGATTGATTAGTTAGTTGGAATTTGTTACTGTTACAAGTTACTTAGTATTATATAAGACAGACACAAAGAGCAGTTCTAACTGCTGTAATAAAGAGCTGCTGATCTGAAGAGCTGTGTCCTTCGTCCATCTTTCCCACAACTTAACAAGTAGAAAGTGTCCTTTTATTTAAAATGCCTCTCTGGGTTATTTGTGGAGCCTGCCTGGTGTTTTTACATGAGTAGAATGTGTGCTTTTAATTAATATGCATCTCTGGGTTATTTGTGGGGCATAGAAATTTGTTCATTTCCCCCCAAAAATATAGTCTGGCCCACCACAGGGTCTGAGGGACAGTGGACCCGCCCATGGCTGAAATAGGTTGCTGACCCCTGGCTTGTACTCTACTCCTGCATTTCAATTTATAGATTAGGATCACTTATTTCTTTAGCTTGGGAGTGTGAATGCAATAGAATCTTAAAAGTGCACCTGTGATTTTCTGGGTATGCTGCACTGCAATAGTTACTTTGCATTAAAACAATCTTGATATATCATAATTGAATCTTTTAAAAAGGAACAATTGTGTTCCTAGGCAAATGAAAAGTTAAGCACATGTTGAGAGCAGCATGCAATTGTCTCCGTGCAAAATATCTCGCCTCTTGGGGAAACATGTGTATGGGGGTCATCTGTGGGGTGGGGGCACATAAGGATTCCCATTTAAATATGTCACAGAATCATAAAACCATCTTGCGATATTGTCCTGGTTGTTGCCAACTTAAAAGAAACCGTTTGAAAACCCTTGTGGGTTTTCATCAGAAAGCAAAACATCTGCGGTACCTTCCTTCTAAGAAGTCCTATAACAGAAAGAGGTTTTGAAATTACTCATCCTTTTTGATGTAGATACAGTGTGTGTGTGTGTGGGGGGACTTCTGTGGTTCAGCCTTCTAGGAAATCTTATTGCCCGGGGGGGGGGGAGAGATTTCAGGTCTCTGCCTGGCCTTCTCTGTGTGCTTTATTAGTCCGTTGAACAGTAACAGAGTAAGGCGCTAGAAAGACATGCAACTTCACTTTGTCCACTGAATAACAGTACTGTAGACCTCTAAATCAAATTCACACCCACACACCCACCCCAAGTTGAATTTCATATTTTTCATGCAGTCTGCCTTGGCCGTGCTGAATGCCAGACATAAAACCTTTTTCATCTGTATTCAATAAAGTTGTGGCCTGTTTTGAACCAAAACCCAGTCTCATTGGTATCTTATTATTTGGGTTGGGGTATGGGAAGTCCTGATCGCCAAAGAAGGCTGAATGCCGAATAATTGATGCTTTTGAATTATGGTGCTGGAGGAGACTCTTGAGAGACCCATGGACTGCAAAAAGATCAAACCTATCCATCCTTAAAGAAATCAGCCCTGAGTGCTCACTAGAAGGACAGATCCTGAAGTTGAGGCTCCAATACTTTGGCCACCTCGTGAGAAGAGAAGACTCCCTGGAAAAGACCCTGCTGTTGGGAAAGATGGAGGGCACAAGGAGAAGGGGACGACAGAGGATGAGATGGTTGGACAGCGTTCTCGAAGCAACTGGCATGAGTTTGGCCAAACTGCAGGAGGCAGTGAAAGACAGGCGTGCCTGGTGTGCTCTGGTCCATGGGGTCACGAAGAGTCGGACACGACTGAACGACTGAACAACAACAACATGGGAAGTCCAATGGCTGGTCCTGCAATGCTTGCCTATCCATAACAAAAAGGGGAATATGATACAAAATAGATCATTCTTCAGACAGAAACTGGAGCGTTCAAGGATCATGGCCAAAAGTGGCAATAAATTATTATTTTTAAATTTCTCCTTGGGATACATAGGTCTTCAACTTTTCTCTATGGGCACTCAGCGAACACATGACATGCCAGACCACCGGTGGTCCTGATCCGGCTTACTTCCTCCTGCATTTGCTCTTGGTTAGAGTGAAAAAGATGCTGGCTAGGAAAGATTCTGATTCTTCTTGCAGCCTTTGACCTTATGCCACCTATGAGTCACCATCTCAATGCAGTTTACAGAATGAGGTCAGAAGGGTTCTACAGTATATCCAAAGTTTGAGGGTTATCTCCAAGGGTAAGCAAATGACTTAATAGAAATGTCGTTAAGTAGACAATGTAGATGATAAAAGCAAAATATTCGGCTTCGCTTCCCGAAAAGCTGGTATAGTGTGACAATTGACTTTGGAACCTGGCCAAGGCATTTAAATGTTCTACCCACAAAGCATTTTTCTACTTAGAAAGGACAATGATTTCATAATTGTGCAATGTGCAAATGGCCTGCCCACTGTTTTGGGGAGTGACTGTTTGTTCCCCCAGCATCTGCAAGGGCTTTGGAGAAAGCTAGCAGTTGTTTTGGAGACTTCCATCAAACCATGTTACTGAATCAGCAGGTTAGACTGCACTTTGTATGCACCAGCCAGTGTGGTGTTGTGGTTAAGAGCGGTGGACTCGTAATCTGGTGAACCGGGTTCGCGTCTCCGCTCCTCCACGTGCAGCTGCTGGGTGACCTTGGGCTAGTCACACTTCTTTGAAGTCTCTCAGCCCCACTCACCCCACAGAGGGTTTGTTGTGGGGGAGGAGGGGAAAGGAGAATGTGAGCCCCTTTGAGACTCCTTTGGGTAGTGATGAAGCGGGATATCAAATGCGAACGTTCAGGTAGCAGTAAGAGACTTGTACATCTCATCTACTTGCAATCATATGTGTAGCTGCGATAACAATTCCCAGAAGGACAGCAATGTTTGCCTATTGCAGCAAAACCAGCAGAGTCCCGTGGGGCCTTAAAGAGGAATCCGTTTAATGGGCATAAGCACCCATATACTACAGTTCACTTTGTCAGATGCATGAAGTTAATCTTGAGTTGCTGGTGTTGAGTTGCTTACTGTACTGTAAACACAAACACTTGCAGGTTTTTTTTCTATGCTTCTCTCACTTCTGCACCTCATCAGGAATCTCAGAGAGCAGGCAAATAATAAAGCTCCCCACCCCCTCGGCCATACTTGACAGGAGAATACATAACCAATCCAAAAATAATAATTTATTATTTGTACCCCGCCCATCTGAATGGGTTTCCCCAGCCACTCTGGGTGGCTCCCAACAAAATATTAAAAACAAGATAAAACATCAGACCTTAAAAACTTCCCTAAATGGGGCTGCCTTCTAAAAGTCAGGTAGTTGTTTATTTCTTTGGCATCTGACGGGAGGGCGTTCTACCAGGGCCGTCTTAAATGCATCGGCCGCCATGGCGCGGTGATCCTCTGGCATCCCAGTGCCTTGGGGAGCAGCGCTGCCAGCGCACGAGCGCCCGTCTGCCGGCGGGGGCGCCCCTGGAGGGGCCGGCACCCTGGTGCCCCATGCCAGTAGTCCCAATGGTTAAGACGGGGCTGCGTTCTACAGGGCAGGTGCCACTACTGAGAAGGCCCTCTGCCTGGTTTCCTGGAACCTCACTTCTCGCAGGGAGGGAACCTCCAGAAGGCCCTCGGAGCTGGACCTCAGTGTCTGGGCTGAATGATGGGGGTGGAGACGCTCCTTCAGGGATACTGGGCTGAAGCCGTTTAGGGCTTTAAAGGTCAACACCAACACTTTGAATTGTGCCTGGAAACAGGGGCGTAGCTAGCCGCTGGGCTGCCGGGGGCGGCAAGCGAAGCGGCACCCATGGGGGCGGGACGTCGCTCCGTGCGCATGACGTCATGACGCATGCTCACAGAACGACGCCTCCGCCCGGGCCAGTTGGCCCGCCCCTCTCCCGCTGCGCTCCGTGAGCGGAGCCGTCCCGGGGAAAGGAGAGGGGTTGGGCCAGCGAGGGGGGTGTCATTCCCCTCGCTGGCCTGCCCCTGTCCTTTCCCCCCGGCCTCCTCTCCCTGAGCACAGCAGGCAGGGAGCGGAGCGGCGAAAAAAGCCGCTGAAAGGGGAAAAGCCCCCTCTTTCAGCGGCTTTTTTCACCACTGGCTGGAGGCGGGCTGTGCGCTGCTGCTCCCGGGTGACGGAGGGAGCGGCGGCGCGTGGGAGTGGCAGGAGGGGCCGCTGCTTGTCACCCCCACCCGCCGCTTGTCACCCCACCCTCTCCTGTCACTGGGGGGCGTACCACCCCTACCGCCCCTCCCCAGCGACGCCCCTGCCTGGAAACATGCTGGGAGTCAATGTAGGTCTTTCAAGACTGGTGTTGTGTGGTCTCAGTGGCCGCTCACAGTCCCCAGTCTAGCTGCCGCATTCTGTATTAGTTGTAGTTTCCGGGTCACCTTCAAAGGTAGCCCCACGTAGAGCGCAATCTGTCAAGTACTTGCCTGCACACCATAGTAAGTTATCACGTTGCCTAAATTTACCCTCCAAATCAGAAAATGTAGAGCTTTTCTTTAACCAAGACCAGAGAAACTGAAGCTTTTAATAAATGACTCTGAACAATAGAGCCTAAAGTTAGATACTTTTAAAAAGCAAAAACAAAGGAAAACATGTATATGTGCATTTGTGAATCAAAAATATTCACCCTAAATAACAGAAGGCAACAAATTGGAGATTCCATTCTGCTGTCTCATATCTTCCCACCTTTCTAGAAGCTTTCCCTAGAAGTTTATATTATGGATTTTGTATTTGTCAGTTTTATGTTTCATTAACCAGTTTCTCTGATTTGGTATGCTGAGCCATTCCATTCTTCCTGTTTTTCAGATTTCCTGATTTCTGCTAGAAGTCACAGCTATTTAATAATGATGATGCAAAACGGATACATCCACCCACATACAGCATCTTGTGGTCAGAATTACTATATTTGCCCTGAACATTTGCATCCTGAAATCCCCTTTTTATCTGTCACCAGAACTGTAACAGCTTGGTACACCGAATGGGGCATAAATGTGTTTACTGCACTGTGTGTGCTTAATAACCCATGTTTCTGTTCCAAAAATAAATAAATAAAGGAATGTGCCAATTAGCCCATTACAAATTCTCTTTATTAAGCTTCTCGAAGAAATTTATATATTTAAATAAACTGAAACCCTGCCCTTCTCCCGATGGAGCTTGGGGCGGTAAACACATCTATAAAAATACAATTAAAAAGAAAAGAAAAACTTTTTAAAAACTGTAAAAGCATCTAAAATCAAGCTACCTAAAGCAGGCACCCCCAAACCCGGCCCTCCAGATGTTTTAGGACTACAACTCCCATCATCCCTAGCTAACAGGACCGGTGGTCAGGGATGATGGGAATTGTAGTCCCAAAACATCTGGAGGGCCGAGTTTGGGGATGCCTGACCTAAAACATATTTAAGAAGAGAGATTCCATCAAAAAATCCCTTCCAGCAAATCCCTGGGCATTGGGGTTGGTTCTCGGGTGTTTCCTGAGTTGCTCATCTTCAGTATACAAAGGATGCTGGTTAAGTCTGTTGAGCTTTGTATATGCTAGAATCCATCTCCATTTAAACTTTGTAAATGAAATCTGTAGTGGTCAGCAAGCCGTTTTTTTTCAGGAAAGTCCATTCACCATTTCTGATCTAAAGTTCCAAGGTCCCTGAAACACACCTTGAAAACCTTTCCAAATTATTCATTTGGGATAATAATAATAATAATAATAATAATAATAATAATAATAACCATCCTTCAGCTGTGATGGAGTTCACTGTCCTGCCATTGGTTTTTAAAGTTGGATTCAACTGCAGCTGGATTTTGCAAGTGGAATGAGACGGACCCCATCTCTTTTGCCTCTGGCAACAAACCACCTTGGACCGGCGCTAGGCTTGTCTCAAAACAGTTTACCATTTTGTTTTGGAGGTGAATGTTATGCTGTGAACCACCCTGTAATCTTTGGGGGGTTGGGACCCAGATCAGCAGAGGGTGGTGCCATCGTGCGGGTGAGGGTGGCATTGTTGCCTAATGGCACTCGGGTGACGCTGTGGTCTAAACCACTGAGCCTCTTGGGCTTGCCAATTGGAAGGTGGGCTGTTCGAATCCCCATGACGGAGTGAGCTCCCGTTGCTCTGTCCCAGCTCCTGCCAACCTAGCAGTTCGAAAGCACGCCAGTGCGAGTAGATAAATAGGTACCGCTGTGGCAGGAAGGTAAACGGCATTTCCGTGCCTTCTGGTTTCCGTCACGATGTCCTGTTGCACCAGAAGCAGTTTAGTCCTCCTGGCCACATGAACTGGAAAGCTGTCAGTGGACAAACGCCGGCTCCCTCGGCCTGAAAGCAAGAACAGCGCCGCACCACATAGTCACCTATGTTTTTTTGTTTTTCAATGCTTTATTAATTATATTAAAGAACGAAAGCCTACAAAGAAAAAAAAAAAAGGATAATACAAATTACAAAAAAATGATTTCTTACAACACAACTTCCATGATGACTTCCAGTCACACCATTGAGGGCCCCTGGTTTCTTTTTTGTAGCACACTTTTCACTATCACTCCAAACTTCTCACAGATTTTTATTTTTATAATGTTTTCTATTTTTTTATGTCATTCTAAGCCTGCCAGAGAATTCACGTTTTTACAATGCTCTTTAAGATATTTTCTGCAAGTGTACCACTCTCTAACAAACGTGTCCACCCACTCCCTATATTCATGCATTTGGCATTGTGAAAGGGGGCTTGAGTTTGTGCAGCTGTCGGTGGACAAATGGACCTGAAGAAAGATGAGCACTGCAACCCCATAGTCGCCTTTGACTGGACTTTACCGTCCAGGGGTCCTTTACCTTTTTTTAAAACCATTGTTGGTTTGGCAGAAAACATCTGCCTGGCCGTGTAGCCACCAATGATTCTTGTTTCGCTGCTCATTTTATTGCTTCTATATAAAGATTTTTATTCACTAGGTGGAAATGAAACTCTGCCAACCGAAAGGTTCTTTTCAGACATGAACTGGGGATCACAGACTCCAGCATCGTGGAGTGTTTGCTCATTTTACTGTATCTTATCCAAGGGCTGTTGTTTATTCAGTACAATTCAGGTAACTATGAAATTGTTTTATTGGCTTGCTTATCAGGCATAGGAATATCCCAGCGTCGTCCCAAACACATCATGTGATTCAGGATGAATCATCTGACGAAAGGTCAAGCAAATAAACACCCCTGTTTTGGCATAACCTTGGACACACGGAAGTCCCATTCCAATTACACTTAGTCTTTTCAACATTGTGTTTTGACTCGCCCAACTTCTAGATGAAATTAATATTTATTCATTTTGTATGTCAATTTAATACATTTGAAAATAATCCAAATGCGGACTTGGAGGGTCCTTCAAAGATACAAATAAGGTCCAATCCGATACATGCCAGAAATCTACTTAGCTAAAAGCTGAACAAGTTAGATTTTCATATTCCCAGAGAGACTGTGAGCTAAACTGGGAACAGGAGCCAGAGAGAATAAAGATCCTTCCCAGGGCTGCCTTCTGTCTTGGTCAGAGGAAAGGTGTAGCCAGCTCTAAAGTATGGAGGAAGTTATGATGGAGGAGATGAGATAATAGATCAGAATTGACCAGCTGCGTATTTATATACCAAATTCCTAAGTAGGTGTGTTGGTTCCTGTGTGTGTGTGCGTGTGTGTGTGTGTGTGTGTGTGTGTGAAAAAGCCACAGTAGGCTATTATAGAAACCATCAGAGATGTCACAGAATAGTGAGCAAGCATTGGAGTTCTCCAGAATAGGTTGGATGTTGGAGTGGATCAAGCACAGGAAGTGCTAGGCAAACTGGATTTGATTATTTTCTGCTAAAAGCAAATCAGATTGAAGTTTTGTGCTGTTAAAGTGACCTTGTCAAGAAGAGTTTGGATTTGATATCCCTCTTTATCACTACCCGGAGGAGTCTCAAAGCGGCTAACATTCTCCATTCCCTTCCTCCCCCACAACAAACCCTCTGTGAGGTGAGTGGGGCTGAGAGACTTCAGAGAAGTGAGACTAGCCCAAGGTCACCCGGCAGCTGCATGTGGAAGAGAGGAGACGCGAACCCGCTTCACCAGATTACAAGTCTACCACTCTTAACCACTACACCACACCGGCAAGCCAGTTCTTAACATGGAAGAGAAGGTTCATCACAGTGGGGTTTCTTGTTTTTTTGCCAGAGTTTCTTTTCATTGTTCCATCCTCCCAGCACCTTCTAACTGCTCCCCGTTCCCAAGCGTCTGCAATCTCAGGACTACTTCTCTCTGCCAAACAGTAGAACTGATCAATGTACTCCAGGATGCTGGAACGGGCCATTGGCCTGATCCAGAGGACTCTTACAATCTCATGATCCTTCTGGCTGAGTGTTCCAAACAGCTGTTGTTGTTGTTTTTACAGTGTTGGCCTTCCATCCTCTTTCTTGGCTTTCTAGTTGACCTTCAGGAGCAGGCTAATGGCCACACTATGGCATTTCATAGTTCCAGCATTTCCTCCGCCCCCAAACCATGGGGGAATATCACAAAATACTTTGTTGAAATGATTTTGATGAAAAGATCTCTGCACTCTAACAGGAAGTAAAGTAACTTGGTTTAATTGTATACAACTGGAGCAATGTACAAAGAAGTGGTTAAGGGGAAACAAGAACTGCAAAGAGTATACAAAATTTGAAAAAAAAAGATGATTGAAAAGGGGAGATAAAGAAGAAAATGCAGTTATAAAAGGGGAAACCAGTGACATTCTTAAAATTTTAGTAGAAATGGAGGATCAAGAAGATCAATTAAAAGAGGTGTGGGAAAGGGAGACAACAGGGAAGATAATCAAAGTTGGGGGAAAATATGGGAGAATCATACATTGAAAATGTCTGTAAGAATAAAAGAAAATTATTATAAATTAGTTTGGAGATAGAATTTAACACCAGTCAGATTAAATCAAATAAACAAGGAATAATCGGTGTTATGTTGGAGGGGGTGCCAAGAAATCGGGAATTATGTTCACATGCGGGGGTGTAAATATGTACAATTTATTTTATTTTATTTTTTGGCAAAGGGTGTTTAAGGAGATAACAGAAACCACTGGGTTAAATCTCACCGAAAGTCCAGAGGTAGCATTATTATCAATTTACGAGGGGGTGGAAGGTTCACAGACTATGAAGGAAATATATCTGCAGAAGAGCAAACATTTACTTCTCATGGATATTTCTTGCAAAATTGATTTTACATCCTCATTACTTTTAATGAGTATTCCTTCAAGAGCAATTTTTGTTTCGTCATGAATCATGCTGGAATCAACCAGAGGTGTAAATATGATGATGTAGATAAAAGATGAAGCACTAATCTTACTCAAGAAATTGTAAACCTCTAACCAACTTGCTTTGCTTTTAATTTTCTTGGGTGTCAACAAATTTATTGATATCGCCTGCAGGGTCTGGCAGTTGTTGGAGACCAGTGGCTCTCCATGAGAATGGCAGGGGAGGATGGAAAGTATGGCAGGAAGACTCAAGGAGAGTCAAAGAAACATTGAAACATTTCAGTGTAGTATAGTACAGTATCAAAATAATTGTATTTGCAGAATATGGATATATGCCTCTTCAAATTGAGGACAAGATCATCAAGTGATACTGAGGACAATGTTCAAATATATAAAAGGATGTCATCTAGAGGAGGGAGAAAGGTTGTTTTCTGCTGCTCCAGAGAAGCGGACATGGGGCAATGGATTCAAACTACAAGAAAGAAGATTCCACCTAAACATTAGGAAGAACTTCCTGACAGTAAGAGCTGTTCGGCAGTGGAATTTGCTGCCAAGGAGTGTGGTGGAGTCTCCTTCTTTGGAGGTCTTTAAGCGGAGGCTTGATAGCCATCTGTCAGGAATGCTTTGATGGTGTTTCCTGCTTGGCAGGGGGTTGGACTGGATGGCCCTGGTGGTCTCTTCCAACTCTAGGATTCTATGACAATGTTTCCCAATGTATTTCATATATAGCGTGGCACAAGCAAATTTTTACGCTGAAAGTGTGGCCCAGAGAAAAAGTTTGAGGACCATTGCTTCAGACCATGGATGGGGAACCAGAGGGTCTCCTGTTGCCCTTCAAGTTTCTCTGTCCAGCCATACCCCTCGAAGGCCCTGCTCTGTGTCCTTGTGAATAATGTTAAGGCCAAAACATTTACAATCCAATGCTTTCCTCTGTAGCTATAAGAATTTCACTCAGCTCCCTAGGACTAAAACCAGTCCTGTTCCTTGAACAGAGTACTGTATCTAGATTCCACCCACCCCTTGATCATCTCAGGCATGGTTCTTCATTAATGGCAAGTGGGTGTTGTTGAGCATCTGTCAAAAGTCTGTGTAGTGGGAATCCGGTAATTAGATTTTTTTAAAGAAATAAAATCTCGCTACTAACCACAGTTGCCTTCCTGCTAAAAAACAACAACACCATGTGTGAGAAACAGGATACAATCTCGCAGTTCACAAGTTAAGCAAATTTCTCTCACCGGAAGGGTTCTGGAAGGTGATTTTCTCATTATTTCTTAAACCTTGTCCAAGAAGTGTTGATGTCTGCTTGGTTTCGGAGTTTGGCAGGAAGTTTGCAGGCAAAAGCAGCATGCCCTTCCGTTCATGGTGCACTTATAAGCTGTCTCCAGAGTGAGTCATCGGAATTCTGTGGCTTGTGTATCCTGAGTGGAGAAAAGACCCTCTGTGAATATTGGACATTGTAATCAGCATGCAGTTTGAATTCTGCTTTATAACCAACTTCCTGGCTTTTTTTTTTATAGGTAGGAAGTTATTTGGATAGATTAGTTAATTTCTCTTTTACATACCTTTTGTTGATCTCTTGGACATTATTACTATCTTGCAATAAGCACACCCTCTCCCTTGTTTTTAAGCTTCCCTGTGCACCCCATTATTAGAAAAGCAGGGCGTGATGAAACAATACAGTGGGACGTCGGGTTACGTACACTTCAGGTTACAGACACTTCAGGTTACAGACTCCGCTAACCCAGAAATAACGCTTCAGGTTAAGTTACAGGTAGGCAGCTGTGTTGGTCTGCCATAGTCAAAACAAAATAAAATAAAAAAATTCCTTCCAGTAGCACCTTAGAGACCAACTAAGTTTGTTCTTGGTATGAGCTTTCGTGTGCATGCACACTTCTTCAGATACACTGAAATGGAAGTCACCAGACCCTTATATATAGTGAGGGAGTGGGGAGGAGTATTACTCAGAAGGCTGGTGGGAATGGGGGATTGGCTGATAGGTGTGGAAAACCTGTTGACGATTGTTACTGACTGCAATTTTTACAGGGTCTTACAGGGAAAGGCAAGGGGTGAGATGGCTAAGAACTTTGCTTCAGGATAAGAACAGAAATCGTGCTCTGGCGGCACAGCGACAGCGGGAGGTCCCATTAGCTAAAGTGGTGCTTCAGGTTAAGAACAGTTTCAGGTTAAGAATGGACCTCCGGAACAAATTAAGTTCTTAACCAGAGGTACCACTGTAGTCTCTTGACCAGTGGTGTATTCTTAAGTTCAGGAGTTCATTATGACAGCCCCCAAAGACACACCCCAAAGGGGCAATATTCAGCACATCTGTCTGTCTTCTTCTTATTGGGATCAGCTACAAGTCTTGGCTCGAGGGGTCACATAACTCTGTACCCTCCAACTCTGTACCCTCCTTAAGGATGTCCTAAGGAAAAGCAGGACATTCCAGGATCAGATAAGAAACCAGGACTGCTTCTGTAAATCTGGGGCTACCCTTGGAAAATAGGGGCACTTGGAGAGTTTGCAGTTCATTTCAGCACTGGATCACCATTGGCCTATGTCTCTTGTTCCTTAGCATCACTGCCTTGCTAATCTTGTGAATGTGAAACACTTTGGGCACCCTAAAGTTCTTTGTAAAGGTGAAGTAAGTTTGTTCCCAATATTGGGAGGAAGTAAAAAAAAAGGTAAAGGTAAAGGGACCCCTGACTATTAGGTCCAATTGCGGACGACTCTGGGATTGCGGCACTCGCTCATCTCGCTTTACTGGCCAAGGGAGCCGGCGCTTGTCCGCAGACAGCTTCCGGTTCATGTGGCCAGCATGACTAAGCCGCTTCTGGCGAACCAGAGCAGCACACGGAAACACCATTTACCTTCCCACTGGAGCGGTACCTATTTATCTACTTGCACTTTGACATGCTTTCAAACTGCTAGGTTGGCAGGAGCAGGGATTCAAACCGCCAACCTTCTGATCAGCATGCCCTAGGCTCTGTGGGTCAGACCACAGCACCATCTGCGTCCCTTGGGAGGAAGTACTTCTGTGCAAATTGAAGTCCTGGAGAATGTTTTGTTATATAAGGGCCCCCTTTGTCAGCCAACCGCTGCAGACATTGACTCATCTGTTAGTGTCTGGCTGTGCATTCCTCTATACGGCACCTTGAAAGGCCAAAGCTCTGCTGTCGAAAAGCACCTGCAAGGCTTCATCTAATAGGTCCAGACAGTACTCTGTTATTTGAAGGAGTGTGGTAAGACTGGTTCATATTTTCACCTTTTGTGGGAAAGTTCAACAGTGGAAACGTTTGGGAAGACGGTTACTAATTACAGTACTGCCAGGAATTTCTCCATTTGATTGCAGGTAGCTCCCAAAGGTACGGTCCATTGTCACTTGGAGCACGCAGGAAAAGAAATTCTTCTTCCACTCAGCTGGAAGGACGGTCCATCTAGCTCAGTATTGTTAACCCTGACTACCATCGGCTTACAAGGTTTTCTCCCAGGGGTTGAACCCAGGGTCTCCGGCATGCAAATCAGATGCTCTACCACTGAACTTCGGCCCAAATTTATTACTGAGCATCTTGAAAGCAGGCAAGTCCCTATTGATGCACACATGCACATCGCCGAGAAACCAGAAGTGTTCACAAAAAGGGGAGGAACCGGTTGGAAAGAGTGTGGAAAGGCGGGGATGGCGCAGAAACGGCATCCAGCTCTCCCAGGAGCCTTTGCAAGCGAAATCCCAGGAGCCTTTGCACTGACCGATGGAGAGTTGAAGTGTGAGGAAGGAAATTTGGGAGTAATGCTGCTTTTCAATGTTTTTTCAAGAGTTTCCAGAGGTTTAGAGGGTGTTTGCAGGTTTTTCCAATGGTGTTCCCAATATATGTAAAGGTAAAGGGACCCCTGACCGTTACGTCCAGTCGTGTACGACTCTGGGGTTGCGGCGCTCATCTCGCTTTACTGGCCGAGGGAGCCGGCGTACAGCTTCCGGGTCATGTGGCCAGCATGACTAAGCCACTTCTGGCGAACCAGAGCAGCGCATGGAAACACCGTTTACCTTCCCGCCGGAGCGGGACCTATTTATCTACTTCCACTTTGACGTGCTTTCAAACTGCTAGGTTGGCAGGAGCTGGGACCGAACAACGGGAGCTCACCCCGTCACGGGGATTCGAACCACCGACCTTCTGATCGGCAAGCCCTAGGATCAGTGGTTTAACTCAGTGGTTTAATTTCTCTCAAAGGCACAGTGCCTCAGAAGGTGACCCGCACCTATGCAGAAACTCACACATTCCACCCAGTTCCTTACCTGCCGCTACATGGTCTATTCATACAGTACTTGGTGCACCATTTGCTGAAGTAAAATGTCACCGTCTTTTACAACTTCACAACTTTCATGCACTGTAGAAAGTGATGTATCAGCAAATTTATAACATTGCACATTATTCCTGAGCGGGTCCTCTACTGGCACCTAGTGGCAATAATGAATCTCTCACAAAGAGAAGGCGGGGAAAGTCTGGTCAGATAAGGTCATCTGAGAGAACTTTGTTCCGGTGACTGTGTCATGGTGGGACTTTCCATATAATATTTACTTGCCATGTGTGCGGCTGATTTTTTTTTAAAAAAAGACTTTAAAAACAGTGTGTAATACTGAAACTGTGATATCCAAAATACGTTCTGAATACATGCAGGTCCTGCTTCCAGAACACAATGCATTCTCTGGAAATTGTACTTCAGGCGAGCATTCGTATAATGAGCCCAGCAATCCCCCCCCCCCAATATAATGAATTGTTGTATTGGTCTGTAAACATGCATGTATTTTTAGGCTCGCATTTCCTTAATAAAAGCATTTTCTCCTTCGGGGAATGTCATAGTAAAATTCAGAGGACTGTGAATTTTGAAGGCTACCAATGTTTCAGTTTGCATTTTGCTCTTCAGAGTGTGCTTTAGGGCTTGGATTGAAATTAAAATTGAATTAAAATGCAAACCAGACGAAATATTCCCTTCTGTTCTTCCTGTTGATAACATTTTTTCTTAGGCCTGCTAGCTTGCAGGGTTTTTTTTAACATTCTTGGAGATTTTTTAACAGAAGTTGTAAGTCTGTTACGTGTGGGGTGTGTGGGAAAGTCCCTAGGATTCCTTGCTCTTACTTCCCAGTCTGTCGAGTGTGAGATGTGCTGACTGAAATATTTATTCAGGCTTAGTGATGTTTGTGAGTCATAGTGCCTTTGCTAGTTCAGCTGGGTGGCGGGATATTATTTGGGCGCTGGGGTCTAAACCACTGAGCCTAGGGCTTGCCGATCAGAAGGTTAGCAGTTCAAATCCCTGCAATGACGGAGTGAGCTCCCATTGCTCAGTCCCTGCTCCTGCCAACCTAGCAGTTTGAAAGCACGTCAAAGTGCAAGTAGATAAATAGGTACCACTCCGGCGGGAAGGTAAACGCCGTTTCCGTGCGCTGCTCTGGTTCACCAGAAGCGGCTTAGTCATGCTGGCCACATGACCCGGAAGCTGTACGCCGACTCCCTCGGCCAATAAAGCGAGATGAGCGCCGCAACCCCAGAGTAGTCCGCGACTGCACCTAACAGTCAGGGGTCCCTTTACCTTTACCTACATACAATCCCTTTGATCCATGGCTGCTAGCCAGGCTGGCTGTGTTCTGCCTCCTCCACTATGAGGCAGCGGATCCCTGATTTCCAGTGGCTGGGAGTCACAAATGCTGGGAGAGTGCTCTCGCATTCAGGTCCTGCCTGTGGGTTTCGCACATCCGCATCTGGCTGGCCATAGTGAGGCTGAATGAGGCCGGCCTTTGGCTTGATCTAGCTGGACTCTTCTTAAGTTCCGATATGCAATCAGTTCTCAGGATTCACTCTAAGAATTTATCCCTCTTTCATTTCTTTGCTTCATGTCTCTGCAGAGTTTTGTCAGCATTGCAAGGGTAGGGTTTTTATTTGCTTGTTTTTGTTGGTGTTGCAAGAGGTTGGTTGTATTTAGCTGATTGCGGTGAGTTTTTTTGGGGGGGGTGGTTCTTGGGTCAGATTAGCTATATGAATTCATATGCTGTTGAGGGGCTTATATTGTTGTCTTGTTGGGCTGTATATGTGATAAAGGCCAGCCACACCAGGGTGAAGAAACCCTCTTTCCTTACTTTCAGTTTGTTGGTTTGCTTTTCTAGTAAGGCTGTTTCCCATTCAGTTTGGGAGCGGGGATTCGAACCGCTGACCTTCTGATCGGCAAGCCCTAGGCTCAGTGGTTTAGACCACAGTGCCACCCGCGTCCCTATAAAGCAAATCATAGCAGCTGTTTAACAGCTACAGCAAGTATTACATCCCTGATGTTTACATTATTGGATCACCAAACAGCTAGAACCATTTACTGATCTCATTTGAGGCAGCTAATGCAAAGGATATGCTGAAAAGGTTATGCTTAAAATTCTACAAGGCAGGCTTAAGCAGTATGTGGACCGAGAACTCCCAGAAGTGCAAGCTGGATTTCGAAGGGGCAGAGGAACCAGAGACCAAATTGCAAACATGCGCTGGATTATGGAGAACGCTAGAGAGTTCCAGAAAAACATCTACTTCTGCTTCATTGACTACGCAAAAGCATTTGACTGTGTCGACCACAGCAAACTATGGCAAGTTCTTAAAGAAATGGGAGTGCCGGATCACCTCATTTGTCTCCTGAGAAATCTCTATGTGGGACAAGAAGCTACAGTTAGAACTGGATATGGAACAACTGATTGGTTCAAAATTGGGAAAGGAGTACGACATGGCTGTATATTGTCTCCCTGCTTATTTAACTTATATGCAGAATTCATCATGCGAAAGGCTGGACTGGATGAATCCCAAGCCAGAATTAAGATAGCTGGAAGAAATATCAACAACCTCAGATATGCTGATGACACAACCTTGATGGCAGAAAGTGAGGAAGAATTAAAGAACCCTTTAATGAGGGTGAAAGAGGAGAGTGCAAATTATGGCCTGAAGCTCAACATCAAAAAAACTAAGATCATGGCCACTGGTCCCATCACCTCCTGGCAAATAGAAGGGGAAGAAATGGAGGCAGTGAGCGATTTTACTTTCTTGGGCTCCATGATCACTGCAGATGGTGACAGCAGTCACGAAATTAGAAGACACCTGCTTCTTGGGAGAAAAGCAATGACAAACCTAGACAGCATCTTAAAAAGCAGAGACATCACCTTGCCGACAAAGGTCCGTATAGTTAAAGCTATGGTTTTCCCAGTAGTAATGTATGGAAGTGAGAGCTGGACCATAAAGAAGGCTGATCGCCGTAGAATTGATGCTTTTGAATTATGGTGCTGGAGGAGACTCTTGAGAGTCCCATGGACTGCAAAAAGATCAAACATATCTATCCTTAAAGAAATCAGCCCTGAGTGCTCACTGGAAGGGCAGATCCTGAAGTTGAGGCTCCAGTACTTTGGCCACCTCATGAGAAGAGAAGACTCCCTGGAAAAGACCCTGATGTTGGGAAAGATGGAGGGCACAAGGAGAAGGGGACGACAGAGGATGAGATGGTTGGACAGTGTTCTTGAAGCTACTAACATGAGTTTGGCCAAACTGCGGGAGGCAGTGAAGGATAGGCGTGCCTGGTGTGCTCTGGTCCATGGGGTCACGAAGAGGCGGACACGACTGAACGACTGAACAACAATGCAAAGGTTGATGCCACAGCTTTTAACAGTGATGATAGTCACTTTGTGTTGCAGAATATAGGAAATTATGGGATATGAACTAAAGAGGAATAAAATCCAAAATTCACTCCCAAAGTTTCATATAGCTTCATATTAAAATTAGGGCAAAAAAGACAAAAACTGCAACCACTCCCATGTTCCACATGCCATGTTCCATAACTAATTTTCACTCTTCTGGTACCTTCAATGGGCAATGGGCAAATAAATACCTGTGTTAGGGAGTTGCATATTAAAAACAGATGATAACTTCTCTGCTATTTCCCCAATAAAACTTATTCTATTTCAGAGGGGTGTCTAGTCTACATAATAGGTAACAAATACTTCTGACCCTAAAGTCTATGAGAGAAAAGTTCACTCAGTGCTGGGTGGGAGAGAGAGGCAGCATGGAAACTGGGAATACAGTACTAAACTGAAACACATGAGGGCAGTCGTGTATTTGCATTGCTTAATTTATTGAGTTTATAGCAACACTTACACACTCCGGCGCAGGTAATGGTGTTCATATGCTCATTGAAAAAAAAATTATTTTATTCGGTTTTAATAAAACATACAGCATGTAAACAACCACAACCAACTAAAGTACTATTGGATACAACCTTGTCCTTCAGGGTGTACAATCAATTTAATTTTGTGTGTCCCTCCAGAGAAAGCCATGAGTTGAAGGTGGCTCTGTTGTGGGATCTGCTCTACTAACACAACGAATAAAACAAACCATTCTGAAAATGTCAGCATGCCCTCTTGCCTCCTTCATTGGGCTACTTAATTTCTCTGCCAAAACATTTTAAACAATAAAGAGAGATTTTTTAAAAAAAAAAAAAATTCTCTGCCAGAACATTTTATCAGCCATTGCATCATTCTATATCAAGTGATCCAACTGTTTTACCTCATGTCGTCCAGCTTTCTTAATATTTTGTACATTTGTTGAATGATCAAAACTAAGTTTAAATCTAAATTTTTAATTTTTTTTAATCTCATCCCCTTTGTGAGTCATGGGGATTTGAAATTTTTTTAAATTGTCAATTTTGGCCTTGCTGGACTACACAAAAACCTTAAAAGCTCAGCTGAGAATTGACATACAGCAAAACTAAAAACACAAATCTCTTCGGAACTTCATGGCCTTTAATATGATATGTCACATGATGGACTTACTTTAAATTTTAAATGTAAGTTACAAAATTGAAAATTTTAAAGTGATTTTTAAAAATTGACGCGATTAAAAATTTACAAAGAAATGTATTGAATATATATGTGTGTGTGTGTGTGTGTGTGTACATGTCTGCCTTATTGGCTTAGGATAAATGGGTCTTCTTGAAGTAAAATGCAACACAATAAACAAGACTTCAAACTGTAATATCAGTTATTGTACTTACTTTCTTTAGAAAGTTAAATTAAAAGGTATCTGAAAAGCTAGCCAGGCTTTTCTTTTTAAAATGTGTTCCCAAGTCGAGTGATAGCTGGCTACTTTTTCATCAACCCGTTTTCTGTTTTCATTAATCTTAATCTATGCGTGTGAGTTTGTGTGCACTAATCAAAAAAGGCTCCCGTTTTAGAAATAACCCCCTCCCAGAGTTATGTGTTGCAGTCCAATGCTGAAAACCGGATAATCGCCACATTTTTTGGTTTAGAATATCCTTTGTAGCGCTTCCATAAAGAGTTCGCACTTCAGATGGGACACTCTGGTTCTTCTTCTTTGAATTGTTGGCAAGATTTTATAACGGTGCTTTGTTCTCAGTAACCAGGTGAGTTCAGTACATTTTCTGCATGAGGCGCAACTGAACGAAGGTGAAGGAAGCTTTCAACCCAGCATGGTTCCTTGCCCTCCCCTGGAAGACATTCTCCGTAATCCATCATATGAAAGTGTGAATTATGGGCGAACTATAAATGACAGCAGCTTAGTCAGGAAAGGAGCTGCGGTGAGGGAATAGCCTTTGAGGAACCAGGAGCATTTCCCCAACAGCACAGTAGAGAGTCCTTTGTTGTTGTTGTTCAGTCATTCAGTCGTGTCCGACTCTTCGTGACCCCATGGACCAGAGCACGCCAGGCACTCCTGTCTTCCACTGCCTCCTGCAGTTTGGTCAGACTCATGCCAGTCGCTTTGAGAACACTGTCCAACCATCTCATCCTCTGTCGTCCCCTTCTCCTTGTGCCCTCCATCTTTCCCAACATCAGGGTCTTTTCTAGGGAGTCTTCTCTTCTCATGAGGTGGCCAAAGTACTGGAGTCTCAACTTCAGGATCTGTCCTTCTAGTGAGCACTCAGGGCTGATTTCTTTGAGAATGGATAGGTTTGATCTTCTTGCAGTCCATGGGACCTCCAGCACCATAATTCAAAAGCATCCATTCTTCGGCGATCAGCCTTCTTTATGGTCCAGCTCTCACTTCTGTACATTACTACTGGGAAAACCATAGCTTTAACTATACGGACCTTTGTCGGCAAGGTGATGTCTCTGCTTTTTAAGATGCTGTCTAGGTTTGTCATTGATATTTTTTCCAGCAATCTTAATTCTGGTTTGGGATTCATCCAGCCCAGCCTTTCGCATGATAAATTCTGCATATAAGTTAAATAAGCAGGGACACAATATACAGCCTTTAGGCTCTGCTTAAGAGTTAGACATAGTTGGTCTCTAAGGTGCTACTGGAAGGAATTTTTTTATTTTTTTATTTTGTTTTAACTACCTACCTGTATCTTAAGAGTCGGGGTCACTGATAAGCCTGTATGGACTTGAACGTCAGTAAAAGGAAAGGAAAACGACTCGGCTGAGCTGATCACTTGCACAGCAAGAAACAAAAGGCGAGGAATTCAGACATGATGCCGGGGGGGGGGGGTGATTCAGTTTTAGAAACAAAAATCTGTGTCTAGTGTTGCATTTCAACATGGAAACCATTGACCATGTTTGCAACATTTGTACAGCAGGATTCTGTGGCCCAGACGGGGTGGCGCTGTGGTCTAAACCACTGAGCCTCTTGGGCTTACCAATCAGAAGGTCGGCGGTTCGAATCCCCGCGACGGAGTGAGCTCCTGTTACTCTGTCCCAGCTCCTGCCCACCTAGCAGTTTGAAAGCACGCCAGTGCAAGTAGATAAATAGGTACCGCTCCAGCGGGAAAGCAAACAGCATTTCTGTGTACTCTGGTGACCGTCACGGGTGTCCTGTTGCTCCAGAAGCGGTTTAGTCCTGCTGGCCACATGACCCAGAAAGCTGTCTGTGGACAAATGCCGTCTCCCTTTTCCTGAGAGCGAGATGAGTGCCACAACCCCATTTTTGCCTTTGACTGGACCTCCAGGGGTCTGTTACTTTTTACCTTTATGCCACACCAGAAGATGCTCGCCTGATGGGGCAAATCCACAACACCAGCTTTGTGGCAGCGGCGTCACTGCAGCTTACAAAAAGGAGGTACCTCAGGAGCGTGATTGTTGAAAAGTTGGGAATTTGACAGAAAGTACCACCTTGTTTAAGAACCAAAGTATTGAGCTGTAAGACCTATGCAACAAAGTTGAGGAACTGAGGGAAAATACCGTATTTTTCACTCCATAAGACGCACTTTTTCCTCCTAAAAAGTAAGGGGAAATGAGCGAATGGTGGTCCCTGGAGCTGAATTGCCCAGGGGCCAAAAGAGGATCATGCTTTTTATTTTACAAAGAGAAAAGGGGGTGTTGAAAAGACCCCGCTCAGCAGCTGATCAGCAAGAGATCGGGAGAGAGATAAGAGTCCCGGCTCCCTTTCAGCCCCGCCCTCCTTTGTTGAATGTGCTGCAGAGGGAGGTTGTTTGTTTCCCCAGTGACATGTGACTGGCTGATTAGATTATCTGTCTGGAAACAGTAGAAAAGGCTCCCTTTCCTTTAGAAGCTGCAGAAATGTGAGTTGAACCCCATAAAAAGGAGCTTTTCCTCTTTGCTTTTCCCCCTTTGCAAAAAAAGCTGCAAAACTTTTAGCCGCTCCTCAAAAAAACAGGGCTTTTCCCTTTGCAAAAAAAGCTGCAAAACTTTTAGCTGATCCTCAAAAAACCCAGGGCTTTTCCCTTTGCAAAAAAGCTGCAAAACGTTTAGCTGATCCTCAAAAAAACCAGGGCTTTTAGAGGAGGAAAACCAGAAAAAATATTTTTTTTGTTTTGTTTCCTCCTCTAAAAACGAGGTGCGCCCTATGGTCCGGTGCGCCCTATGGAGCGAAAAATACGGTAACTGGAAGTGAGCTGAGCATTTACTATCCTGTCTAGAAACCTGTAACATCTAACCAAAGAGCAATAACTGAAAACAAGCAAATAAGCAACTGAAGTTTGAAAGAAGGTGTTTGTGTTACTGCAACATCCACTAGTTTTAGTATAATTATTAAGTTAATGGTTTACTGAAATTTATCTCCTGCCAAATCATTTGCTTTGCCAACCTTGTTCTGTAAAATAATCCCATTATTTGTTCAACTTCTGCCTGAGTCTCCAAGTATCAAAGTTTTTCCTCGCAGGAAGAAACATAACATAACCCTTGGTGGTTAGACAGTATAGATGTATGCCAGGCATAGGGAAACTCGGCCCTCCAGATGTTTTGGGACTACAACTCCCATCATCCCTAGCTAACAGGACAAGTGGTCAAGGATGATGGGAATTGTAGTCTCAAAACAGCTGGAGGGCCGAGTTTCCCTATGCCTGATGTCTGCGGAGGTGGCATCTGCCACAATTGGTATACAGCGGTTGGAATCTGCTTCACAAGTGGATGAAAAACAACCATTCTACTTCCCTAAATATCTCTGGCGTATTGCAGTTAAACGCAGGTATTTTGTTTACTTTGCAGTCGACGACAATTGCAAGAGTTATTTATAATTTCACAAGCTGGGAAAATACTCTGGAAAATTACTTTCCGGACAGATATGCAGAGGCACTGCATTAATGGGAAGTTGGCCAAGCGATAAAACATTACCACTGGCAAAGAGCATTGAATCATTAGATTCCTAATGGATGGAAACTGACAACATGCAAGTATTAAAAGGAGCAGTTTACAGTATTTGATGCTGCTTCATTATTTTTATTAAACAAAATTGATGCTAATTTTGGTATTTCTATACAGTTATTCACTCCAGTCATGTTTTCCTTTTTAATGTTATTTTTAAGTTGCCAAATAAACTTAATACTCTTCCGACACTGGTTTCCATGTGACTTGAGTTCCTCTGAATTCTCTGCAATCATGAATATCACCCTGATTTGAATCTTTTCTTTGACTTTAAGATCTGCCCCAGCATCTCCGTCTCCTCCTCTGTCATCTCAGGTATTTCCTCACTCCTTCAGTTATACTAGGTGTGTCAGGTGTGTAAGTATCAGCAATCATCTTACTGGATAGTGTTATGAGTTTGGGGTGCTAAGCTGTGTGCTAGAGCCTCCTAACAAGTGTTAGGATTTAACCAAGGCTTATACTTCTTGGAATAGCCAGGCCAGTCTCCTGTTTAGGCGATCGCCTGGGTGATGAGCCATTAAGGGGGATTAAGGGAGCAAGACGGCAAATATGTGGGAGTGTTAAGGTTTAGTCTTATTATAAGTTATTGTAAGTTTAAGTCTGCTGCAACTGGATTTCTTATGGACAGTGCCTGTCCTGAATGTATTGGATTTGTGGCCATTATGCTCAGTTGCCTTCAATAGCAGAAAAGCTCTGCTGGATGAAATACAATGGCCTCTGGTCTAATTTGGGGGAATCCTGCAACGTGTTTGTGTTTTACTCTGCTAACTATACGTCTGACTCTACTCTGGAGCAATATGGAGTAGAATTTCATGACACCTTCACGGAGAGTACTGCCACCTTTTTTCCCTCTTAAAAAACAACAACACCCAGACAAATGGGGAACTGCAGAATTTGGCAGAATGCGGGCTGGCAAATGTCCTTCAAGCCCTAGAGGTTGCTCACCAGAGACTGGCAGCACACCAGCCATTTGATCACTGGAAAAAATATTGTTTTGATAGCCAGTTCGGCCAAATATACTTTATGCAACTATAACAGTGGCAAATGAAACAAGCAATGGATTCTTTCTCATAGTATATTTTGCAGAAAGGTGTGCAGTGACGATGGATTATACGGAGATGGCAAGGCTGACAGGGAAGATCAGGCACCAAGAAGACAATAAATTTAATAGAGAATGGCATAACTTTATAGAATATATGAAAGAGCACTGTAAAAGTCTAAGAACATTAGCAGGATTTATATCACACTTGCAACTTAAAAATTAACAAAGGATAATGAAGTATACTGCAGATGGTGACAGCAGCCACGAAATTAAAAGACACCTGCTTTTTGGGAGAAAGGTGATGTCAAACCTAGACAGCATCTCGACAAAGGTCCGTATAGTTAAAGCTATGGTTTTCCCATAGCTGGACCATAAAGAAGGCTGATCGCCGAAGAATTGATGCTTTTGAATTCTGGTGCTGGAGGAGACTCTTGAGAGTCCCATGGACTGCAAGAAGATCAAACCTATCCATTCTGAAGGAAATCAGCCCTGAGTGCTCACTGGAAGGACAGATCCTGAAGCTGAGGCTCCAAGACTTTGGCCACCTCATGAGAAGGGAAGACTCCCTGGAAAAGACCCTGGTGTTGGGAAAGATGGAGGGCACAAGGAGAAGGGGACGACAGAGGATGAGATGGTTGGACAGTGTTCTCAAAGCGACCAACATGAGTTTGACCAAACTGCGGGAGGCAGTGGAAGACAGGAGTGCCTGGCATGCTCTGGTCCATGGGGTCACAACTCAACGACTAAACAACAACAACAAATGAAGTATAATAATTTGGATAAATGTACCGGTAATTATATGCAGATAAAAAGGAAGATGAACCTTGGAAGCCAAGGGAGGGGTGGAGGGAAGTTGGGGGGGGGGTTCAGGGAACCCCATTAAGGTATTGATATGACCATGGTTTATGAAAATGTGTGTGTGTGTGTAAAACTGCTATTTTTCTTTTTGAAACTTTGAAGATAAAAGGTAAAAAAAAAAAAAGCCAACATCTAGACTTCCCATCAAGAGTTGTAAAAGTAATTCCCTATATCTGCAGGCCACTGTAACTTAGCTATACAGAGAGGGACATTTTGGGGTTTTTCGAGACCTCTTTTCCAAACACCTGAAAAATACTGAATGTTTCTAAAAATTTCTTGCTTAGCACTGATCCTGGGCACCAAGAGTGGAAATCAGATTCCAACATCGAAACGAAACAGACGTTGGCAACACAGCTGGAACATAACCCAGCAGGTTTAGAGCTGAGAAAGGAGCAATTCAAGGCAACTCTTCCTGCTAAGCAAGGACACCGTCTCCTTTTACGTTTAAGGATGACTTGCAAGGTAAACTTACTGATGTCAGCAGTGCCTTCTGCTAGAATTGCATGATTTAATACTGCAGCTGGCTACCGGCTGAACAGTTCTGGTCTCCTTGCAGAACTTCTGCCAGTTCGGAGCATGCCTGCACTGCAGCTAAAAAGTGCAGTTGCTGCTTTGTGCAGTATTGGCTAATAGGGGTTGCTGTGTGATGATCCATTGCCTCCGTGTACGGCACTTGAGCTGGCACTGGCTGGGGCCAGTGCCGGATATACAAATAAGCTAAACAAGCTACAGTCATACCTCATGTTATGTTTGCTGCAGACTACGTGTTTTCGGGTTGCGGACCGTGGGAAACCCGGAAGTACTGGAACGGGTTACTTCTGGGTTTTGCTGCTCGCGCATGTGCAGAAGCACCAAATTGCACCGGCACGGCGCTTCAGCTTGCGAACGCTGCGGGTTGCGTATGTGCCTCCATCACGGATTACATCCGCAACCCGAGGTTCTATTGTATAGCTTAGGGCCCCACTCTCTTGGGGCCCCCGAAAAAATAACCTGGATGTACATTTCCAAAATATAAGATAAAAAAGAAACAAAATAAAACCTACATACGGCAACAGTGTTTTGTGTTGTGTAGGTACCTAGGATGTAAGTCATGGGCCCTGCCTGCTAGCCCGCTCCCTAAAATATCCCTGGTTTGCTCCTTTCTATATATAGGGTGCCTACATTCTGCATGGACTGGTTGCATGGCAACATGGGCAAATGGCTTGAGATACCTATGAGGTCCATAAATTACTACCATCTGGCATATATTCAACACAAAAAAACAGGAAATAGATTGGAAAGAGAAGTTGATGAATTGCAACTTATTGCCCAACTTAAAACCATGGAGAGACCTGGTCTGAATAGAGACATTGGCTTCTTATCTCATTATACATGATATAACAATTTTTAGCCATCTCACCCCTTGCTTTTTCCTGTAAGACCAATTGCAGTCATTAACAGTCGTCAACAGGTTTACCACACCTATCCCACCACCCTTCTGAGTCATACCACTCCCCACTCTCACACTATATATAAGGGTCTGGTGACTTCTATTTCAGTGTATCTGAAGAAATGTGCATGCACACGAAAGCTCAGACCAAGAACAAACTTAGTTGGTCTCTAAGGTGCTACTGGAAGGATTTTTTATTTTATTTTGTTGAACTGTTGTTGGGTTTCATTTTCTGCTGTTTACCTGTCCGTTGCAGGCTTCTGGTTGTACACCTATTAATCAAGTGTTTTCTCAAAGGATGGAAACGATGGCTTCAGGGGAACCTTCAGTTGGTACTGGCACAACTTACACATCACCCTTCCAAACCTCTGGCAGTGTGTCTTTCTCCTTTCCCTTTTTGGAACATAGCATTTCTTGTGGCAGGAATCGTGTGCCAATAGACTGGAGGAAGAGTTCTGTAGAAGACCATTCTTCCCTGTAATCTCTAGCTCTAACCAAACTAGTCCTCCTGAACACATGGAAATGGCATGATTCCATTCCATTTTTGTTGTTGGCTCTCGGGGAAACCACAAGACGATATGAAACGAGAACGCACGGAGGAAGAATACACTCGTATTTTTATTTAAAGCTAACCTTCCACAAGTTCTGATAACACCGCTGCTAGTAAGAGGAGGACAAAAGAGTAAAGGGATTTCAGAACCACAGTTTAGGGGTTACCAAACACAGGCGCACGTGTATCAGTCCTGGATGCTTTAAGGATAGAGTTTCCTGCCTTGGTTCAGGGAATGAAACTAGACGGCCCCGGAGAGAAGCTGCTCTGGTTTAAAGCAATATAAATTCATTAAATTACTTACTTATCTAGCCTCTCGTTTGCTTGCCGCCAGTGTGTCTGTTCTTTCCTCCATCGCAGGTTCTCATTCAGCCCTGGGAATCTATCGTTCCCTACAAGGGCAATGTACATAGAGTCACATTGAAACTTTAATATCAACATTTCCCTACTGATATGAGTTCTGCAAGAGGCTACATCCATTGTGCTGGCAGCGAAGGAAGGTGTATCTTTTACACCGCGTCTTAAAGAGCACATTTGATAATGAAATTGTTGAAACACAACAGATGGGAACAATGTGCCCCCGGGAACAATGAGACCCGCTTGGGGCTTAGAGCCAGGAAATAAAACCAACCTAGAAGCGAAACATTGGGCAGAGGCAGACAAGGAAATGAGGCCCAGGAATCCAGACTTGAGTGAGGTACAGGAGGGGTAGCCAACATGGTGCTCCCCAGATGTTGTTGGACTACAACTCCCATCAGCCTTAGGCAATATGGCCAATGGCAAGGCATGATGGGAGTTTTAGTCCAACAACACTTGGGAACACCACACTGGCTAAGGTGTAGGGTGGTTTCTTGTATTACCCTCTTAATGAAAAAATGTGTGTAACGAACCCTTGCAAGCCAGCTTCTTGCAACAAGTGTAAAGACAACCAGTTCCAGAACTTAGTTCGCCTTTCTGTGAAAGTGTCTCTAGTACTGATCGCTGCCTCTCCTGGCTACCAGAATGAAAAACTGGCCGCCTAGGCTTTTGGCATCCGAGGCAAGCAACAGCAGCGAGTGAGAGCTAGTTCCATGCGCTTCCTCATTAAATGGGCGCAGGATCAAATTGGGGAGTTGAGACAATGATCAAGCCAGCTTTCTGGTCGCTTCCTAGAAAGGAACTCAAGGACGAAAGAGGGTGAGCAGCACTAAGCAAGCCAGAAGAAGCCAAACTAGTACAGTTCTTTGCCTAAAGAAGTGATTCCTGGCCTTGGAAAAGAAAAGTCAACAATAATCCAGTTAGATGCAGTGCTTCTGCTGACACTTTCCCCCTAGGCCTTTTCAAGTATACAAGCACAGCTTTATCCCATCTAGTTGCAGGAAGCTAAGCTCAACCAAAAAGGGCTCTTGCTTCTCCTTGCTTTCAGCCACTTTAATTGCACAAACCTAAAGTTCCTTGAGAGTCCCATGGACTGCAAAAGAAATCAGATCCTGAAGCTGAGGCTCCAATACTTTGGCCACCTCATGAGAAGAGAAGACTCCCTGGAAAAGACCCTGGTGTTGGGTGAGATGGAGGGCACAAGGAGAAGGGGACGACAGAGGACGAGATGGTGGGACAGTGTTCTCGAAGCTACCAACATGAGTTTGACCAAACTGCGGGAGGCAGTGGAGGATAGGGGTGCCTGGCGTGCTCTGGTCCATGGGGTCACGAAGAGTCGGACACGACAGAACGACTGAATAACAACAAAAGTTCCAGTTGCTCGGTCCCTGCCCACCTAGCAGTTCAAAAGCACGTCAAAGTGCAAGTAGATAAATAGGTACCACTATGGTGGGAAGGTAAACGGCGTTTCCGTGCGCTGCTCTGGTTCACAAGAAGCGACTTAGTCATGCTGGCCACATGACCCGGAAGCTGTACGCCGGCTCCCTCGGCCAGTAAAGTGAGATGAGCGCCGCAACCCCAGAGTCGTCCGCGACTGGACCTAATGGTCAGGGGTCCCTTTACCTTTACCTTTAAAGTTCCCATATGCACTTGAATCCCTCCCACAAAGGAGTAGCAATCGTCAGGGGCACCCTTAGTATGAGGCAACTTCTTACTTTTCTAACTCTGCCATTAATAATCTTAACTCTTGTCAAATATTTCTCCGTACATTTCTTGCTGTCAACATTGTTATGGAAAACTGTTTTTGTATCTACATCAGGGGTCAGCAATTTTTTTTCAGCAGGGGGCCAGTCCACTGGCCCTCAGATCTTGTTGGGGGCTGGATTATATTTTGAAAAAACATTAAACAACTGAACGAATTCCCATGCCCCAGAAATAACCCAGAGATGCATTTTAAATAAAAGCACACATTCTACTCATGTAAAAACATGCTGATTGCCGGACCGTCTGCTGGCTGGATTTAGAAGGCGATTGGGCCGGATTTGGCCCCCGGGCCTTAGTTTGCCTACCCACCCATGATCGACAGTTTATTTGCAGTTTCACAGATGAACATACCAGCAGGTTTCCTGCAGCGCTTCGTCATTTCACACCTAGCTCCCTCTCCTCTGAGCAAAGCCTCCTCTGGCTGAGCTTTTATATCCCTTGACTTCTGGAGTGCTGGAGTGCCGACTTTGTCTGAGCTATGTTTGCCCTGCGGAGCAGACGTAAAGAATTACGTGACCTAAACCAACCAGTATCAAAATTTTAGTATTTCTTTTAAACGTACAAAGAAGTCTATGAAACCAACTGTTTTGTACCTCCTGGAAAGTTTAACTAGAATCCTGCACAAAGTTAAAAGTGAAGCACACCGGAGAAATAAATGTGACACATCTCCATGCCAGGAAACCTGCACATTGTATCTGTGGCTGGGGAGACCCGGCCAGATGGGCGGGGTATAAATAATAAATTATTATTATTATTATTATTATTATTATTAGTAATGCATCAAAACAAAGAGCGACAAGCCTGGATTAGACACCATTCCATTTAACTTGTACTCAAAGGCTGAGACACAGATGTCAAATCCGGCAGGGGATTGGATGCAAAGAGGGCGATCTTCATCCTTTGCATGTCCTGCCCATTCGTGCTGGATTTACGTATAAGCTATACAAGCTCTAGCTTAGGGCCCCACCCTCTGAGGGTCCCCCCCCAAAAAAAAAATTAAAGGGAAATAAACCCTGAATGTACATTTCCAAAAGATAAGATAAATAAAAATAAAACCTACATACAGCAACAGTGTTTTGTGTTGTGTAGGCTCCTATGATGTAAGGAATGGGCCCCGCCTGCTCCCTAAAATATCCCTGGTTTGCTCCTTTCTATATATAGGGTGCCTACATTCTGCACGGACCGGTTGCATGGCAACATGGGCAAATGGCTTGAGATACCTATGAGGTCCATAAATGACCATATAGCATATATTCAACACAAAAAACAGCGACAATTTGTTGTTGACAAAGGACAGCTGGACATATCAAGGGCCCCATTACCTTCAGGAGCTTAGGGCCTCATCAAACCTAAATACGGCCCTGGTCCGGCCCCATTAATATTGGGGGAGGGCTCAGCCCCCTACCCACAAATATTGAGGGGGCCAAAGTCCCTTGCACCCCCTATAGTTGGTGCCCCTGCCCAGTACACAGTGGTACTTAGGTCTGTCTACTTCAGCATTGCCTAGGGACTCTTAACCAAAACTTGTATTTATTATTATAACTCAACTATTTGTTCACCACCAGGGGGAGCAGGAAATAGAGGCTTTGCAACAGACCCACAAACGGGCTAAGAGTGAAATGCTCAGGGAATAGGAGAGGCAACCATTTTGTTTTGTTTTGTTTTAATTTATGTACAGTGGTGCCTCGCAAGACGAAATTAATTCATTCCGCAAGACTCTTCGTCTTGCGGAAATTTCGTCTTGCGAGGCACCGTTTCCCATAGGAACACATTAAAATTTAATTAATGCGTTCCTATGGTAAAAAAGTCTGGGGGGCCCTCCCGACCGGCACCGGAGCTGCGCCGTGCCGCGTTTTAAGGCTGCAGTGAGCGAACAGCTGCGCTGCTGTTCGCTCGCTGCAGTCTTAAAACACGGCGCGGCTCCAGGAGGGAGGGAGGGGGCCATAGGATCGTGCCGCCATCTTCGGTGGGCGGGCGTGATCCCACGGCCCCCTCCCGACCGGCACTGGCACCGGCGCCGGCTTACAGTGGTACCTCGCCAGACGAATTCGTCTTGCGAAAAACAGCCATAGACGAATTCGTCTCGTGAGTCAACTAAAAACTTGCAAAACCCTTTCGTTTTGCGAGTTTTTCGTTGTGCAAGGCATTCGTCTTGCGGGGTACCACTGTATTTTTATTTTATACTTTTCAAGTTTATACATTTCACTAATTTTACAATCATTTTGACATTTCAAAACTTGACTTCGTTCCCTCTTTCTGCGGCTCCTTAAATCAGCTCTTAATATCTTCTGCATATCCAAATTAACTTGATTTGCTCATGTATTTCATCTTCTTTAAGTATATACTCTTAAAAAACTGCAGGTTATTACAGCAATCCTGCCAATGTTTTTATCTGTTTATAAATGCAAATATCCAGTAATCCATTTCCATTCTTTTATTGTGTGCACTTGAAAACGCTGGCAGCATTAAGATAAATTCAACAGTGTAAATAAGTTTTGGTGGATGTAATTGTGGAATGCCGAATGGTTTAGTTTTTGTAAAATATGCAGGGATTTATGATATGCAAAGTGAGCCATGGAACGAGAAGAAGGGAAGTCGCTGACACTTTAAGGATGTTCAAATGAGTATTTTAAATTGTGAAACAGAAAATTCAATAAAAATTATAATCAAAAAAGGAAAACCCTTTTGTGTCTTGCTCCCAGCCCAAAGAGGCAGCAGCAGGGCCCATTATCAGAGGTCCGCATTCTCCGGCACCGGCCAAGACCCATGTTCCTAATGTGGACCCGCCACTACCAATCCCTAGTTCCTTCTAGCTCTCGTGCTGTTTCTCCTCCTCCTTACTAATGTGTTCACTTGCTCTCTCAAAGTGAAGAAGCCATGAGAAGAGCAAGGAGGAACGGAAATCTCTGCATGTCTCGTCCTCTGCGGATTGTCTCGGAGGGAGAGGCAGGTTAAAAGGGCAGTGGCAATAATAGGTAGGTAGCCGTGTTGTTCAGCCATAGTCAAAACAAAATAAAATAAAAAAATTCCTTCCAGTAGCACCTTAGAGACCAACTAAGTTTGTTCTTGGTATGAGCTTTTGTGTGTATTATGGCAATAATAGCAAGAACAGCATCTTGCTGAAGGACCCTCTTAAACAAGGAACCAGCCCTGAACATTGCAAGATCTGGCCAACCAGAATCCAGTTGTGGAGCTGGTGGAAAAACAGCTTCCCACCCCCACCCATTTTATGGATGGAGATCTGGGGCGAGGCATGGGCAGCTGCTCCAGCCTGAGTAATGTGGTACAGTGGTCCCTTGGTACTCAAACAATTTAGAACCCAAACACTGCAGACCCAGAAGTAAGTGTCCTGGTTTTCAAACTTTTTCGGAAGCTGAATGTGCTCCGTTTTGAGAGTTTCACTTCCGTTTTGAGTGTTACACTGAGGTCTGTTTTTGCTATTTATTTTGCGTTTTTGTTTTTGCAGCTCTTTTTGTTTTTGTGACTGTGTGGAACCCGGTTCAGATACTGATGGATTGATTGTGTGACTGCAGTACATTGTTTATTGCTTTCATTTTATGGATCAACGGTCTCGTTAGATAGTAAAATTCATGTTAAATTGCTGTTTTAGGGGTTGTTTTTAAAAGCCTGGAATGGATTAATCCATTTTGCATTACTTTCTGTGGGAAAGCGCACCTTGGTTTTGGAACGCTTTGGTTTTGGAATGGACTTCTGGAATGGATTAAGTTTGAGAACCAAGGGACCACTGTAAGGTCTGAATGCAGATCTCTGCGGCCATATGGTTGAGCTAACCCAATCTTGCTTTGTGCTAGACCTTGCTTTCTGTCCGGCCACAATCGGATGCGTAGTCTTCTTTCAAGATGTGAGGAGATCTCCCCCTTTTTCATACGAAATATATAGAAACATAGCCTGTTTCTAAAGTCATTCTGTGGTATTTCAGAATTTGCTGACAGGCTTGCCTTGTCCAAACCCTGTAGATGCCCATACATGTTTTCAAACCAGACTCTTAAGCAATAACAGATTTCATGGTAGATGAACAACGCGTCTTATGTTTTTGCATATTAAAACTAATTATTTTAGGCATGAAGTAAAGGAATAAACAAGGCAGGCCTCAGGTTTGTTCCGGATTAATTACAATAATGCTTCTCCTTTGGCAAAACAAGTCATCTGAGGACATCATCAACTTTATTTACCAACATTCACCCTACGGTTCCTGCTCTGTCGGAAAGCTATTATTTTTGCTTGGTTTATAAGCCAGGATATTTTGTTGCCAACCTGTTTCCCTGGGTCTTCCCACCCTAAAAAACAGGACAATCTGCTCTGAAAACAAAGATTTATTTGGAAAATAAGGGTGCAGGAGCTACACTGCTTGGCTAACAATTGAACTTTAAGGCAAACAATGTGTTGCTAGCAAACATTTATTAAGAGATAAGTGTACTGCCAACATATAATAATTGCTTGAATTATGGGAGGAAGATAATTTATGGACTAGATAGTTTGTATGGAGAAAGGTCATGTGGCAAAATAAAACATTATTTATGTATGTATTTAATTGAGTTGATAGTCACTAGGTCCCCATGCAACATAAAACTTAAAACATAATTAAAAACAAACATAATATATATATATATATATATATATATATATATGATTTTAAAAATATAAACAGACAACAATTGAAGATCCAAATATCGAGATTGCTCTGAATCTCTTGCCTAGTGGTAATAATTACAACTGCATATCAATACTGTCCAAGTTTTATCCTTCCAAATTATCCATATTTTCCATTAGTTTACAGGTGTGGTTAAAATCCTGCCAACGTTTTAACCTGCTTACAATGGTCTTGTAAATAGATTGTAAACTTTCCCCATTCTTTTTTAAAGTTCTTGTCTTCTTGATTTCTGAGCTCCCCAGTTAATTTTGCCATTTCGTCATAGTCCATCAATTTAGTTTGCCATTCTTCTCTGGTCGGGGTTGTTTCTTCCTTCTATCTCTGGGCTAAAACAATAAAATATCTGAGGGGGCTGGGCTCCACCCCAAAGTTGATGGGCATTCTCATTCAAATGGTGTGTGCGCACTGCATCATGTGATCGATTATGTGGGAGGGGGGACTTACCTGGACCCCCACAATCTTTTATTCAAGTTGGCGCCGCTGACATAGGGAGTGGTTTGGCTCCCATAACTGGATTAAATTAAGATCATCCCGTGCCCTTCCTAATCTGATGAGAAGAAATCTGTCACTAAAAGTAAGACGGGAGGGGGGGGGAGGGAATCCTGCTGCAAGAGGTTGGGGGGGAGGAAGAGGGAGCTGATTTCTTTGAAATTAACTACATATCTCTTTCTCTTTGTCAAAACAAAACAAAATAAAAAATTCCTTCCAGTAGCACCTTAGAGACCAACTAAGTTTGTTCTTGGTATGAGCTTTCGTGTGCATGCACACTTCTTCATCTTGGTATGAGCTTTCGTGTGCATGCACACTTCTTTAGTGTGCATGTACACGAAAGCTCATACCAAGAACAAACTTAGTTGGTCTCTAAGGTGCTACTGGAAGGAATTTTTTATTTTGTTTTGTTTTAACTATGTCAGACCAACACGGTTACCTATCTTTCTCTTTGAGTCAGTTATGAGCAGTCTTGCGCATTTCCTGGGGTGTGGGAGTTCAAAGGTGTGCATGTACAGGTACCTAAGCCAGAGGAAGAATGACTGAGGAGGAGAGCAAAAAGAAAGAGAACAAAACAAAAAACCCTACCTCTTGAAACATTCTCAAACTCCACTGACTGATGTGGATGGCAAGTAAGGGAATAGCAATGAATACCCACGACTGAACAAACAGGAATGTGTGTGCAGGCTCATATACCTGGCTGGAATTCCAGAAGATCCAAAACTTTTATCGACATCACGACCAGCTGAGGTTATGCTTCAAAGGATTCTTAAAGAGGTGAGTAAAGTGGCAAAGTAAAATCTGTTAAAATTGCAATTACACTCTGTCTGCACATTCTTGGGTGTGAGCTGCCTAACGGCAATGTTATAAACAAGTTGCACAATCCCCACTGTAGCACAGAGGGCAGTCTCTGCTGAAATTATTCTCCCACTGTTTTCAGAGTGTCTTCAGACACTAAATTGTTCCTCGTTACAAGACTAAAAAGTGCCTTGTTAACCCCCTTTCCATTTCTTACTTCTTCAGAGCCGTGCCATTAAAAAGTTTGGTCCCAGCCTAGAATGTAACTTTATTAACAAGATGCACATGGTCCAATATTGTGTAGTAAAATTAATCAAGATGCAATTTTCCCCTTAGTTTTTGAAGAACAGATGTGGGGAAGCAGTGGAGCAACAGAAGTGCCTGATTACTGCTGACCAAAAGGAATATCGACAAGAACTGAGAAAGAACTGCAACAAGTTGAAAGAGAAACAATGATTACGAGGAAGATCCGAGAGCTGTATAAACCTTTTGTGAACACTAACAGGTAGGTAGCCATGTTGGTCTGCCGTAGTTGAAACAAACTTTTAAAAATTCCTTCCCGTAGCACCTTAAAGGTAAAGGGACCCCTGACCATTAGGTCCAGTCGCGGATGACTCTGGGGTTGCGGCACTCATCTCGCTTTACTGGCCGAAGGAGCCGGCGTTCAGTTTCCGGGTCATGTGGCCAGCATGACTAAGCCGCTTCTGGCGAACCAGAGCAGCACACGGAAATGCTGTTTACCTTCCTGCCAGAGCGGTACCTATTTATCTACTTGCACTTTGATGAGCTTTTGAACTGCTAGGTTGGCAGGAGCTGGGACCAAGCAACGGGAGCTCGCTCCGTGACAGGGATTCGAATCGCCGACCTTCTGATTGGCAAGCCCTAGGCTCTGTGGTTTAACCCACAGCGCCACCCTTAGAGACCAACTAAGTTTGTTATTGGTATGAACTTTCGTGTGCATGCACACTTCTTTGTATCTGAACATTAACAGTATTTCAAAGTATAAGAATAACCACCACCACCCATAATCATACCAAAATACAGTGTAGGATAGTGATAGTCTGTGTGGTCCCTTGCAGATGATGTTGGACTATCAGCCTCAGGTATCATGGCCAATGGTCAGAGATGATGGCACTTAGTCAACATAGTATCTAGATATCATGTAACACCATTGTCAGGTTACAACACAGGTACAATAGAGATGAAATCTGCTAAAATCAACTGTGAAACCAGGTGCCAGAAGTTGAACAGGGAGAGGACCAGTCTGATCTCAGTCAGGAGGGAGTTTCGGAGAGTTGGACCCACAATACAGAATGCACACGGTTCCTGGGGCAAAGCCATGGGGGACCCCTAAAGTGACTCCATCTGTGATTGGGCAGGGATATAAGGAGGTGGTTTTTGAGAGTATCCTGGACACAAATTGTTAAACAACTTGTAAATTAGACAAGAACCTAGAACTGGGCACTGGTGTTAACCTAACCGATTTCACCAGAAAGGGTAAATCTAGTTTAAAATGGAGAGAAGAAAATACAGGCTGGTGTTTTGATGCCAATCATATTATGTGAATGCTGGGGGGGGGGTGGAGTTGGATATGTGAGGAACACCCATCCCAGAACAAACACCTGTTTAGAAGCACCCTAGATGAAAGCCAACAGAAGCCTCTTCAAAGTGGCAGTGCTTTTAACAAAGTTCCTTTGAGAACACTGGTAAACCAAGTTTGCTAGATAACATCTAGTAATCTAATGAAGTCTGGGCATGCCTTGGCACTGCGCCCTTTTTTAGCACTGTCCCTCAAGGGATTATGGGAGTATCTTCTGGAATACAAAGAACAAAGATGAAGAGCAAAAGAGGGCAGAACACATTCCAGTTTGTTCCCTCCTCTGTTTGGTTTTGCCGTTTGAACAACATTTAGTTTTTATGACTAGCTGTAGGGCCAAGGAGGAAAGAAAACCAATTGTATACCTGGCTAAACAGCCTTTGCAGCATCCACATATTTATACGCTGTGAGAGCTCAATGGAAGAAATTCTGTGCATAATCTCTGACAACCAGTTTGGGCCACGTGGTTAGTTTACTAATTCTAGTAAGTGTCTGTTTACCCCAGGGGTTGGCAAACTAAGGTCTGCGGGCCAGGTCAGGCCCAATTGCCTTCAGGATCCGGCCTGCAGACTGTCCATGGATGGGTGTGGGGATTCTGTTTGTTTGGGCTGCGCCATTCCCCCCCCTGCACCATTCCATTCCCCCCTCCCTCACACATGCCGCCTCCTCCCTCCCTCCCTCCTCCTGGCTTCTCCCCGCCCTGCCTAGAGGAGGAAGGGGGCTGGGCTGAGCTGGCCGAGCGCCATTTTAAGCAGCCCTTCTCCTGAGCCAGCTCTTTCATGCTGCTCATCTTCCCTCTGCTGCCACCGCCGCTGCTGCCCTGGTGCTCCTGTGAGCCAGAGAGCGGAGCGGACAAGCTCCCTCTGCCAACCACGAGAAGCAGCAGTGGTGGTGGCAGCAGCGGCAGCCCCTGGGAAGGTAAATGCAGTGGCTGGGGGTGGGGGTGGGGAGGAGGACTACTTGCCCCCCTCGCCTCTTCTTCCAGCCCCCCTCCCCCCGTGCCGCTTCTCTGGCCCGCCACAAGGTCTGAGGGACAGTGTGGACTGGCCTGCGGCTAAAAAGTATTGCTGACCCCTGGTTTACCCTTTAGTGCCACTGCAAAACACTAGGCAAGGCATGGGTAAACTCTGCCCCAAAATCAAATTGAACAAGATGGCAGGAGGCTTGGCAGATGGAGCCATAAAGAATTTAAAAAAATTAGTTTCTTCTCTAGCACAGTGAATCTTCATTTCCGTTGCTACCCCTGATGGCAGCCTTTTGTCCATTTTCACCGATGTGAACTATTAAAATGTTGATTTTCTGGAGTCCAAAAATGAGAGTGCCCCTAAACATTTTTGCCACACGATCTGGAAAGCGGTCTGTGGACAAACGCCCTCTCCCTCTGCCTGAAAGCGAGATGCGCGCCACAACCCCATAGTCGCCTGTGACTGGACTTAACCATCCAGGGGTCCTTTACCCATATCACAAAAACACCACAAGTCTGCAGTGACTTCACCAAATGGAAACCAACCCAGAGTACATGCTGGAACGCATCTGAGATTCAGCTGTGCGTAATGTATTCCTCCATCAGATATGAACAATCTGAACTCTCAAGGCGAATGAAACCGCAAAACGTTCACAGCCACAAAGTACCAGTGAGACTTTAGAGGCCTTGGACGCCAAGAGGATATGACTTCCTCGAGGGCAGAGTGCTAAGAAGCTCCAAGATGCAACAAGGGTGTTGGTTATTTCAGCATTTTTATCCCCTTTCCAGCCAAGAAGGCTGCCAGAGCAGTTTGTGTAATCTCCATTCCAAGCACCACAGTTCCTGTCTGAAGGCTTTCTTTCTTTAACAAAATTTCAATACCACTGGATTTTAAGAAAACCTCTGAAGTGGCTTATAATCCGAAGGCTTACAGTATAAAAGAAACAACACAAAAAGAAAAAGAGGGCACAGAGTGAAAAGGGAAAAAAGCAAAGGCACAAGTTCTGAAAACTGTGTTATGTTTCTTAGAATGACTGGCTAAAATGGAAGCAATTCCGGCACCGATACAATTCTGCAGCCTCATTCAGCAAATGACAGTCCAAGGGAGGGAGGAGGCTGGTGAAGTTCATTTCTAAGGGATCTTGCTGCTTCTTATTACTGAAATGGGGAACCTGTAGCCCTCCAGATGTTGCTGAAATACAACTTTCATAAGCCCAAGGCAGAATGGCCCAATAGTCAAGGATGTAGTTCAATAACATCTGGAGGGCCACAGGTTCCCCAGCTCTGCTTGAGAAGGAAGTGAAGGGTGGGGTGGGTGCAGTGACAAAAGGTGTTTTGCAAACAACGAAAAGATCCCTGGGCACCCGTTTTGAGATCAGCAATTTTAGCGTTGCTGAGAAGTTGGTTGCAAATTTCAGATACCTCATGCATAAAGGTAAAGGGACCCCTGACCGTTAAGTCCAGTCACAGACGACTCTGGGGTTGCGGCGCTTATCTCGCTTTACTGGCCGAAGGAGCCGGCGTACAGCTTCCAGGTCATGTGGCCAGCATGACTACGCCGCTTCTGGCGAACCAGAGCAGCGCACGGAAAACGCTGTTTACCTTCCCACTGGAGTGGTACCTGTTTATCTACTTGCACTTTGACGTGCTTTCAAACTGCTAGGTTGGCAGGAGCTGGGACCGAGCAACGGGAACTCACCCCGTCGTGGGGATTCGAACCGCCGACCTTCTGATTGGCAAGCCCTATGCTCATTGGTTTAGACCACAGTGCCACCCGCGTCCCATACCTCATGCATAATGTTATATAATTTGAACCTGCATCCAAGTAACATTTATTTTTTTTCATACGTGGAGCCCCTCTTGCACAAGACCCATCACAGTAAGCAAGAGCTGGAGGCAGAGCTTTAAATGCAATGCAACGTGCTGTCGAAGGAGAACATTCTGCCTATAAGACCCTCTCAGGGGAAAAGAACATTCTGAAGTCTTCATTAGTTCTTGCATATACTTAACATTCAGCGGGAACTGCAGCCAAATATTTGAGAGCGACCTTGCCCTGCTTCTTTTCCAGTTTCAAGTATTAGAAACACAGAGGTGGACAGGCTTTAAGTGATTGTAGGAATAAAAATAAAATACTGTTTGTTTTAGATTCCCAGCATTTACTTGGGTTCTTCGTAGTAGGGTTCTTAAATGAACAAACCGAGAGGATTCTTATCTCATTATACTGAACAAAGCTATCTTTAGCCATCTCACCCCTTGCCTTTCCCTGCAAGACTAATTGCATCCGTTAAGAGTCGTCAACAGGTTTTCCACACCTATCAGCTGATCACCCATTCCCACCACCCTTCTGAGTAATACCCCTCCCCACTCCCTCACTATATTTAAGGATCTGGTGACTTCTGTTTCAGTGTCTCTGAAGAAGTGTGCATGCACACGAAAGCTCATACCAAGAACAAACTCAGTTGGTCTCTAAGGTGCTACTGGAAAGAATTTTCTATTTAAACCGAGAGGAACATCTTCAGCCTCCAAAGAGCTTTTAAGGACATTTTGGCCTCAAAACACACACCAGCTTCCTGAACACCGGAGTACGCTGCTGAGATGATAAGGAGCCCGATCTGCCCAAAAAGGAAAAAGAAAGAAAGAAAGGCACATTTGCTATTCAGCTTCCTATTTAATATAGGAAACGAGACATGCAAATTGTAGGGAGGCCTGAACAAGTCTAACAACAATTCTTGTCAGCTTAGGCAACCAATATTGCAGGAAGTACACGGCCTACAAGTCTAAAGGCCATTGATTCATTCGTGTCGTCCGGCGTTCCGTGGATGTGCCTCACATGCTAAACAGTCAGCGTGGAATATTGGTGCGGTTCAAAAGCCCATTTCTGAGCCGCTAGCTATGCTAAAAGCCACCATGGTGCCGTAGCTGCTAGAGTTTTAGACTGAAAGCAACTTCCCACTTCTGTGGCCTTGCGGGATGCCATGAAGATAAAACACTGCTCCAAGCTCCTTGGAGGAAGACCTGGATGTAAATAGAACAAAGAACAAATAAAATAGGAAATTCTTTCCAGTAGCACCTTAGAGACCAACTGAGTTTGTTCTTGGTATGAGCTTTCGTGTGCACACGAAAGCTCATACCAAGAACAAACTCAGTTGGTCTCTAAGGTGCTACTGGAAAGAATTTCCTATTTTGTTTCGACTATGGCAGACCAACACGGCTACCCACCTGTAAAGAACAAATAAATACAGAGGGAATGATGCAGAGTAATCGGCTTATCTTTGGCTGAATGGAGGGATGGGAGAAACCTATGAGCTTGCCAAGGAGTTGATAAAGTTCATTACTGAGTTATTTGAAGTTCGACAACGTAATCTCCTTCCCAGGCTGAGAGGGAAATGGCGAAAGCAAGATATTTATTGGGACAGTGTGATTTTTTTCAGTTGCTGCTAAAGGTGCAAAACAATGAAGCAAGGATGGAGAATTTCTGGAACAACGATGGGGTACCAACTCCGCCCAAGGCACGATGGAGAACAGCAACAACTGACAAAAGATAGACATAATATATTACAAGGACAGGAAGAAACATTATGGACGGAATAATTGCCAGGCTCGGGAAGAACAAGGAGAGAGTTTGAATGCTTCACCTGTAGGACTATGAATCATTTAATGTGTCGATATGAATGGAAGTCATTAAAACTGCAGTTGCGATATAAGGGATTGATATTTTGACCGGAGCATAATTGGAATTTATAAGATTTTGGAATGCAGAAATAAAGTAAATCATTAAACCATCAATTCTAGCATGTGGGGGGGCGTAAATTGTATGATTTGGCATATGAATGATTGGTATTATTAATTGTATCATAATTTGGCATTGTTATAAGGAGGCTATTATTGTAATCGAAAACTGATAATAAATATTATAAACAAGTATGATTTTACACAGAGAACTCAGAGGAAGAAATAATATCAAATGGGAATACCTAGAACAGTATTAACTTGTATAGCAGTGTTATGGGAGACCTTTTTCAGTCTGGGGGCTGAATTCACATCTAGACAACTTTTCTGGGTCCACGGGGCACAGGGTCCAAGAAGTGGGCAGAGCAACAACTGTAAATTTTACCTTTCTGCAATAGGATAGTTTCTACACGCAGTCCTGTATCCCTCTCTCACACCCAGACCCCACACTCACCAGCCTAGCGAGAGTCCCAAGGGCCACAATAGGTGGCAAGAATGGGGGGAGGGCGAGGCAGAGAGAAAAAGGCCCACCCACTTTTGGTTCTGGCCCTGCCCCCTATTGGCTCCAACACCCGCTATGGCCCCCAGCACATTGCCCCCCCCCCGGAATGGTGGCCTTTGACAGAAAAATAATAATTTTGCATTGTATAATGTGGATTGTCTGTTTCTTGCACTTCAGCAAAATCTTGCACAAATACACTCCTTAGAGTGGCAGCTGCCAATCTCAGTGCTTGCCACTGTAGACAGTGGCGAAGGAAGGCTCTCTGGCATCTGGTGTGGGGTGTCAAGGGGCGGGGCAAACTGCCCACAGGGGCGGGGCAAACTGCCTGGCAGTGCATGCACAATGACGATACAGACATCGCTCGAGCAGTGCCGATAACGATGGTGCGCATGCGCCCGTGGCCACCCTACAGTGAGTGTAGCCCTCGGCCAGCCGCCATTTTGTTACACACACACCCCGGGTGACTCCTGGGGCACACCGCCCCCTGCCCCCTCTCTTCCTATGCCCCTGATTGTAGATGAAGGAAAACTGGCAGATGTTCTCTTGAAAGAGTTGATCCCATAAAATCCAGCCTCTTTCAGAAGCTATAGAGACTTCCTGGTACATTTCTTCTCTATATATCTATTCCCAGCTGCATGTACTGGAAGTGAGGGGTGAAAGGAATAGTTGAGGCTTAAGAGTGCTAGAAACTGCTAGAGAACCGAGAAGAGAGAAAGTGATGTATGTCTTGTGACACTTAACTAAATTATGTTTTGGTTGTATCAGTTTTGGTTGCTCTTTTGCATGAGACACATAGCAGAAGTAGCATTGATGTGAAAATCTGAAATTTTATTAATAATCTCTGATTAATCTCTGGTTAAGCTTTCTTGACAACTAATTAAAACGTCCAAATAAATTTTAGTTAAAGATGATAAACACTGCTTTAAGGGAAAAGGCTCTCTTATTAAATTTACAATTCCCAGTAGCTCTGAGGTTAGAAGAGCACGTCAAAACAAACGTAACCTTGTTGAACTCCTTTGAATGGCGAAAACATAGCCATGAAGGCAGAAAGCCAATTTCATTTTCCGTTGCAGGTCACCTTTGATAATAGCGGAACAATCTTCATTCAGGTACTGAGACAGCCTGGAAATGTTCCCTGCGAATGTAATGTCTTCATTGGTTTAACACACACAATCCTCCATTTGAAAATAAAATGGCATCTTTCCCAGCAGAGACAGTACAAGAAGAATGAGTGGAATTGGCAAGGAGAACAGACGGCACAATCGGCATAAGCTGATGTTGCCTTCTTCAAAGGTTGCAGGTCTTTCAGCGGCTCTGGAGCGATGCCACCTACATGCTGACGACAGGAAATGGGCTTTTACATTCTTCAAAAACGCCAGCTTTTGCAGTAGTCTCTGCTCAGGAAAAAGGCGTCGAGTTTTTGGTTTTTAAAAAAATGTATTTACAGTGGTTCCTCGGTTTTCGAACAGCTTAGTTCCCAAACAACTCGGAACCCGAATGCTGCAGACCCGGAAGGAGGGCTGAGAAATCTGCCCCCTTTTGGTACTGCACTTAGGAAGTGATTATTTTCATGCTGTGGAATTGCCATGCACACGCAGCCTAGGCTAACATGTACCCATGCGTTTTGTTGTGTTAATCGAACACGGCAAAACAGCATTTTAACGGTGATGGGAGGTTGTCAGTTCTGCAGCGTGGTGTAAGTTTATTCATCCTGTTAAAGTCCCAGTCCCTGACCTTAACATGCACTTGCAAGTTTTGATGATTTCCCTGCCTTAAAAAAAAATATCTCAGAGGATCCAAATGGTTCACAAAATCAATTGCATAAACTAAACAAACCATAAAAAACCTGCTTTACAAACCTGGTCAGTTTGACTAATTCATTCCAACCAAAGTATTGAGGGGGGAGCACTCAATTTTAGCCCCCCACTTCTAATCTTAAGGTGGAAATCTGGACTCTGCAAAATGGGCTCCTAAACGCTGCAGACAGTATTCAAGTCTCTTGCCCACTGCAACCCACCAGATTCTGTGAAGCAGAATAAAAATATTCCCATGAATATAGCTATCAAATTATAGCTTTGGAAATAACATAGGCAGTGAGACCTGGGGGGGACGGGACTCCATCCCTATTAACCTTTTATAGCTCAGGAATTATTATATGTGTTCCAACAGCTATGCGGAGATGCAACTCTGAGTCATGGCTGTAATAACAACTCATTAAAACCATTAAGAGAGGCCGGATCCTGTGGGGACAGAGTCTTGACAAGGTTTGGCTAAATATAGTAATGAAGGAGTTACATTCTGTCTAGTAAATTATTTCTAGAATGGCATTCTTGTGCATTCATGCACAAATTGAGCATGTTGTTGAGGCATAGATATGCGCAAACCTATTGGTGGGATCTCAGATAAGATCTCGCGGGCAGGCACAAGTCGCCCAAAGAAAAGGAAAGGGAGACCCTGAAAAGCCAGACACCTGGTGGCTAAGTCCACATCATTTGGCACATGTTGCCCTTTGAAGTTAGCACAGATGCAAAGACAGTGCCATGTTTGGTGTTTGTGAAACGTGTCCTATAAGTTCCCATTCAGCTTTCTCTTGGCAGATCAAGATGAGCAGGTGAGGTTGGGAGCTGGGGGCACTGTTATACAGTGGTTCCACTCCTTCCTCCTGGGTCGTGTGCAGAAAGTGGTGATGAGTGTTCAGACCCCTGGGCTCTCACTTGTGGGGTGCCTCAGGGTTCTGTCCTCTCCCCCATGCTTTTTAATATCTATATGAAGCCACTGGGAGAGATCATCAGGGGGTTTGGGCTGGGTGTCCATCAGTATGCGGATGATGCCCAGCTCTACCTCTCTTTCAAATCAGAACCAGTGAAGGCGGTGAAGGTCCTGTGTGAGTGTCTGGAGGTGGCTGGAGGACGGATGGCGGCTAACAGATTGAGGTTGAATCCTGACAAGACAGAAGTACTGTTTTTGGGGGACAGGGTGCGAGCGGGTGTGGGGGACTCCCTGGTCCTGAATGGGGTAACTGTGCCCCTAAAGGAGCAGGTGCGCAGCCTGGGAGTCATTCTGGACTCACAGCTGTCCATGGAAGCGCAGGTTAATTCTGTATCCAGGGCAGCTGTCTACCAGCTCCATCTGGTAGACAGGCTGAGACCCTCCCTGCCTGCAGACTGTCTTGCCAGAGTGGTGCATGCTCTAGTTATCTCACGTTTGGACTACTGCAGTGCGCTCTATGTGGGGCTACCTTTGAAGGTGACCCGGAAACTACAACTAATCCAGAATGCGGCAGCTAGACTGGTGACTGGGAGTGGCCGCCGGGACCACATAGCACCGGTCCTGAGAGATCTACATTGGCTCCCAGTACATTTCAGAGCACAATTCAAAGTGTTGGTGCTGACCTTTAAAGCCCTAAATGGCCTTGGTCCTGTATACCTGAAGGAGCATCTCAACCCCCATCATTCAGCCCGGATACTGAGATCCAGCGCCGAGGGCCTTCTGTCGGTTCCCTCACTGCGAGAAGCAAAACTACAGGGAACCAGGCAGAGGGCCTTCTCGGTAGTGGCGCCCGCCCTGTGGAACGCCCTCCCATCAGAAGTCAAGGGAATAAACAACTACCTGACATTCAGAAAACACCTGAAGGCAGCCCTGTTTAGGGAAGTTTTTAAACTGTGATATTTTAAATGTATTTTAATGTTTGGTGGAAGCCGCCCAGAGTGGCTGGGGAGACCCAGCCAGATGGGCGGGGTACAAATAAATTATTATTATTATTATTATTATTATTATTATTATTATTATTATTATTATTATTATTATTATAAGATCCACTATTTGAATATTGATTCAAAACCCTAAAATGTATTTTATATAATTGACTTTTTATTTCTATTCTTTGTATATCGTATTGTTGTTTTCTTGCTATGGCAGATGGCTGACGCAAATAAAGATTCATCCATTCCCATTCAGAAACATACACCTTGCAGAGTGCTGCATTGTGGCTAAAAATTTTTTAAAAGGAGGTTAACTGGGCTCCTAGAAGTCACATCTTTCTGTACAAAGCAAAGAGGCCGGATAAATGAAAATGAAGCTGTCTTGTTAAGCTTTCAGAATAGTCACTTCTGGCCATGCAACTAGGCATTTTAGAAAATTTCCTATTGGTCCTGCAGCACTGTCAAACAACCATTGAATAGTTTGCCATATCCCTTTTATCCACAGGTAGAAATTACTTCACAAGGGATGGCACCATGCAGTGCCAGGTTCTCAGTTCTCTTACAATTATGCAACGCAGATCTGAAATCAAGCTATAGTTTAAATGGCCAAAGCAAGCTGGCCCACAGTCTGACTGAAACAGGGGGAGAAGAGCTTGGTCTTCCTCTCGAGTAATTGCAGCAATGCTTTCCTCGGTGCTTTCCCATTTCACCTGCAATCCAGCTCTGTCCAGTTTGACACAGGCCAAGGTGCTTTCTGTTAAAACACCCACAGAGTTTGAAATGAGCTTGGATTCCTTGGCTGCGTGGGACACAGCAGCAACTGAGTTACACTTGGAAGACCAGGACCTCAACAGGAGCACCAGCCAGGTCAGCTGGAAAATCTCCTAAATCGTTCACAAATCTGGGCCATCTTAACTGCCATTGCCCACCCAGACGTCAGCAGGAAGTGGTCTGTCCATGCCAAGGGCGTTATTTTAACACGAAATGCTATCTAAGCACCGCTGGTCCATTGCCCCAGCTGTCATGGCAACAGTGTGTAGCAGGGGTTTCGTTCTTGCAGCAGGGCTTCTGCCTAATCCTAGAGCCCCCCGCAGCCAGTGGTGCATCTTCCAAATACTGTAGAACTGTGCTGAAGTTTTTAAGCAGAGGTTGGACAGCCGTCTGTCATGGATGCTTCAGATGAGATTCCTACATTGCAGGGGGTTGGACTAGATGACCCAGGGGGGTCCCTTCCAGCTCTAAAATTCTATGATTCTATGAATGTGTCATTTGATTGTTTGCTTCTCCCTGAAAAATAGGTGAGGAAGTTTTTAAAACAAAGAAAAATAATGGGAGGGAGGGAGTCAGATATAAATCAGTTACAGGTAGGTAGCCATGTTGGTCTGCTATAGTCAAAACAAAATAAAAAATAAAAAAAATCCTTCCAGTAACACCTTAGAGACCAACTAAGTTTGTTCTTGGTCTGAGATTTCGTGTGCATGCACACTTCTTCAGATACACTGAAACAGAAGTCACCAGACCCTTATATCTAGTGAGAGGGTGGGGAGGGGTGTTACTCAGAAGGGTGGTGGGAATGGGGGATTGGCTGATGGGTGTGGAAAACCTGTTGACGACTGTTAACGACTGCAATTAGTCCTAAAGGAAAAAGCAAGGGGTGAGATGGCTAAAGATAGTTTTCCACACCCATCAGCCAATCCCCCATTCCCACCACCCTTCTGAGTAATACCCCTCCTCACTCTCTCACTACCGGTATATATAAGGGTCTGGTGACTTCTGTTTCAGTGTATCTGAAGAAGTGTGCATGCACACGAAAGCTCATACCAAGAACAAACTTACCGGTAGTTGGTCTCTAAGGTGCTACTGGAAGGATTTTTATTTTATTTTTTAGGTATAAATCAATATGTTATTGTTTAGCACAATAACAAAGCTGAGCTCTTTCACAAAATGTTCCCCATGAAACATCCCCCCAGGGCTCTGGTATGATTCTGGCACGTCACACTATAATTAGGATGGCATTGTCCCTCTGTCATCGGTAGTCTAATGAATTAATCACACCCAAGCAGCCCATGCTTTCAGCCGTACAATTAAGGGACTGTGCTCTGATTTCTTTTTGTATCATGAAACAGGTCTTTTTTTAAAGGGCAGGAAACGTGAGAAAGGAATGGGTCCCAAGCACCAGCCTTGACATGAATCAAGACAGTTGTCTCCCAAGACGATGATGCCTCTGTGACCCTAGATAAGAGCTCTGACCTGGGAGCTGGCTCCATGGATACAGCGCAGGTAGCACCAAGGGGCTTCAACAACAACACTTGGTTTTTGATGTTTTAAAACAAGCATAGCCACCCACCTGATTCGTACTCTCTAATTCAGTAGTGCACCGGGTGCCAGGAGGGGTCACAGGGAGCTGTGGGGTGTCACAGGGGCAGCTGGGTGTCGGGGGGGCCTGCTCTGCCGCTGCTCTAATGCATTAATAATAATAATAATAATAATAATAATAATAATAATAATAATAATGTATTTATTTATACCCCGCCCATCTGGCTGGGTTTCCCCAGCCACTCTGGGCAGCTTCCAACAGAATATTAAAATACAATAATCTATCAAACATTAAAAGCTTCCCTAAACAGGGCTGCCTTCAGATGTCTTCTAAGAGCCGTGGTGTGGTGCCTAAAAGTTTACTGTACTGTTGATACAGGCTGGCTTACAGATTAGGCTAAATCAGTCCTTGACACCTGCAAATTGCTGTATGCTACTGTGAGCAGCATCCTCTCCCAGGTGGTGAGAAGTTCTAGAGAAGTTCTCTTATTTCCATGAGCACTTGAGATTTACGGGGCATTTCTTCCTAACCGCTTACTGGTACGAAAGCATCAACAGAGGTAAGGAAGCCACTCCTACAAGGCTGTGGATCACATTCCTAGTGGCAGAAGCTGCACTCTAAAGGGCTTCAGTTGGCCATTTCCCCCCTCTCTTTCTCTCTCTTTCAAACCCCAAACTCCTGTTTCTCTCACACACATAATTCCCCAAGCACCTTCCTTTTTGGGAACCATCCACAGCCATGTAAGAACATTAAGAGAGACATTTGTACCAATCATCTTTTGCAAATCAGGCAAAACCCATTCTCAGCAGCCAGACAGCAAATACACAACCCTATTTTTGTTTCTAGTACTTAATTCTGGCTCTCACCATTTGTTTATTTAGGAGAGATGCAGCTGTGAAAGGAAATGCTGCTGCCAACAGCTTTCCCCATTGTTTTCCCTCAATCTTCTGGCCCCAGCAGGCCCCCCCCTGCCCACCCACCTGCTAGAGCAAAGAGACTGTCCTTTCTGTCAACAAACCCATGGGAAAGGAGGGTGAGAGATTAGACTAGGGAGGAAAGAAGTGGGAGATGCTACTGTTGAGTCTTCTTCCCTAATGGCTCAGCCAGGACCAGTTCGCTTAACCAAATATAGCCTTAAAAGGTAAAGGGACCCCTGACCATTAGGTCCAGTCGCAGAGGACTCTGAGGTTGCGGTGCTCATCTCGCTTTACTGGCCGAAGGAGCTGGCGTACAGCTTCCAGGTCATGTGGCCAGCAGGACTAAGCCGCTTCTGGCAAACCAGAGCAGCGCACGGAAACACCGTTTACCTTCCCACTGGATCTGTACCTATTTATCTACTTGCACTTTGACGTGCTTTCAAACTGCTAGGTTGGCAGGAGCAGGGACCGAGCAACGGGAGCTCACCCCGTCGCGGGGATTCGAACCGCCGACCTTCTGATCGGCAAGCCCAAGAGGCTCTGTGGTTTAGACCATAGCGCCACCCACGTCCCTAAATATAGCCTACTCAATCCATATTTATAATGGGCCAATGCAGAACCCAGAACATGTCCCGCTGATCATCTGACTACTTCACTCTCAACTTGACTTTTATTTCCAGTTAACTCAGGTTTCGCAGACTTGGGACCGCCCAATTTTATCATTAACTATTTCTTACATTTATATATCACCTTTTCTGCCGAGGAACTAAAGGTGATGTACATTTTTCACAACAACCTTGTGAGGTAGGTTAGACCAAGAGGCTGTGACTGGCCCAAGGTTACCCAGTGGGCTTCATGACGGAGTATGATCTGGCTTCCCATCTCACAGTCCAGCTCTGTGCAGCTATGGCACCGCATACCAAACTCTGAAAGGGTCCACATAGTCTAGATCAGGTGTAGGCAAACTCCGGCCCTCCGGAAGTTTGGGACTACAATTCCCATCATCTCTAGCTAATGATGGGAATTGTAGTCCCAAACATCTGGAGGGCCGGAGTTTGCCTATGCCTTTCAGATCCTCCAAGTGTCCCTATTTTCCAGGGACAGTCCCAGATGTACAGAAACTGTCTGGTTTCTGATCTGATCCCGGCATGTCCTGCTTTTCCTTAGGATGTCTCTATTTTCATTGGAGAAATGCTGGAAGGTATGGAGTTATGCAACCCCCGAGCCAAGGAGATAAGTAACTACACAACCTTTAGAAGAACTTTAGAAGATCATATCTGAAGGGAGCCCTGTACAGTAGGGAAGCATTTTAGTGTTTAATGTTTTATTATGTTTTTAAATACTGGTATATGTTGGAAGCCTCCCAGAGTGGCTGGGGCATAATTTTAAATACAGCTGTACCTCGGACGTCAGACATCTTGTGACTCAAATGTTTTGGCTCCTGAATGCCGCAAATCCGGAAGTGAGTGTTCCAGCTTGCTAACGTTCTTTGGAACCCGAATGCCTGCCGTGGGTTCCATGGGTTACGATTGGCTGCGGCATCGGAAGCTGCGCCTTGGTTTCCGAACATTTTGGAAGTCGAACGGACTTCCGGAACAGATTCCGTTCGACTTCCAAGGTATTTCTGTATTATTATTTTTATTATTATTACGAAACAAAATGTCCCTATTTTAATCAGAGAAATGTTGGAGGGTATGTAGATTCTGAACGTGCTATAGAGGGGTTGTGTGAGTTGACTTATGTGTGAGTTTTGAACGCTGTGTTTAGGATGGATACGCAGATCCTAGATTGCCCATCATGTCATGAACTCCTCTGTATCACAGAGGCTGCATCTCAGGCGAGGCTCATTGTTCAGTGGCAGAATGAATGCCTGCCTGCCTGCGTGCAGAAGGGTCTATATCCACCCCCAGGACTGTTAAAAGACTATTGATCTCCGGGAGCCAATTGAAGCAGGCAGTGCTGTGGTCTAGTTGCATCATAGCCTTGTGGCTGCCTAATACTGCTTGCTTGTGTTTTGCAGTGAAACATCCCTCTGTTGTTGTGTGTATTTCTTGGCTCACGCCGGACAGCAAAACTGAACACCCTTCCTATCTCAGGGACATCTAATCCCGCTTGTCTCCAACCCCCGAAGCTTCTATGCAGGGAAGATTACCATTGATTTCCTTTTCAGTTGTATCCACTGGACCTGTCACTGGTTGGAAGCTTTTGAATGAGTCAAAAAAGAAAGAAAGAGGGGGCATTGTTTGCCTTGCTCGGCTCCTTATGATGTACTAAGTTCATCTGTTTATTAGTCTCGGGACCCGACCTTTGAGCTGATACTCACAGAGGCAGCCCTTATTCAAGGGGGCAGCTGCAGTCGTGGCCTTTGTATGGTACAACACCCACTCCTCTAAGCAGAGGAGTCCCATGCAAATGTATTTGGAAGTCAAATGCAATGAGTTTTACTGTGATCAGGGCCGGATTTCGGTTTGATGAGGCCCTAAGCTACTGAAGGTAATGGGACCTTTTCTATGTCCAGCTGTCCTTTGTCAACAACAAATTGCCGCTGTTTTTTGTGTTGAATATATGCTATATGGTAATTTATGGACCTAATAGGTATCTAAAGTCATTTGCGCATAACAAAATATGTATTTTATCAAAGTAATTGTTGAAGTGAAATACAATTAAGAAGTATTTTTGTTGTTGTTGTTCAGTCGTGTCCGACTCTTCGTGACCCCATGGACCAGAGCACGCCAGGCACGCCTATCCTTCACTGCCTCCCGCAGTTTGGCCAAACTCATGTTAGTAGCTTCGAGAATACTGTCCAACCATCTCATCCTTTGGCGTCCCCTTCTCCTTGCGCCCTCCATCTTTCCCAACATCAGGGTGTTTTTGAGGGAGTCTTCTTTTCTCATGAGGTGGTCAAAGTACTGGAGCCTCAGGTTCAGGATCTGTCCTTCCAGTGAGCACTCAGGGCTGATTTCTTTGAGAATGGATAGGTTTGATCTTCTTGCAGTCCATGGGACTCTCAAGAGTCTCCTCCAGCACCAGAATTCAAAAGCATCCATTGTTCGGTATTAATAGTGTTAATAAATATTAACAGTGAAATAATTATTAAGCTCTAAATTAAAATGATTTTTTTATTCATTGTTGTTGTTCAGTCATTTAGTCGTGTCTGACTCTTTGTGACCCCATGGACCAGAGCACGCCAGGCACCCCTATCCTCCACTGCCTCCCACAGTTTGGCCAAACTCATGCCAGTCGCTTCAAGAACACTGTCCAACCATCTCATCCTCTGTCGTCCCCTTCTCCTTGTACCCTCCATCTTTTCCAACATCAGGGTCTTTTCCGGGGAGTCTTCTCTTATTCATAACAAACTTAATAATGCAAAGAACAAAAGTTCATTTAGAAACACAATTTACAAAGACTCATAATCTAGTCTCTAGAAACTTGCTATAACATGAAATAATAATAGGTGCAAAAATATGATGCAAACTACTAATAATTATAAATAGCAGAATGTAGGCACCCTATATATAGGAATGAGCAAACCAGTGATATTTTAGGGAGCAGGCTAGCAGGCGGGGCCCATGACTTACAACATAGGAGCCTACACGACACAAAACACTTATATTTTGGATATGTACATCCAGGTTTCCCCCCCCCCCTTTAATTTTTTGGGGGGGCCCCAAGAGAGCGGGGCCGTAAGCTATAGCTTGTTTAGCGTATACGTAAATCTGGCACTGACTGTGATTTATTATTACTTCGGGTTCTTCATCTCAGAAGTAAGTTTGCTTAGAAGTAGAGGGGCTCGTGCCCAAGAAAATGAATTTGGAATTGAGCGTGGGGTTTGTCGTTTGCACAGAAACAGAAACAGAATTGTAGCATGTTCATCATTCAAGCTGAGCAGCCTCCCTGTTGCTCTGACTACATTTGCGAGAGGGGTGACGCACCCTTTTCTCAGCAGTTGAAAACCCATGCATAAAATATTAACGCGTTTTCTTAAATACGCCACGGTAAGTGCTAATAATTACTTGGGTAAGCAAGAGTTGCCGCTTGGAGGCGTTTCTAAAAATACGAGCTCTTGATTTTTAAAATGTATTTCCTGCGATATTTTTAGTTTCTAAATAAAAGCTATCCACGCACGTAGTGGGGCATTGGGCTGCTGCTTGAAGCGGTTGGAGAAATAGCTTGTGTTGGAACTGCATCATAAGCGCTTAGCTGAAAGATGTAATAATGGAGTGGAATTTCCCGGGTGATGTTTTTCAAACTTTGAAATGAGGATGGAAACTTTGCATCTTTCCCTAGGGCTTGGGAACCCTCCGTTTTAATAATAAAAACAACAACCAGGAACTAAAATGCGCCAATCACAAAAACGTTTAATCTCCACTAACCTTAAACTGGTCATACTGGGTTAAACACACCATTCTCTCCCCCGTTTTATAATGTTCTTATATTTCATTTCATAAAATCGAAATAGCTTGATTTGTGCTGTGACTTCTGAAATGGCAAAACAGAATGCGTGTGGGTTTTTCTTTAGTTTATTGCAGGTGTAGAAAAAGTTGGACAATGGCATTTGGAGGAGAAGCCTCCGGTGGCCAAGGAAATAAAATGGAGAAACAAGGAACAGCTAGAGAAGAAAGTCACAAGACGCCAGTGACTGACAGCGGAATAGAGAAAGGAACCGGGAGATGAGAGGCCCAATATTTAACAGCTGAAGCTTTGTCAGCGATGGAACAACGTACCTTGCCTGATCAACCAGCAACATTGTGCATCTAAATCGGAAAAGAAAGACCGTGTTGAGTCCATTGTGAGCCACTTGTTGGGGGTCCATGAATTTGCTTGTTAACTACTTCCTAATGCAAGTATACAAGGAGTTTGTAGAATTGAAATGTAAAGTCAGGTCTTTTAGCCAGCACACTCAGGTCCTGAAGTAACTATGCTTGAGAGACCTAAGGAATTCAGAACAGCGGCACTTAAATAAACGGGGGACAGGAGCACTTGTTGAGATGGCACAAAGGGGTTAAAGGACTATCTATCCGCATGTAAGATAAGATTCCCAAAATACCTCTTTCCCACAATGCTCTACTCTCAACTTGGGGCCCTGGAACTTCAGGCTTAGGGGCCAAATGTGGCTCTGCGGGCTTCTATTCGGCCCTTGGAGCTCACCAGGGGCCGCACCCCTCACTGCTCCGGCTTGAGGTGGTGCAATGGGCTGGTGTGTAGAAACAAGCCTGGTGTGCAAAGGGGGGAAGTCAGGTTTGTTCTGTTCGCCGTTGCTTGAGGCACCAACCAGCAGCGTGTGGCCCCTGGAAGGCTCTCCAACAGGGAATGCGGCCCTTAGGCTGAAAGAGATTCTCCACCCATGGGAATTTTAACTCAGGAGTGTGGAAAGGGATCTGACAGGGGGTAGTTCAGTTGGATAGAGCCTGGTGCTGACAACGCCAAGGTTGCAGGTTCAATCTCTTTATGGAGCAGCTGCATTGCAGGGGGTTGGACTAGATGACCCTCAGGGTCCCTTCCAACTCCACAGGTCTATGATTCTTATCTCCCCTACCCCTCACACCCAACTGTCAATCTCCTGACATCGAGTGATCATTGTCAGGGCTGCAGAGCACCCTTACAACGAGTCCTTGCACAGTGCTTCAAAGACGAGCAAGATAATTCTCTTATTAGCAGTAGGTATGGTCTGAAGCTGGGTTTATTCTGGCCCAAAATGTTGTAGTGCTCTTTTGATGATGATGATGATGATGATGGCCCGTCCAGCTGGCTGCATTTCCCCACCCACTCTGAGCGGCTCCCAACAGAATATTAAAAACATAATAAAACATTAAACATTAAAAAATTCCTGATGCAGTGCAGCCTTCCGATGTCTTCTAAAAGTTGTGTCGATGGGAGGGTGCCACCACCGAGAAGGCCCTCTGCCTGGTTGGATATTTTGTTATGCCAGGAAAATGGATCTTTACAGCAACTGAGTGGCAGAGGGCTTTACCAGTGGGCCAAGGGGCAAATATTTGGAGACGGGAACTGGGGACCAACAGGGGCAACAAAAGGCAAGGCAGGCAATCTCCGCTGATCTAAATGTGTGCTGCTTTTTTAAAGCTTCAGGAAGCAACAGCCAGGGGCGCATCATTGCTTACACCGATCAATTATAGAGACAGCTGGAAAACACAGGCATCTGTTGTGTCCTATGGAAACGGGAACATGGTGTTGAGGTTGTCACAGAAACGCAGGCAACCTTCTATCGAGGTCAGTGCCAGTCGGAGACCCAGGAGCAAGGAAAGGCATGCAAAGCAAAGGGAGTTTCCCCTTTGGAAAAATGGGATTCCTTTTCTGTTCAACACACACAACAACAAAAACTACCTTAGCGGCAGAATATGAGCAACTTTAAATCAAGTAAATAAATAAAAACACTCAACTAACCAACCAACCGCGTTGCAGATAACTTGGTTCTGCTCCCCCCAACTAAATCCTGGCTCTACCCATGTATGTACGTTGCTTCAGTGTGTGTGTACTGCACAAACACACACACAAACTTTGATGCCGTATTTAATTCATTGGTGTAGAATGCTGAAAGTAATTTTCTTCAGAGACTGGAGATGCCTCCACAAGGCAGATTATTGGGAACTTTGTGCTCATCTCAAGGATGCAAGCTTTGCACACAAGGCTGCCCTCATCAAAATATTCCTATTCCCGCCCCCCAATATGATTCAGATTTGCATTCCCTGCATTTTTTAGGTCTCATCCACACGGGGGCAGATTAAGGTTGGATAAGGCCCTCAGCTACCGAAAGTAATGGGGCCCTTTATATATCCAGCTGTCTGTCAACAAAAAATAGTCGTCTTTTGTGTTGAATATATTCCAGATGGTAATTTATGGACCTCATTGGTATCTAATGCCATTTGCCCATGTTGCCATGCAAGCAGTCCATGCAGAATGTAGGCACCCTATATATAGAAAGGAGCAAACCAGTGATATTTGAGGGAGCAGGCTAGCAGGCGGGGGCCATGACTTACATCATAGGAGCCTACACAACACAAAACACTGTTGCTGGATGTAGGTTTTATTTTATTTGCATTTTGTCTTCTATTTTGGAAATGTACACCCAGTTTTTTTCCTTAAATTTTTTTGGGAGTAGCCCCATGGGGCCCTAAGCTATCATATACTGTATAGCTAATCTGACACTGATTCCTTGCGTTTCTTAGGTCCCACCCACACCATATGCACGCGCTTTTCTCTAAATCAGGTATGTCCAACAGGTAGATTGTTGGACATGCCTGCAGATCACTGGATGTCCGTGGTAGATCACTGCTCCCCACAAAGAAGCTCAACAACTTTGGCTTCCCTAAAAAATGCTCAACATTTTAGCCCTTCATTCCCCCCCCCCAAACAGGGCTTTCCTCCAGCCTCAGAAAAGCTCAACAACTCCGACCCGAACCCCTTAAAAATGGGCCTTCCTCCTTCCTAAAAAAAAAAAAAACTTAACAACTTTGACCCGAACCCCCCAAAAGGGGGTTGATCACCCCCAGCTTTTAACTCTGTGAGTAGATCGCAGTCTCCTGGGAGTTGGCCACCCCTGCTCTAAAGAATCCTTTCCAGCTGGGAGGGAGGCGAGGACGCTTCCCGGGGGCGACCTTTGCGCAAGAGAGAGCGCGCGCGCGCCGCCTTCCGAGCCCCACAGAGCTCCTCGTCCCGGCAGAAGGCGCAGCTCCTCCCTTCCTCCTTCCAATTCCTCGCCTCCCCCCTCCACCCCCCGTCTTGCAAAGGCACCAGATCCCCGACGTGGCCCCCGCCGCCCCATCTCCTGCTGCTCCGCGCCAAGCTCCCCCTCCGGGCGAAAGGGCCACGTGACTGGAACCTCCTCGCCCGTGGAATCCGTGACGTCACGGGGGCGGGGGATTTCTCCTTCCAGCTGCCCCTCCCTCTGCGGGGGGGGGGAGGAAAGAGCCTGGCATCGGCGCGCGCAGGCGCACTCGCCTCCCAGCCGGCGCGCTTGCAGCTGCTTCCAAGAGGAGTTTTTGCAGCGCCCAAGTCCTGAGTCGCGGAGGTGGCGGCGGCGGCGGCGGCTTCTGCTCCCCCCGCAGCTCCCGGGGTCGGCGGGCTCCGTCTGTGCGGAGCAGCCGGTCCCTGGCCCGTCCTCCGCCTGCCGCCTCCGGGAGACCCCTCGCCCGCCTCCCCGCCCGCGTGCGCTCGGACTTGCGCCTCCGGAGTCCCTCCTCCTCCCCCTGCTTCCCAGCAGGTTCAAGGAGCCCGAGGTGAGTCTTTCTCCCCACTCCGGAGGGGTTTTTTCCGTTTTGCTTTTTGCAAGAAGGGGGGGGGGCGGTTGCGCCTTCTCCCCCATGCAAGTTCGCTGGGAGGGGGGGGGGAGTTCCTCTCGAAAGGGAAAGTTTGTGCAACTCTGTCGTGGGAAACCCAGCATGGGAACACTCCTCCCTCCCTCCCTCCCCGTCTAGGGTGGCCACCTTTGTTCAGGCAAAACGCAGGACAGGGCGGTGGGGAGGGGGGCGATATTTTTTTTTTGTTGCTGGCTGCATCTTCGAAGCGATCTCCTGCTGCAGCCTAACAGGACGCACGTGCACGCGCGTGTAACTCTTGCCCGCGCTTGGTTTAAATGCACGGCCTTTCGCGCACCCTTGGACCGGAGAGAGAGGGTCCCTAACTTGGCACAGAGAGGGACCCCGGATCTATCCCATGCGGGACGTAGCATTTTGCAGGTGGCAACCCTCTCCACCTTGGGGAGGGGGGCAGGCAGGCAGGGCGGCTCTCTCCTCCTGCCCCCTGGCGCCCTCTTGCCTTCTCTCCCCCGACGCCCCCTTGCCTTTCTCTTGGGTGCCTTATCTCCTGCGCGGGGGGCGGCCAGGGGGGCTCCCCCTGCGCGAGTCTCTGCCTCGCCGTCCTGTCTCTGCCTGCAAAGCCTCGAGCTGTAGCAACGCGCCGCGCTCTATACTTTTTTTGCGAAGAATTTCGGGCTCCCCTTCACTTGACATTGCAATGGCCCGGGCCTTGGGGGGGGGGAGCGGGTGTGCTCGGAGGGGTTGCTGCTTCTCTTTCCTCTGCCCTTCTCTTTCTTTCTTTCTCTTCCCCTCCCCATTCCTCCTTTTGCTGGTTCACCTCTCCCTCCGTTCTTTGGAACAGCAGGAATGAGGGAAGCTTTTGTTCTGGAAACATCAAAGGTATTTGAGGTGGGGGGGGGGAGGTCGAAGGGAACACAACATTTTGAAGGCGAGAAAGATGGTGCCTATCAGCGCTTCATTGTGGGTGCCCCCCCTCTCTCCTCCTCTCCACCCCCCCCCCTTTGCTGAAGGGAGAAAAAGAATTCAACTTTCTTTCCCTCCTTCTTGGCTGCTGTGCACGTGAATTAGCTAATGAAGCTGCATTTTATGCAGAGCTGGAAGTTTATTGATCTGCTGCTCAGTGTTATTACTTAAGCAGTCTGTTGGGAGCCTGTAGGAAAATCGAAAATCCTCCCCCCCTCCCCGTAGCTTGGCTGCTTTTAATACTGTTGAATTTAAAGTTGGATTCTCCTGCACATCCTTTCAAAACCCGCAGTTTTTTACGTTGCAGTGCAAATAGGTGTGTATAAATGTGAACATTTATGTGGATAAAAAGTTCATACCGCTAGAAGTCTTCCTTAGGTATGGTGATTGCTGCATCTAGGAAATAGGGACAAAACAAAAGGATTAATAGTTGAACATGAAATTGTATTAGCGCGTGTGTATAGTAAAGGTAAAGGGACCCCTGACCATTTGGTCCAGTCGTGTCTGACTCTGGGGTTGCGGCGCTCATCTCGAGTTACTGGCCGAGGGAGCCAGCATACAGCTTCCGGGTCATGTGGCCAGCAGGACTAAGCCACTTCTGGCGAACCGGAGCAACGCACGGAAACGCCGTTTACCTTCCCGCTGGAGTGGTACCTATTTATCTACTTGCACTTTGACGTGCTTTCGAACTGCTAGGTGGGCAGGAGCAGGGACCGAGCAACGGGAGCTCACCCCATCAATTTTCTGATCAGCAAGCCCTAGGCTCTGTGCTTTAACCCACAGCAGCGCCACCCGTGTCCCGTGTGTGTATAGACGAGGGTTAAACTTCACATGGTCTTTTCTGAATGCTTTTCTAAGCCTAGGCTTGTCATAAGGGTGCATCCATCCATCCATTCACTCATTCATTTCCTTTGAGGAGGGAACACTTATTGGTCTACTTCTGTGATAACTTCCATGGTTACCACTTAAACTTTGCTTGTGTGCAGTTGCTGTTGTCTCTCTGAAGTGGGAACATTACTCTTTAGCAGGATTACGGTCCATTCTTTTATGGTCCTGCTTCCCTCCTGAAAACAACAACAACAACAAATTTATATGCTGCCCATCTGACCAGGTTCCCCCAGCCACTCTGGGCGGCTTCCAAAGAATCAAAACACAACTTGACACCAAACATTAAAAACTTCCCTGAACAGGGCTGCCTACAGATGTCTTCTGAAAGTCAGGTTGCTGTTTATTTCCCCTGCTTACCTCTGTGAATATATATACCAGTAACATGGCAATTGTGCCCATTTCCAGGAGAGAGACACTGAGTGCATACTTCAGGGGGAGATGCAGGAGGGCTGGCGGAAAGGAGACCCCTGCCGGCAGCTTTGCCTGTTCCTTGCTGTGCCACCTGCAGACCTAATTATGGGGCCAGTTATCTGATTTTGGGTTGATCACGCTGCCATTTCTTCCCTGGAAGAGCTCCTGATACAAACCAGGAGCTTCTTAAAAGTGTGTAAGACCTATACTGTATTCTGCACTGAACGTGTCTGTGTTCTTTTAGGTCAGGTGCAGTGTCAGAAACTCAGATATATAAGCTGGGTGACGAATAGGGGTGACCTATTCAGGTGCAATGGCACCTTAAATCTAGGTTAGGTAGGTCACCCCCTATTTGTCAGGGGGCTGGGCTAGATGAGCCCTGGGGGGCCTTCCAAAGATCTATGTTTTTAGGATCTCAACTACATTGCTTGACTTGCTCTTCAAACAATTCACCTGTCCCAGCATGCAAGAAGGAGAAACACAGTGGACTTGGTATTAACTGTGGACTAAGGCAGAGGTTTTTAAACTGCGGTTGCCAACCCGGCGCCCACAAATCTCCACGTAGTCGCAACTGGATCCTCTCACTCCAGTAGCAAATTGCGCCCGGCTCCTGGCTAATTTCTAACACTGGTCAGGAGGTGGTACATAAGGACAGAAGGAGAGTTTGCCGGATCAGGCCAGTGGCTCTTCTATTCTAGCATCCTGGTCTCACAGTGGCCGACCAGGTGCCTGAAAGTCGCAGCTGCTTTTAAATTGTTTTAAATTTTTATCTGTGTTGTTTTAAATGAGAACATCTTGGCCCTGAGCCCTGGAAGAACTGCGCCCTGCCTTGCTGGCCCTTTCCCATTGGCCTGGGAAAGTAGAGTGCGGACTGACTCCAGCTACAAAAGCTGAAGCTGTTGAACAGATTCTTGGGCTGGAGTATTGTTTAGGGGGGGGGGTTGAGAGAGCTTGTTGCTGTTATCAATATTATTGTTGTATCCTTAGTTTTAGATCTTAGGATATACGTGGAAATTGTTTCCATGTGGTTGTGTACTTTTTGATGTGTTTTATTTATTGTTTATGACTTCTGTTATGTTTGTAATTATGTAAATCTTGTCATGTTGTAAGTCACCTTGAGCATAGTTTAAACCAGGGGTCAGCAAACTTTTTCAGCAGGGGGCTGGTCCACTGTCCCTCAGACCTTGTGGGGGTCCCGGACTATATGGGTGGGGGGGAATGAACGAATTCCTATGCCCCACAAACAACCCAGAGATGCATCTTAAATAAAAGGACACATTTCACTCATGTAAAAACAGGCTTATTCCCGCAGGCCGGATTGAGAAGGCGATTGGGCCAGATCCAGCCCACAGGCCTTAGGTTGCTTACCCATGGTTTAAACTATGGAAAGGCGGCATCCAAATAAAATGATGGTGATGATGATGAAGTTAGCCCTGAGTGCCACCGCAGTCTTCGTCCCTGCGGTTTCCAGCCACTGCTCTCCAGAGGCATAGTGCCTCTGAAAGTGGACGGGCAGCCTCTTCCCAGTGGGCTGTGAATGTTGTCTTGTTTGTCTGCTTCAGACTTGCCCCTGCCCTTTCCAGTGGTTTGTGCTGGATTTCCCCTCCAGACCTGGGGGGGGGGGAGGGATCCCTGCACTTCGCCAGTAATAACAGTCAGAAGTGTGTGACATCACTCCACTCGTATATCCTAGAAAATGCGTGCGTTCCTAAGGTTCTGAGCGTCTCCGTTGACGGACGTTTCGGAACTCGAATGCCGTAAACCCGGAAGCAAATGCTCCCGTTTTCGAACGCGCCTTGGAAGTCAAACTTCTTAGGCGGCTTCCTGTTTGAGTTTTCCGTATGTTTTGAGTCTTCCGTATTGAGTTTCCGGTTTTCGAACGTTTTGGAACTCGGACGATCTTCCGGAACGGAGTACAGTATGTTCGGAAACCGAGGTACCACTGTATTATTGTTGTTATTATTTATTTATTTATATACCACCTTACACGCGCAGGTCTTCAAAAGATAAAGTCACAATAGGAACACAAAATGCATAATCAAAATAGAAACAAAAATAACCCAATAGCCTCCGCCTCCAACACATTTTAAAAGGACATGGGATGTAAATGAGATCAACCAAAGGCCTGGTTACTACTTATCAAACCTTTATTAGGCATTTACATATAAAATAGCAAGATCAAGAATCACGTACAAAAACTTTAAAATATATATACACAAAGAAACAACATTTAAACTCATAGGCTGATGTATGTGTGTGTTAGTAAAATCTAGAATTTCCTCCTGTTAAAGTGCTCCTTGAAGCACTGCTGCCAAAAATTCGGCTACCCCCGCAGTCACCCCTTGGTCGATGTCAGAGAGACAGAATCCAACACTTCCACCATGCTGCGGTTTCAAACCGTCCAAACGGGGGGAGGCCTGGTTAAAAAGGGATGTTTTTGCCTGGCGCCTAAAGGTGTAGAATTAAGGTGTCAGGCAAACATCCCTGGGGAGAGCATTCCACAGACAGGGAGCCACTGCAGAGAAGGCCCCGTTCTTGTGTTGCCACCCTCCGGACCTCTCGAGAAGGAGGCACACAAAGGAGGGCCTCAGAAGATGATCTCAGCCTCTGGGTAGGTTCAGATGGGAAGAGGCGATCCTTGAGGTATTGCGGTCCTGAGCCACTTAAGGCTTTATAGGTCAAAACCAGCACTTTGAATTGGGCCCAGAAACTAACTGGTATCCAGTGTAAGATGCTCAGACCGTCTTGCTCCATTGAGCAACCTGGCCGCTGAATTCTGCACCAGCTGAAGTTTCCGAACCGCCTTCAGAGGCAGCCCTACGTATATATCACATTGCAGTAACCATGGTGGAGACTATATTATATATATATGAAAACTGTCTGGGAGCTCACATGTCCTATGGCAGGCAACTGAAACTCAGGAATGCCCCTTGGGGGTGGTAACATGGAGGCCTGGGCTTTGTCCCTGCCTGTGTTTAGATGGATTTTAGAAAACTTGTTTGTTTGAAGATGGCTCTTTTAAAAAACACACATCATTCTTTTTTTTCTTTTTTTTAAAAAAGGCTTTTCAAAGGGTTATTTTATTGTAAGCTGCTATTTCGGCACAGATCTTTGTTTTCACTGTTTGTTGCCTTTATGTTTTATAAGCAGGTTTGGCTGTAACTTACACCCTGCTTTTCTGAAATGACAGTCGTAGAAATTAATAATAATAATAATAATAATAATAATAATAATAATAAATAGAGTGAATTTTGAACTATCTACTGTGTTATTCCTTTAGCACTAGTTTTTCTTGAAATTCTCGTATTATGGCTGGATCATCTAACACAGTGTTTTTCAACCACTGTTCCGCGGCACACTAGTGTGCCGCGAGATGTTGCCTGGTGTGCCGTGGGAAAATTACTTTATATATAGTCAATATAGGCACAGAGTTAAATTTTTTAACATTTTCTAATGGTGGTGTGCCTCGTGATTTTTTTCATGAAACAAGTGTGCCTTTGCCCAAAAAAGGTTGAAAAACACTGATCTAACAGTAACTAAATCACGTTGGCTTTATAAATTACTGCCAGAGAACTGTGAACTCCAATTGGAACCAAGTGAATTGGAGTGGAACCATCAGGTTAATTAATGAAAAGGTCCCATATTAGTTGGAGGAAAGTGACCCCTCCCCACGTCCACGTCCCCACCCCACACATTTGACTTGGTTATGTCCATATGGGAACTGCCTCAAAGAAACCAATTGTCGTTTGGGGCTCCGGATTTGGGGCTGCACTGCAAGAAACTTCACAGATCGTGGCTCAGACCCTCCAAGTGCCCCTATTTCCCAGGGGCAGTTTCTGGTTTGATCCTGGAATGCCCCGCTTTTCCTTAGGGTGTCCCAATTTTCATCAGAGAAATGGTGGAGGGTATGGTGTTCTGCGACCCCCAAGCCACCTGAAGGCAGCCCTCTATAGGGAGGTTTTTAATGTTTAATGTTTTTATATATGTTTTTATATATGTTGGAAGCTGCTCAGAGTGGCTGGGGCAACCCAGTCCCGGGTATAATTAGTAAAAAAAACATTATTATTATTATTATTATTATTATTTATGGAATAGGATGTTCTTATTTACATTGGAGAAATGTTGGAGGGTACGGTATATGTAAGAAGCAGAAGTTAGTATTTTTAATTGATGTGAATAGAAGAATTGACTTAATTCCTTCCACATCTCCATCTTATGACAGATAGATGGCTTGGTCAGAACGGAAAACAAAGGGTGTGTGTGTGTTTGTGTGTGTGTGTGTGTGTGTGAGCAGCTGGCATGAAGGAAAGTATGAGATCTTTGCATACTGTAGAACTTGGGCATGCAAATTAAAAAGCAACAACACTCTTCCTTGGAATATGAAAGAGCTTTTCAGTATTGATCCATAGCCATGATTATTACTTCTTCGGCCGCATAGTTTTGGCATAAGTAGTAGTATATAAATTAACAAATAACCACAGCGATAATAATTAAGAGGAGTTGCTGGGTATTCACGATCCCCTGTTGCGCCTGGGCAAGCATACCTAATTGCTCTTAAAGCTGAAAATACTGTTTCTCTTAACGCCTAGAGCGCTGCTGTAAACTTGGCATTGCAGGATCAGTCAGATGTTTTTTGCTCTTGGCGGAAACTGAAGATGTGCCTCTTCTGTGTTGTATTTACGAATGCCCTCTGAATCCAACTCTGCCGTCAGCTTTCCTTTCTGCTTCCTCAACTCCTACCTATTGGCCTTTCCATTCTTGCAGGGTATGTATGGCCTGTCTTAAATAATAGATGTAGGAAGTGAAATGGAAACTCTCTAATGAAGGACTTGCTTAGTAACTGATGCAAGCATTTCTCTCTCTCGTTCTTTTTGCTTTTTCTCACTGCTTATAGGGTTGGCGGAGCTGTCAGAAACGGGCTGCCCTCCATACTGTGGGGTTTTATAGAAGCACAATCACTTACCGTAATTGGGAACTGTTGTAAATTTATGCTGCCGGCACCACTCACCGGACTTTAGTTAATTTAGTTAATGGAAATAAGTAGTGGCATTTAACGAGAGCTTGCACACATACTTCGATATGATGAACCATTTGTACTGGCTCGTATTTTTTTAAAGGTTGGGTGGAGAAACACAGTGCCTTCTGAAGCTGTCATGTAAGGTCCAGGAAAGTGTGTCGTTTTCAAAATCTCTCTGTTATTTCAGCACCTTATCAGTTAACCACTCTTGCATGTTCTTTCCAATAAAGAACAAACATTGGCCTGGGTGTATATATTTTCTTAGATGGAATTATAGAAAAGCTAAGCAGGATATGAACAAGTTCCAACTTTTGACATGGAACTTTCCTCCCACTCCATCATGTTGCAGAGTGCACTGTAAACCGAGCGCAGTATCTTGCCAAACTGGCTTGCTGTTTGTTGTGTGTCCGTGAAAATGACGTGCAAATTGTAAATGTTAGGCAGCTAATTATGCAAAACAGTCACAGCATTTTGACTCATCCTACATTCCAGGTCTTGTCCTTACTGCTCTCATCTCAAGCCCTACCTGTGAGCGTTCCCTTGGTACCCTGTTTCTCCTAAAATAAGACATAGCCATAAAATAAGCCATAGCAGGATTTCTATGCATTTGCGCAATATAAGCCGTTCCCCAAAAATAAGCCATACCCCGAAAATAAGCCATAGTGACGTGGTACCTCCCATTAAAACAGCCTGGGGAGGCGTGGCTATGCAGCGTACCGATGTGACGCGGTTAAAATAAGACATCCCCTGAAAATAAGCCATACTGTGTTTTGTTGAGCGAAAAAAAATATAAGACGGTGTCTTATTTTAGGAGAAACACGATAGTCATTCAGGATTGAGGTTCCACTTGGCGAAGTGTATTTATCTCGGTTGAAAACAGCCGAGTCTTTGCTTCTCTTTCTGCGATGGAGTTGCATTTCAAAACCACAAGCAATTAGCTCTTTAAACAAAGACCCAGGGAGAAACAGCCTAACCGGTAGAAGTGGAGAGGATTCTCGCCCCTCCTCGCACATCAATCTTGGAAACAGCATTGCATCTAGAAAGCACTAGAAAACTCATTTACCAGTACCTTTCTGGCTTGTGGAAAGCCCTGTACTCAGCTATAACTTCTGTCCCTAAAAAGGCTGCAATAAACAGGGAAGTGCACTTGGGGGTGTGTGCACCCAGTGGCGTAGCATGGGTTGCCGGTGCCCAGGGCAGGTGCCCAGGGGCTGCACTAATGCCAGTGACAAGCGTGACACCCCCCCTCGCTGGCCCGCCCCCGCCAAAAAAAGCGGCGGAAAGGGGGAAAAGAGAAGCAGAGCAGGTGCTTGAATGTGTCTGCTCTGCTTCCTTCCCCCCCCAGCGGTTTTTTTCGGTGGGGGGTGGGCCAGCGAGGAGGGGGTGTCATGCCAGCGTGACACCCCCTCCTTGCTGGCCCACTGCCCGCCGAAAAATAGCCGCTGGAAGGGGGGGAAAGGCGACATGCCCCCATTCGGGGCCCGCGAGGCGGGGTGGGAGGGGCCGGCCAAAGTGTCACCCCCCCTCCCCTGGAACTAGAGGCGGCCCGCCCCCGCCCCCCCCTTGCTACGCCCCTGCCTATGGTCCATGCTTAAGGCATCACACTTTATTATAAGTGTGTAACTATGAGAGAGTCCATGCTTAAGGCATCACACTTTATTATAAGTGTGTAACTATGAGAGAGTGATTTCACTTTATTCATGTTGCTACTTATTCTGACATCTCCCAGGGTCATTTACTAGCCTCTCCTCTGAATATATCTGTTTGGCCTTATGCTTTCTTCTATAACTGATGCGATATCCGCAGAAGTGTTTGCACTGGAGTTGCAAAAAAACTCTTCTTTAATTAGAAATGGCTGTACGCAAACAAAGACAGCGCTCCTGCGAGTGAGGAATGTTGTTTTCCGCCACCCACAACAAGGGGAGGTTAGGAGAGTACCGTGAACAGAGGCTTTGCTCCCGCAAAGCTCATAGAAGGATCCTTCTCTTGGTGTTAATTAAAAGTCTTCCGACTTTGCCTTTTAACACACACACACACACTTGACCGCCAGTCCCGTCCTCCCAAAGCACAGGCTCAAGTAGGGATGGTCAACTGGGGATGATGACTGTGAAATCTGCTTTCTTTGTTACCTGCCAGAATAGCTGGGATGCTGTTAAGAGCAGTTTCTTACCTTTTTCTTCTGCACCAGCTCCCAGCTTCTAAATTATGAATATCAAAACAGTGGCTGCTACAAGGGGAAGAAGGGAAGGAAAACAGCTTTCATTCCTCTCTGGTGTGAGAGAGAAGCGGGACCAGGGAAGGAGAGGAGAAGAAGAAGGAGACCGCACCCCCTTTCCCTCTTGGCCCCTTCCCCATATATTCTTTATGTCTTTTTACTGTGTCCATTTAAGCCCGTGGTTCCCAGCGTGGGGCACGTGCCCCCCAGGAGGGGCGGGATTAGATTTTCAAGGGGGGCAATTCGAGAATGAGTTATTAACAGCTAATCGCCTTTTAGGCTTCCTCCACATGAATAGAAGTTTACTTTTTGTATAATAAGAATTATATGTCACGGGGGGGGGGGTGCACCAGGATTTTAGAGATGCTTAGGTGGGGCATGGCCAAAAAAAGGTTGGGAACCAGGATAAAAATCAATGTTTTTTTAATAATAATAATAATAATCAAATTGGATTATTTAAATTGGATTTTTTAAAATAAATGCTTTTTGAGGAAAATATATTACCATCCAAAGGTTATTCAATCATGAAATAAAGATTAGTTTTTTAATTATGTAGAATAAGGCTTTATGTGTTTAATTTTTTTGGTAAATAAATTCCATTAATCCATTCACAATGTCATTTATGCTCTTCCAGAGGTTTTTGTAAGATTATTGGGCAGTTTCTCTGCCTACAAGATATTATCACAGATGCTTGGTTTACTTTTGCAGTTCTCAAAACTGAATTTGACTCAGCAGAGATCACATGCCTCTTCTTCACAGCAAAAATGTTATAACATGAACAGAGTTGAGAAAAAGACCTTAATCCTATTGTTCTACAAACCTATGAATACAGAATCAACCCCTTCAGTGTTAAGTTTCAAGAAGTTCAGTGAGTAGAATAGAAACAATATTTTCTGATTGTTTGGAGTAGAATGGATCTAATAAATCTATTTAAATTGCTATTATTAAGGTAATGATTATTTTTCTCCTTCCTAAGTACAACAGAAAAGTTGTCCAAATATGAATGATTAACCTATGAAACTGGGGATATAAAAAAACTAATATGAAAAGTTGTTATTCTAAAAATCTTCATCTACTTGCATATTAAAGTTATACCAGCAAGAATTAGTCTTTATGTAGAAAACTGTGATTTAAATCAAGCCTTACTGACTAGTGATTTAAATCAGTTTGATTTAAATCAAATCCACCCTGTTGGGAATCACTGATTTAAGCTCTTCATATTTCCCTGAGCTTCTGTATCTTATAAGGAATAGGTAGTTATTTGAAGGATTTCAGATTGCCCCTTTACCCAAAGAGCAAATCTTGTGGTTTTATATTGTTCTGTGAACCACTCTGAGACCTTCGGGTATAGAGTGGTATATAAATTCAAATTTATTATTATTATTATTAAATTTATTATTATTATTCAAATTTATGTCTGCGAGTGCTGCAACGAGATCATTAAATGCCCCCAAACTGGCGTACCCATGAAAGAGGAGTGGCTGTTGAAATGGATGAACTATGCGGAATTAACAAGTTTCGACCAGTAAAACCAGAGAACAAAATGGAACAGTTTTCAAGGAGGAGTGGGAAATGTTTGTAGGTTATTATTTTTTAAAAATTAATTGTGAATAGGTTAGCACGCTAGTGGGTTTGGAGTAAGTTCAGCAGTAAAATTTGTTTTGAGAATAAAGTTGAGAAAAGAAGGGCACAGATTAGTTACAATATGCAGCGGCAAAAGATAATTTTTTACATGTTGTAAGCCTCCCGGAGTGGCTGGGGAACAATTGTTTTTGTTGTTGTTGAATTATTGTAAACATTTCTGAGGAGGCGGGTGGTGCTGTGGTCTAAACCACAGAGCCTAGGGCTTGCTGATCAGAAGGTCGGTGGTTCGAATCCCCATGACAGGGTGAGCTTCCGTTGCTCAGTCCCAGCTCCTGCCAACCTAGCAGTTTGAAAGCACGTCAAAGTGCAAGTAGATAAATAGGTACCGCTCCAGCGGGAAGGTAAACGGCGTTCCCATGTGCTCTGGCATTCATCACGGTCCTACGTGTAACACTAGCAGTTTAGTCCTGCCGGCCACATGTCCCAGAAAACTGTCTGTGGACAAACGCCGGCTCCCTCAGCCTGAAAGCGAGATGAGCGCCGCAACCCCATAGTTGCCTTTGACTGGACTTAACTGTCCAAGGGTCCTTTAAAAAAAACCAAAAACATTTCTGGCATGCTGCCTGTAACTCTTGGAGGAGAAAATATTAACCCATTTCCTCTGAGACCTGTATCCCATATCACCATCAGAAGGATACAGAGAGAGCGGTGTCTGTGCTTCCCGTTTTTGGAAACTGACAAATGGTTTGCTCCCGTTTTGGCCGTCCTGCTTGCAAGGTGTGAGTGGACTCAGCCTCTTTTCACTTTCTGTTTGGCCGTCCTGCTTGCAGAGGAATTGTGAAAGGAAGCCTGTTCCCTTTAAACTGTTTGCGCGAGCTTGGTAGCGCTAAAAGATCAAAGCCGCGACTAACGGAAAAGTTTTGCGAACTTTTTAAAAGTTGATTAAAAGTTATTTAAAGGATGCTTAAAGACTTAAAAACAGTTGATATGGCAAAAGAAGATGCCCCTCACCCTCTGGATTAGGATTCCGGGTCAGTAGCGGGCTGTAATACATTGTTGCCATTTTTTCTTTGTTGGTGTTTCAGTGACTGTTTACCAGTGGAGACATTTGGACTTTTTTGTAACCAGTTACAAGCTACTTTGTGGACTTTGGTGGTAACACTGCAAGTTAGGAACTGTGACTGGCTTGGGCTATCTGAAAATAGACTCTTCTTGGCTTTAAGGAATTTATATTTTGGAAAATCAAAACTCTTTGCCTAAAAGTTGGACTTTCAGGACTGGTGTGGGCTCCTGGCTCAGCAGCCTCTTTGTTCTCAGGACTGAGCTGCTGGCCACCTGGTGTTTATCTTTGGGACTGTTGGCCTTCTGCTGTGAATGTCTGAGATTGTTACTACAGAAACTGGAGTGACCTTGAGATTACAGCTGCAGAGCCCACAAGGAATGGAACTTAGATCTAAAGGAACTGGCTCTGAAAAAAGAAAAGGCTCTGTTTCCCTTACTCTACAGGAACAAATGGAGAAACTAGTTGTCAGCGTTGCAGAGATTGCAGCAGGATTGAAAAGCGTGACTGATGGATTGAAGCAAACACAAGACCAAGTTTCTTCAGGAAATACAGCAGTGAATTCAGCAATAGAAAAATTACAAGCTGATATAAAAGCTGATATTAAAAATTCTACGCAGACCCTAGAAAAATCTATTGGACAAATTGAGGAGAACGTAAGGAAGAACAGAGAAGAGATTAATAGGATTGGGCAAGAGGTGGCCACCCTGAAAAAGGACTCAGAGGAAATTAAAGTGGTCAAGGAAAAAATAAAAAAGGTGGAGGAAAAACTAGACAACTTAGATTTGGAACAGATAGAGAATATTGGAACACGACAGAGGTCTGTGGAAGAGTCCCTTGCGTTTCTGCAACTACATCAAAGAGAGGGCAACATCCGCCTAAGAAATCTTCCAGAAGTGGAAGGGGAAGACTTAAAAGACTACATAGTGAAGCTATTCTCAGGATTTTGGGAGATAGAAGAAATTAACGTCTCAGCGCGCATAGTGAAGGCCTTCAGATTTGGTCCAAGAGGTTCCAGAGGAAAGAAAAGTAACAAAACAGTCAGTGACTGTTTGATTGTGTGCCACGATCGACACGATAGAGATTTCTTTCTGGATTGCCATTACAGAAATAACCTGGTGGTAGAGCAGAATAAAGTAATTTTTTATAAGGACATCCCCAGATTTTTCCTCGACAAAAGAATTCCTTACAACGACTTGACAACTGAGCTTAGAAAAAGGAAAATCCCCTTCAGTTGGGAATTCCCAGAAGGCCTGGCATTCACGTTTGAAGGAAAAAAGATAAGAATAAGGTCCCTGGCGGAGAAACAGAAGTTTTTGGACAAGCACCTGGAACAATTTAAAGGCACACCACTCGACCCAGCACAATTCTACAGGTTCCCAGAGGTACTCCCACCACCGCCGGGACCACCACCAAGTCTACCAAGTCCAGGCAAGGATCCAGAGGAAGGCAAGAAAGGAGAAGCAACTGGAGGAGAAGATTAGAGAAAGGAAAATGGCGCTCAAGTTGATGACATGGAATGTCCGGGGATTGAACCAGAGACCAAAGAGACGCAGAGTGTTTTATAGCATAGAAAAGAAGAATTTGGACATAATATGTTTACAGGAAACCCACATAGTTCGGCGTCACAGAAGATTGTTACAGAACAAAAAATTAGGCCAAGAATTTATATCATCGGACAAGGTCAAGAAGAGAGGAGTAGTGATTTATGCAAAGGAGAAATATAGCCCAAGACAGCTATTTAAAGATGAAGAAGGGAGATATATCGCAATTGAAATTAACGTACAAGGCGAAAAATTTTTAATTCTGGGACTCTATGCACCAAATGATGGAAAGTCAATTTTTTACAAAAAAATCCATGACTTGCTGTTGGATTATTTGGACTATAAGGTAGTTTGCCTTGGAGACTTTAATGGGGCAGTTTCCACATTAATGGACAGATCTCAAAGAACAAAATTAACAAATGATGGGAAACTCCCAAAGACTTTTTTTGAAATGGTGGACAATTTGAATCTGTTAGATGCTTGGAGATTAAAAAACCCCACAGAAACAGAGGCAACGTACTTTAGTGAATCTCAGCAGTCATGGTCGAGGATAGACTACGTCTGGATCTCGAATGAATTGGCTCCAAAATTACAAAAAGCAGAAATCGGTCCTAAAACGCTTTCAGATCACAATCCGGTACAGGTAAACCTAAAAATGATTTCCAAGGACTCTTTTAGGTGGAGAATGGATGATGCTTTGATGAGAGATACCAAGCTAGTAGAAAGAGCGGCGAAAAAGATGAAAGAATATTTTCAAATTAATTGGAACTCAGATGTGGAGAAAAGGATTGCCTGGGATGCAAGTAAGGCGGTAATGAGAGGATTCCTCATTAGTGAAAAGGTAAAAAAGAAGAAACAACAAAGTGTAGAGATGGAGAGATTGTTGAAATTAATCAAAGAAAAGGAAAAAGAACTAAGAGGACATCCTAGATGTGTTAAAATTCAAAAAGAAATCAAATATTTGCAATCCCAATATGCCAATATTATGAATCAAGATATCGAATGGAAAGTGAAAATGATGAAACAAAGAACATTTGAATCTGCAAATAAATGCGGAAAACTACTAGCTTGGCAATTAAAGAAAAGACAAAAGGCAAATGTCATCAGCAAATTGGTAGTAAATGGAAAAAATGTAGAGAAACCGGAGGAAATCAGATGGTGTTTTCAGAGATTCTATAAACAACTGTACAAGGAGGAGAAGATAGATGACGCAGAGATAGACCGATTCCTGGAGAAGAATGGATTGCAAAAGGTCCCAGAGGAAAAACTAACAACTCTCAACCACCCAATAACGACACAAGAAATAGAAGATGCAATAAACAACATGCAACTGGGGAAGGCTCCAGGACCGGACGGATTAACAGCAAAATATTACAAGACATTGAAAGACTGGCTATCACAGCCGTTAAGAGAAACTTGCAATAGAATACTAGAAGGAGATAGGGCACCAGAGACGTGGAAAGAAGCCTTTATCACACTGATCTTAAAACCAGATACTGATAAGACTTTAATGAAAAACTATCGTCCAATATCCCTCTTGAATGTGGATTATAAAATCTTTGCAAATGTTTTAGCTACAAGGTTGAAAAGAGTGTTGAAAGATTATATACACAGAGACCAAGCAGGTTTCTTGCCAGGAAGGCAAATAAGTAATAATACGAGAATTATTGTGGACATTCTAGAAAAACTGGAGAGAGACATAAACATAGATGCAGCACTATTGTTTGTTGATGCAGAGAAAGCTTTTGACAAAGTATCTTGGACATTCATGAAAAAGAATCTGGAAAAGATGGGAGTTGGAGAAAAATTTTTAAATGGCATAAAGGCCATTTATACAGAACAAAGAGCTAAAGTTATTGTAAACAGTGTGATATCGGAGGAGATTGAAGTAGAGAAAGGAACAAGACAAGGGTGCCCTATCTCCCCTTTACTTTTTATCACGGTCCTGGAAGTCCTTCTAAATATGATTCGGAAAGATAAACAGACAAAAGGAATCAAAGTGGGAGAGAAGGAATACAAATTACGTGCCTTCGCGGATGATTTGATGCTATCCCTGCAAGAACCAGAAGGCAGTGTCCCCAGAGCCTTGGAACTAATTGAACAATTCGGACTTGTAGCTGGCTTCAAATTAAATAAGCAGAAAACCAAAGTTCTAGGTAAAAATATGAGTGCAGAACAGATCCAAAGAATTCAAGAAGCCACTGGCCTCAATTTTGTTAAATCCGTAAAATATCTAGGTATCAATCTCACAAGTAAGAACTTGAACCTGTATAGGGACAATTATGAAAAACTGTGGATGGAGATAAAAAAGACATGGAGATTTGGACAAGACTCAAACTGTCGTTAATGGGAAGAATAGCAGTGGTTAAAATGAATGTCCTACCAAGGATGCTGTTCTTATTCCAAGCCATACCAATTTTGGATAAATTAGACTGTTTCAAAAAATGGCAAAAGGACCTATCGAAATTTATATGGCAGGGCAAAAAGCCTAGAATAAAATTTAAGATTTTAACAGACTCTAAAGACAGAGGAGGCTTTGCCCTGCCGGACTTAAGGCTTTACTTTGAAGCTGCGGCCTTTTGCTGGTTAAAGGATTGGTTTAAACTAGACAATGTTGATGTGTTGGACTTGGAGGGACACGATAATATGTTTGGTTGGCACGCATACCTTTGGTATGACAAAGCTAAAATCCACAGAACTTTTAAGTCGCATATTGTGAGAAAATCCTTATATCAGGTTTGGACTAGATACAAAGACCTGTTTGAGAGAAAGACTCCTAGATGGATCTCCCCAGTGGAGGCCAAGGCATATAAGAGACCGAACATGTCTGCAACTGGTTAAGATATATGGACATACTGCAGCAGGAAGGGGACTCTTTAAAGCTAAAAAGCTATGATCAAGTAAAAAGCCAGGTCCCCGACTGGCTGCACTATTATCAGGTTTATGAAACATTTAAAATGGACAAAAAAATTGGTTTTCAAGTAGAAAAATCAAAACTGGAAACAGAACTGATAGAATCGAACTTTAAAAACCTTTCCAAAATGTATAATCTTTTGCTAGAGTGGCATACAAAAGATGAACTGGTTAAATCTTCAATGATAGATTGGGCAAAAGACGTCGGACATAATATCATGATGGATGACTGGGAGAGATTGTGGCAAAAAGGTATTAAATTTACTGCTTGTCATGGATTAAGAGAAAATATAATGAAAATGGTTTATAGATGGTACTTGACACCAGTTAAGATTGCCAAGATGAATACCAAAATGTCAGATGTATGTTGGAAATGTAAACATGCGAAAGGTACCTTTTTTCATATGTGGTGGTTGTGCCCAGTGGTAAGTGCCTTCTGGGACAAGATTTATAATGAGCTTAAGAAGGTAATGAAAGTTACCTTTTGTAAGAAACCAGAGGCATTTCTCCTGAGCATAACCAATGAAGAGATACCCAGTCAGGATAGAGTGTTCTTTATGTATGCCACAACAGCAGCTAGAATTTTATTGGCAAGAACATGGAAAGGTGAAGAGATACCAACGGTGGAGGAATGGCAGATGAAGATGATGGAATATATGGAACTCGCTGAACTGACCGTCAGAGTCCGAGACCAGAGGGAGGGGAAGGCGTCGCAGGAGTGGAAAAAATTCAAAGACTATTTGGTTAAACCAGTTAAACTGAATATTTGAGCAGAATTAAATAGAATGTCGGCTTTGGTAGATATGTATTAGATATGGATGGTAAGAGGAATTGTTGTTATGTGAAAGATGTATGTGTCAAAATATGTTAAGATAGGACGTTAAGATAAGATACATAGCTATTGAGATATTTGACTAAAAGAAAGCTAAGTATATTAAAATTTGGGTAAAAGTGAATTGAACAATATATAAAGCTACCTTGAAGAAGTATATGTTTTTTGAAGACAGTGGAGGGAATGGGGGAAGTCCCCAAACAGAGAAGTTAGAAACAAGAAATATATAAAGAAAGATAATGGTTAGGGTTTGTATATGTTCATTTTTATGTTTTTATTGTTGTTATTGTTTTGAATGTTGATTATGTTTATTGTTGATTAGGTTTAATGTTTATTGTGTTTTTATTGATGTTTATGTTATGTGTTGTTTTTGTATTTTGTTCTCCTTTTTTTATTGGAAAATAATAAAATCTTATAAAAAAAAAAAAAGAAGGTCGGTGGTTCGAATCCCCATGACAGGGTGAGCTTCCGTTGCTCAGTCCCAGCTCCTGCCAACCTAGCAGTTTGAAAGCACGTCAAAGTGCAAGTAGATAAATAGGTACCGCTCCAGCGGGAAGGTAAACGGCGTTCCCATGTGCTCTGGCATTCATCACGGTCCTACGTGTAACACTAGCAGTTTAGTCCTGCCGGCCACATGTCCCAGAAAACTGTCTGTGGACAAACGCCGGCTCCCTCAGCCTGAAAGCGAGATGAGCGCCGCAACCCCATAGTTGCCTTTGACTGGACTTAACTGTCCAAGGGTCCTTTAAAAAAAACCAAAAACATTTCTGGCATGCTGCCTGTAACTCTTGGAGGAGAAAATATTAACCCATTTCCTCTGAGACCTGTATCCCATATCACCATCAGAAGGATACAGAGAGAGCGGTGTCTGTGCTTCCCGTTTTTGGAAACTGACAAATGGTTTGCTCCCGTTTTGGCCGTCCTGCTTGCAAGGTGTGAGTGGACTCAGCCTCTTTTCACTTTCTGTTTTCCCTTCGGCCTTCCGGTGCCAATTCCCAGGGCAACCGTGACAGCTGGTCGGTGTCCAAAGTCCTTGGCTGTTGTTTAAACTTGCATCAGGAAATGATTTGTCAGGAGATCAAAGCCCTGGTGGGGGCGAATTAACCATTTTGCCAAACCACAAGTTTGGCCTGGATGTAAATATTGCCTGACATATTTACGAGGCCCGTCAAAGCTCTTGACACATGGACGGTCTCTGTCTTTCGCACAAATCTGACGTGTCTAATTTCATATGGTGCCCATAGGGCTAATCAGGCTTGTACTTGAGGGAGGAGGTGAAGCGTGGAATGGCAGGAGACGGATGGCTTATTTCAGAAGTAGAAAAATTAGAGCCCCGTTCTAGGGGTATGGACTTTCTTCATATGATTATTTTCAAGTCCCCTTCTAGTCCTCTGGAAGAAAGTGAACAGAGCAGTGCACATGTTGGTAGATGAGGCAGGGGTTTGTCGAAATAAATGATTTGGAAGCTATCGTAATTTAGACACCCAACAAATCATAGACTCGGAGAGCAGGAAGGGGCCCCCTGCGATGCGGGGGCTTTTCCCCAATGCTGGACTCGAACCCACAACCCTGAGATTAAGAGTCATGCTGTATTCTACTCCTCCTATTCTTGCCTTCTTCCTGTGTTACAGGTGCAAATAATTTTGTTTAAATTTTATTGCATTTGTTTTTTAGAGAGAAAAGAGGTATTTCCTTATGCATATTATTAGCTAAACCAACTTCCTAAGTCTGTACTGCTGATACCATTTCATATCACTAAAATGCATTACGCCTTTAACTCACTAATAACCCTGGTATCTGTGGATAAAGGCCTGGTACAATGCCATCCAGATGCTGGTACTATTTTTAACAACGATATTAATGCTTATTGATTACAAGATTATGTAGGACACAGGCTTATGTGATTCCTTTAATGGAATACTGTCTCCATAAATGGGGGTATACTTAGTTAGCTTGTCAAATAAATGCAGCTTACGTTTCACTACTATTACTTTGCCCAAACTGCTTTGAGGAAACTTAGAATCGTAGAGCTGGAAGGGACCCCATGGGTCATCTAGTCTAACCCCCTGCAATGCAGGAATCTTAGCTAACATTTTGCACAAAAAACAAGGTGGGCACGTGTAGGCTAAAGCAAAAAAAAAAAAAAAAAGCTAGAGCCAGTGTGGTGTAGTGGTTAAGAGTGGTAGACTCGTAATCTGGTGTACCGGGTTCGTGTCCCCGCTCCTCCACATGGGTGACCTTGGGCTAGTCACACTTTTTTGAAGTCTCTCAGCCCCACTCACCTCAGTGTTTGTTGTGGGGGGAGGAAGGGAAAGGGGAATGTGAGCCGCTTTGAGACTCCTTCGGGTAGTGAAAAGCGGGATATCAAATCCAAACTCTTCTTCTTCTCTTCTTCTTCTTCTTCAAAAAAAAACTTGCATGAAAAGGCTGATTTGAAAATTCAATTTATGTGAATAGTGGTGTATTCAGCATCAGATGCTAACAAGCAAAAACATATGGAGTAGCTAGCATAAAGCACCTGCTTCCGAATTCACCCGTTTACAAATACGTCCTTCATCAGTGTATATATGTATTGCAATCTTATGATCATCAACCCAGTCATGGTTTGTAGGCAACAAACATAGTTTGTACATAATGCTAAGCCAGGGAGAGTGGTTTGTTATTCCTGCTTGATGATGATGATGATCAGGGCTGCCTTAAGCATGTGCGGCGCTGGGGTGCAAAGATCCACCCGGCACCCCCCCCCCAGGTTGCCCAGTCCCAGGCGCACAGGAGGGCGGAGCCGGCCGGCTGCCTCAGCATCTCACTGGCTCAGTCACCCCCCAAACTCGTGGCGCAGAGCCGCTCGCAGCAGAAGAGCCGGTCGCGGTGCTCCGACCGACGGGTGGGTTCCTCCCCGGACTCAACTCTCATGCTCTGGACACGGCCTGGTGCCCCTGAGAGCTCAGTGTCCGGGCGCCCCGCACCCCTAGCACCTGTGGGTAAGACGGCCCTGGTGAGGATGTACATCTGGCTGGGTTTCTCCAGGGTGGTTTACACCACATAAAAAATGGTAAAACCTCAAACTTTAAAAACCTCCCTGTACAGGGCTGCCTTCAGATGTCTTCTAAAAGTCAGGTAGTTGTTTATTTCCTTGACATCTGGTGTGAGGGCGTTCCACAGGGCAGGTGCCACCACCGAGAAGGCCCTCTGCCTGGTTCCCTGTAACTTCACTTCTAACAGGGAGGGAACCGCCAGAAGGCCCTCGGAGCTGGACCTCAGTGTCCAGGCTGAACGATGGAGGTGGAGATGTTCCTTCAGGTATACAGGACCGAGGCCATTTAGGGCTTTAAAAGTCAGCACCGACACTTTGAATTGTGCTCGGAAACGTACTGGGAGCCATTGTAGGTCTTTCAAGACCGGTGTTATACGCAGTCTTGGCGGCCCCTCCCAGTCTGATAAGGGGAACAAATGAAGTGGGTGCCTGTTCCACTTTCACAGTAAACCAATTGAATGCTAAATGGGTTGTGAATTCAGCCTTTGGGGTTTGCTTTTAAAAGCAGCTCTTTCAATACAAAGGGTTTTTTTGGGGGGTGCTGCTGCTGCTAAATCATTGTTTCAGGACAGGCAGAAGGGTTCTAGACCAGTGGTGGCCAAACTTGGCCCTCCAGCTGTTTTGGGACTACAACTCCCATCATCCCTAGCTAACAGGACCAGTGGTCAGGGATGATGGGGGTTGTAGTGCCACAACAGCTGGAGGGCCGCGTTTGGCCACCACTGTTCTAGACAAATCACCCCATGAAATTGGACCTGTCTAAGGGAGTCCCATAAAAGAGGAAAAAGTTGTGAAGAGCGTTGCACTTGAATCTGGGTGGGTGGGAGATAATTCCTGCAAGATGCCCAGGGTGAATTTCTGGTGGGAACTCTGCAACAGTGGAGAGCAAGGCGTGGCTTATAAGGCTCGTATGATACGTGCCAGCAATTAATTTGAGGGTGTAGGAAGGTTGAACATGCGAGGTGGGAAATGTTTGTGTTTCCCATTAAACTTAATTGCCATTCTTAACACATTTATGGCGCTGAGAAGTCTTAACCTGAGAACTTGCTTGTGCCATCGTGGTGCCACCTGTTTTGGCTTGTGTCTCCGCCACTTTCTATAAGCCAGTGATGTTATAAAACAAGGACTGAGGGTGTAACTACTCAGACTGGTTGCTTTTGCAGCTCCAGTGTATGGCAGATGTTAATATGACATTGCCTAGGCTTGCACCGGACTACAGAATATTTCTACAAGCCCCAAGGCGCCATGCAAGGAAAGCGTTAGGTATTTCTCTGAAGAACAACAACAACAGCAGAAGGAAAGGAATTCCATTCAGAAGCCGAGAGCTTAGCATTCTTTGCTTCATGCAAAGGCATCTGCAGGCACAGAGGACTTCAGCCTTGCAGTTTTCTACATAGTTTTGATCCATTCTTTAAAGGGCAACATTTATACATTTATTTCTCGTTCTGTACCCTGTGCTGGCAACTCCGCTTCTGATCAATGGGATAGTAAATGGATGGTTTTTACTGGAGAATTTGATTTTCTTCTTGCGATTCAGTTACATATTGCATGCTGTTTCTATTGCCAAAAGATTGTCAAAAACATTTTTTTTCTCATTAATGCCCCCCAAATTGTAAAAAAAGTGTTGCAAATATTCTCATTACGGATCTACTTTATTTATTTTAGAAGGTTTACATATTGCCCTTCGGAAATGCTTCCAGGACACGGCCTCATGCAGCACAATAACTTTAAAAAGATTGCTGAAGCACGGCAGGTGTGTTAAAATACGTGCAGCCTTCCAGATTTTGAAATCTTATTTGAGTGTTGCTGACCATTACTTCTCGGGAAAAATGTCAAGTATGAAACATCTTCTGAAAGGAACACTCGCTTTCATTTGAATGTTGAATGCGCAGCTTTAAACATCTGAGTAACTTTCTGTTCAGACTTTAATTATACTTTGTCCGTGGATCAAAGGACATAGGAAATGTCAACTCATTAGAAGTTGACTTTCTACTGTTTCAGTCTATAAAATGCCACCCGTCTTCCCAGAGAGGTCAACTTCCAGGGAACACAATAAAGCAATGTGTGTTGCGTGTTAGAGGCAGAGACTGTATTTTGCAGCACAGATCAGGCAGTTTGGGGTCTCAATTCCGCCAAAGCATAAGATGGGCGGGGTATAAATAATAAATTACTGTTACTGTTACTACTACTACTACTACTACTACTACTACTCAATGTAGCAGGTCCCTCTAAAGCCACGATCCATGTCCAACATGGCAATTACTGTGCAGTGTGGGCGAAGGGGGCTAATGCTGAATGAGTCTGAAGTTGGCTTCCTGTTTCTTGAGGTCCAATTCTGAGGGCCTTCTGGCGGTTCCCTCCCTGCGAGAAGTGAGGTTACAGGGCCTTTTCGGTGGTGGCACCCGCCCTGTGGAACGCCCTCCCTTCAGATGTCAAGGAAATAAACAACTATCTGATTTTAGAAAATATCTGAAGGCAGCCGTGTACAGGGAAGTTTTTAATGTTTGATGTATTTATCATGTTTTTAATATTCTTTTGGGAGCTGCCCAGAGTGGCTGGGGAAACCCAACCAGATGGGCGGGGTATAAATAATAAATTCTTCTTCTTCTTCCTCTTCCTCTGCTTCCTCTTCCTCTTCTTCTTCTTCTTCTTCTTCCCCTTCCTTCCTTCCTTCCTTCCTTCCTGTTCCGTTATTCAAAACAGAGGTGGAGGACCTGCTTACACAAGGAACTGAAGCTGTTCCATCTCTCTCTTTAGGGGTCTGCCCCTAAAATGCCTAGCCTTGCTGGAGGAGGAAGTGAACTGGCCAAATCCAGACCTTGAACTGAATTTGAGGCCTTGCACAGCCCTAATTGCTCCACAAAACGTTTAATGCCTAATTAATCATGGTTGGCGGTTGGACACTTGAGAGAGCCTCAGTCCGTATCTCCTCCTCCTCCTCTTCCCCACCAAAAAGCATGTTCAATTAACCCTGATTAAACTTGTGGCTGTCCAACTGTCTCCCCCCCCTTTCAACAGCCCCAGATCCTTCCAGTTGGACCCAAACTGGGGCCAACCTCAAACAAAACCCAAATTGGCTTGATTTGGTTTGGGATCGGGGATCTGCCCGAAGCCAGCGCATAATCCTTATTGGTACCCTGTATTGTACTTCTCAGGGCTACAACCCTGTCCCTGAAACGGAGAGGCTATATTCATAGCAGGCCAGGAAGCTCCCCAATATGCTGTGCAAGTTTCATGTTACGCAGCCTTTGCCCCTCTTCCTTTGCCCCACATCCCCCCTCCCCCGAGATGCTATTTTGTGGCGCTTTGCTTGATCGAATAAAGGTATGGCATGCCCTATTGTGCATTTTGAAGTCAAGGCCTGCTTTGTGTGTGAGATAACAGATGCTTGACATTACGAGTTTCCGAATAAGCCCGTTTTCTGTAAAGGTGTTTAGTATTTTTAAATGCATAGTTACATATGCATGTAGTATTCCCCCCCCCCCCTCCGATCAAAGAGCCAATGAAAACTGGTGGAATGAAGACTTATTTTGCATTAACACTAATGAAATGGCAGGTTTCATGAATGTTCCTCATGCCTTAAGTGACTTAGAATCCTAGAATCCTAGAGTTGGAAGAGACCCCAAGGGCCATCCAGTCCAACCCCCTGCCAAGCAGGAAACACCATCAAAGCATTCCTGACAGATGGCTGTCAAGCCTCCGCTTCAAGACCTCCAAAGAAGGAGACTCCACCACACTCCTTGGCAGCAAATTCCACTGTCGGACAGCTCTCACTGTCAGGAAGTTCTTCCTAATGTTTAGGTGGAATCTTCTTTCTTGGAGTTTGAATCCATTGCCCCGTGTCCGCTTCTCTGGAGCAGCAGAAAACAACCTTTCTCCCTCCTCTATATGACATCCTTTTATATATTTGAACATGGCTATCATATCACCCCTTAACCTTCTCTTCTCCAGGCTAAACATACCCAGCTCCCTAAGCCGTTCCTCATATGGCATCGTTTCCAGGCCTTTGACCATTTTGGTTGCCCTCCTCTGGACACGTTCCAGCTTGTCAGTATCCTTCTTGAACTGTGGTGCCCAGAACTGGACACAGTATTCCAGGTGAGGTCTGACCAGAGTGGAATACAGTGGTACTATTACTTCCCTTGATCTAGATGCTATACTCCTATTGATGCAGCCCAGAATTGCATTGGCTTTTTTAGCTGCTGCATCACAATGTCAAGTTTGTGGTCTACCAAGACTCCTAGATCCTTTTCACATGTACTGCTCTCAAGCCAGGTGTCACCCATCCTGTATTTGTGTCTTTCAGTTTTTTTGCCCAAGTGTAGTACTTTACATTTCTCCTTGTTAAAATTCATCTTGTTTGCTTTGGCCCAGTTGTCTAATCTGTTAAGGTCATGTTGAAGTGTGATCCTGTCCTCTGGGGTATTAGCCACCCCTCCCAATTTGGTGTCATCTGCAAACTTTATCAGGATGCCCTCAAGCCCATCATCCATGTCATTGATGAAGATGTTGAATAAGACTGGGCCCAAGACAGAACCCTGTGGCACCCCACTAGTCACTTCTCTCCAGGATGAAGAGGAGCCATTGATGAGCACCCTTTGGGTTCGGTCAGTCAGCCAGTTACAAATCCACTGAATGGTAGCATTGTCTAGCCCACATTTTACCAGCTTCTTTACATGAATATCATGGGGCACCTTGTCAGAGGCCTTGCTGAAATCAAGATAGACTACATCCACAGCGTTCCCTTCATCTACCAGGCTTGTAATTCTGTCAAAAAATGAGATCAGATTGGTCTGACATGACTTACTTTTCAGAAACCCATGCTGACTTTTAGCGTTCCTTTCTAGGTGCTCACAGTCCATTTGCTTAATGATCTGACTCGAGCAATTCTGTTTTTATCTTCATTGCTAACTTTTGCATGTTGTTTTGAGCTCTTATTTTGTGTGTCTGTGGTTGGTAGCTAATGTGGGGTTAGGTGAGGCTTTTCTATATGTTTGCCAGTGTGGAACTGGCTTTAAGCCAGAGGAACATGCGTTTGTTTTTTAAGAGAGAATATATTATACATTACTCACCCTGAGCCTTCAGGGATCAGACTGGTTAAAAATGAATAAATCTGTGCTGCTGAGTGACTAATGCATGCTGCTATGGCTTTATTACGGGGCGTTTGGTAACAGGGGTGGGGGTGCACGTTGAGATGTTTCTCCTGGTTGTGTTTGGTGTTTTTAATGGAAGTTCGGCTTGTTTATAAGCCATTGTTGGCTTTCAGCCAGGGAGCTCTGGGCAGCAAAACAGGCTGGATGGTGGCCCAGAGCAGGCCCCCCAAACCTGGCCCTCCAGATGTTTTGGGACTACAACTCCCATCATCCCTAGCTAACAGGACCCAGTGGTCAGGGATGATGGGAATTGTAGTCCCAAAACATCTGGAGGGCCGAGTTTGGGGGTGCCTGTCCTAGAGCATTTTATGATCTCAACTGAGCGCATCACTGTGCCTCGCATTGTGGCGGTGTGAGCCCTGAAAATCCAGTGGATTCCCAAGTAGCCACCTGCCAGAACCCGTCAGAGTGGGCTGTTTTCTGCTGACCCAGCTGCAGCAGATTCTGAGAAGGACCCGCTGGGGACTTGGACGGCCACCAACTTGGATGGCTTTAGGAGAGGATTAGACAGATTTCATGGCGGATGAGGCTATCAACAGCGGCCATGTTCCACGGGGGTAGAGCAAGCACAACGGCTGGGACAGAGCAGCGTTCGAAATTCGCCAGGTGCATTTTGCAGCTGTCTACCGGCCACTAGCGACCAAGTGAAGATGTCCGGGAGCCAGGATGGTGCCCTGACATCTCCACCACCTGGAGGTGCCTGCCTGGGGATCCTTGGATCTGAACTGTTTTCACACATGAGCAACACATCCTGTTGAATTCTATCCATTGTATTTTATCTGCACAATCAGAATGAGGTCTTACTGGAAAATACAACTTTTGAGCTGTCTGGCCCCCAAGTGGCACCTAGGCATTCCATTTTGGCAACCGTAACCCTGGTTTAAGGAGCTGTTTGTTTGGCACCAAGGTTATATATTGGAGTTTCTAGCGCCGGCACAGCGTAGAATCAAGCTTTAACTCTGAGGAAACTTAAGACTTCAAAATACTATGCAGCTCCTCTAGGTTCTAAGGCAGGGGTCAGCAACCTTTTTCAGCAGGGGGCCCTCAGACCATGCGGGGGGGGGGCAGACTATATTTTGAAAAATAATAATGAATGAATTCCTATGCCCCACAAATAACCCAGAGATGCATTTTAAATAAAAGGACACATTCTACTCATGTAAAAACACGCTGATTCCCGGGCCGGATTGAGAAGGTGATTGGGCCGCATCCGGCCCATGGGCCTTAAGTTTGCCTACCCCTGTTCTAAGGAAACTTGACAGCCTCAAGTGAGATGGAATACTCATGACATCACACTTAGTTCATCTTGGAAGTGTTATGAAATTGACTTCGGATATTATAAGCAATTGGCAGAGGAAGACTATAATTCATGTTTCCTCGCCTCACACATCCTGTGTACAGTGTGAAATGCAAATTATCGCGCCCTCTGTTACTAATGCTTCATTTGTCGTTATTTGTTTGGGGTGTCTCGCCTGTACTCAATTGACATAATTTACACCATTATTAACAGGCTGATCTTAATTACCGTGCAACTTATTTTAAGCAAATGGTAAGTTGAGTAGTGGTTTCATTATATGGGATGAGCCAGCTATCTTGTTCCTCCACTCAGAAAAAGAGGGTGTTACCAAGGCAATGGCCATCAATGATATATGATCACGTCAACATACTTGTTCTTGCTTTGGGTGATCCACAGAATGGCGAGCTACTTCGAATGGGGACCCAACCCTATTTTATTGTTCAAACTAAACAACTTTCGCCCTCCCCTTATGTATCATATGGCCAGTGGATATTTTGTCTTTTTAAGGCGAGTTCCTGGCACTTCCAGTCAAATGAGTTGCATCAGGTGGTGGTTGGGATAAAAAACTGGAGGTGGTTTGTTTTTTGATAGTGCTAATGTGGACTTTCATTTATATTGGAAATGCCTGCCAAGTCTGAGTGTGTGTGTGTGTGTTAAAAAACACGATTTTTCACCGCTAAGAACAAGAAATTGCAACGAGATGTGTCAACTCGTGTATAAGCCATAGCCAAATTTTGAACCTCTGACTTCTGAGTTGTGTTCCCCCACCCCGTCATTCAGTTGCCCCCCCTTAATTAAACAGTGTGATTTGCATTTTGTGATATGCTAAATTCTACCCATCTGCCTTTTCAGTAGAGACTGCTCCTTGTGATTTATTCAATTTGTGATTAAAGTATAAGGACCATTTCTAGGTTATGTTTGAACAATGAGTTATACAGAGAGAAAACTACTCTCTGATGACGTGGGCCCCTATTTTCTCTCTTCTGGCTGTTGGGTTGGGTTCAGGGTCCCGGAAGCATTGCTTGAGAATCAGGCCTTGAGCAGTTAAGAGAGATCTTGTGCCTCTTAAAGCTTTTTCACATCCTCATAGGATGCTATCTTGTCTGTATGACAAGCTTCTGATAGAACCCAGCCCTGCATTTTACCATTCCACGATATTTTCCAAGATACCAGATGTACAATTCAAAAATTCCTCCTAAAGAGGTGAGGCTATTTAAGAGAGATGCTAAACATACTAATTAACAGATTGCACATTTACGAAGGTATCTGAAGAAGTGTGCATGCACACGAAAGCTCATACCAAGAACAAACTTAGTTGGTCTCTAAGGTGCTACTGGAAGGAATTTTTTATTTTATTTTGTTTTGACTATGGCAGACCAACACGGCTACCTACCTGTAACTGGAAGGAATATTGGTTTCATATCGTTGACACTAAATGTCCTCTAATAATTGTTCCAACTTCAAAAAGCACTGAAGCTTCCTCTTATGAAATCTTGAATTATTAGTCTTTTGTTCCACTGCCTCCTGACTCTGCAGAGGAATTCCTTGCCCCCCACACACTTCAAATATGCCCACATTTCTCTGGATGTTTACAAAAGGAAGAAACATTCACACACCATGCATTTAGCTTGCCATCTCTTTAGAGGCTGGATATATGTGAAGCTTTGCAGCGTTAAATTAAAACAGGCGCTTTAACAGCAAGATAAGGGCAGCAATTGGGAGCACCAGAATGTGGCTTAATTTCAGTGTCCACTGGCTTGTTAAGAATTTTAATCTTGCTTGCATTCCATTATTGCTAGGTCACATCCCTTTGTTACACTAGTTAATGGTAACTGTTTATGAAGATTCTGCAGTGGATTATTACCGATTAAATTACTTGGTTGATCAGACATTCTTAAACCTCCTTTCTTCATAATTTGTATTCTGATGATTTGAATTCGAAACTACCCCCATTGTTTTGTTTCCTCTGTTCTTTGCTATGAACACAACACATCCCGCTAAAAGACTCCCCTGCCTGAGTGGGGAAAGGGCTTTGCAGAATACCTTTCCACCTGGAGAACAAACAGGGAATCTTATTATATTACCCTGGCTGTTCTGACTTTGAACATTTAAATGCATTACTATTAGAGAAATATGTTGTGTTGCCCACACGGAGCAACACTGAAAATATAGAAGTGAATATTTAGATCACTTTCAGAATTTAACAGTGCTTCAATGGTGTCTGTGGATTATATATTCTCCTGTATTAAAGCAGATAAATGGGAACCCTGGCCATTTAAATCCATGGGTAGGCAAACTAAGGCCCGGGGGCCAGATCCGGCCCGCAGACGGTCCGGGAATCAGCGTGTTTTTACATGAGTAGAATGTGTCCTTTTATTTAAAATGCATCTCTGGGTTATTTGTGGGGCACAGGAATTCGTTCATTTTTTTCCCAAAATATATTCTGGCCCCCCACAAGGTCTGAGGGACAGTGGACCGGCCCCCTGCCGAAAAAGTTTACTGACCCCTGGTTTAAATCCACAACATCCATAAGTATTTGTCCCAGTCTTAGTCAAAGTATTCACTAGAAACATTTGTAATTGTACAGGAATCTGCTAGGTATCTATATAACAAATGTTCATATTGGCAATAAAATGGCAAATACGTTTCAACGTAAGTACTTGCAAACAAGTTGACAAATGCAATTCTGTGTGTGATCCGATGTGAAAAGAACCTGATTCCGTGGCAATTGTGCTCATTTCACAAGTCCACAAAAACACCAAAACCGAAGTACAGAAAATTCCCCTTAACATTTCAACTACTGGTAAATCACAAAATCTACTTCTGCTTCAATACATTAAGCATGTTTTCAAATTACCTTGAATCATCCGTTTTGAAGATGGTTTTAAAGTTGTTGGTTTCCCCCCCCAAAAAAAATCATGATGTAGTAGCAAATTTTGGAGAGATGCATTCCTGGTCAGTAAAGGAAAAATTGAATTTAAGTTAATTTTATGACTGCAGATGCATTTTAATGGTTCCTTTAACAAGTTGGGGGGCCGGCTGGCAGGTTTAGGGAGGAGGGCATGAGCTCAAAGTCTGCCTTTCCCCTACTTATTGCTTGCACGTTAGTTACCAACAATTATAACACCTTGGAGTTAGTATGGCAAATCAAACTATCAAATGTAGCAACAATGTTTGAAGATTCAGTGCAACAGAAGCGCAGAATGTTTTCTGTTCTCAAGTGTGTGTAAGACCTCACATGAAAGCTTGAAAACAAGTTTTCTCAATGTTTAAGGAACGAATAAGTTGGAACTTAACTGAACGGCAACAAATCATATCCTACTAGCTACAATTAAAATTTAATTATAGTAATGTAATATCGCTATAGACATGCCCTCTGGGTAAAGAAATCATGTAGGGAAAATGGTTTGTTTCATTAATCATTATCCTTCTGAGAGACACTTGCTCATTTTACTGGTAAGCTGTGGGTTCTGGAAGTACCAACTTAGCCTTGCTGTGGTTTTGCAAAAGAGTCTCGCATATGTGGGATAATGTATTTTTTTCTCAATGGAAAAGGAGAATCTGTAGAACGCAGTTAAAATAGGGAGGTTTTTTTTAAATCATTATTAATTTAGTCATAAGGAAACTTAAAAAAACAAAGTTTTGTCAAGGCAATGTTTTTATGCCTCAGTCATTTTACTGCATTGGACCTATTTTTGCAGTTAATTCTGCTGGATGGAGTAAGCCTCTACTTTGTCGCCTACATGTAATTTCAGTTGCTAAACACGATTGGTGGGAGAAGGAGGGAAGGAGGGCAGGAAGAATATCGGATTGTTTTCTTTTTCTCTGTTCAGTGGTAGTGGATGAATGCTCTTTTTAAAGATAAAAACACATACCCAATTAGCTGTGTGTCTCAAGATGCCAATAAAACCAAAAGGGCCTTTAAAATGTTAATTTCAAAGTGCTTTCCCCCAGTTAACAGTAGCTGTGTGGGTGGATTGTCCTTGAATTTTGTGGACTTAATTTATCGCCGCACAGAACCCAGTGATGGAAAACAGCTATAAATTGTCTGTGTGCAACCATGCATTATTGATAAAGGGTAGAATAAAACTCCACAATTTCTTTATTTCATGTTGTCAGCACAACAGCTGGCTGACTATCCCCCCCCCCCCATTTTTCCTTGCTCTTCACTTCTCTCCCCCTCCTCCCCAACTCAGTAAGCATAAATGATCCCGGATGCAGATTTTGTTCCTGGTTCGTTTCAAAAATGAAAATAGTAAACGTCACTTAAAAGAAAAAAAAAGAGCGAATCCCTTTCCCACTCCCTGAATGAATACTGGAGCTTTAGGAGTGATTGTGCTGTTGCCTGAAGTGTTTCTGCAGAAGTCAAAAGAGCCCTAGCTCAGAATCAGACCTAGAAAGATCTCCGAAGTTTCACAGTTCTGCAGAGTGACTTGCGTCAATGGTGGGCAAATGAGAGATACTAGGGCTGGGCGATGTTACCGTAGGTTTTCAGCATCGCGATGTATCGCCAGCCAAACATCATGCTCTCATACACCAAAGAAAATCCGCTTTGTTGCAAAACAGAATACTCTGAACAACAAGCAACACGTCGGCTAATAATACACAGTAGTACCCTGGGTTATGCACACCGTGTGTTGTGGACGTTCGAGTTGCGAACACCCGCAACCTGGAAGTGTTTCCAGAGTGCGCCCCACCCCTGGATGCGCAGATGCGTTCTGCGCACTTCGTGCATATGCAGAAGTGCTCAAATCATGCTACTTCCGTTTTTTTTTTTTTCATGCGTTCGTGATATGCCCACCCGCATTACGTACCGCGACCCAGAACGGATCGCGTGCCTAACCCGGGGTATCACTGTACTGACAATATTTTTATAGCACTATACTGTTTCAAAATCCATAAGCAGAAGATAAACAATATGTGCATGGAGTCACAAACTGATACACATCAAATAAACGCTCCATGAACAGGAATGGCAGGAGTGGTAAGTCACTGTCAAAGACCACTGAAATGGAGGCAGAAGGCTTTTCCACAGTCAATATCCTACAAACGTGAGGTGGGTGCTCCGAACGTTGCAGTAGGGTGCTCCGAGCACAGCAGCAGACACTTTGCCCCAAAAAGACCAGGTGCGCAGCCTGGGAGTCATTTTGGACCCACAGCTGTCCATGGAGGCGCAGGTCAATTCTGTGTCCAGGGCAGCTGTTTACCAGCTCCATCTGGTACGCAGGCTGAGACCCTACCTGCCCACAGACTGTCTCGCCAGAGTGGTACATGCTCTGGTTATCTCCCACTTGGACTACTGCAATGTGCTCTACGTGGGGCTCCCTTTGAAGGTGACCTGGAAACTGCAATTAATCCAGAATGCGGCAGCTGGACTGGTGACTGGGAGTGGCCGCCGGGACCATATAACACCAGTCTTGAAAGACCTGCATTGGCTCCCAGGATGTTTCCGAGCACAATTCAAAGTTGGTGCTGACCTTGAAAGCCCTAAATGGCCATGGCCCAGTATACTTAAAGGAGCATCTCCAACCCCATCGAAACAAAATTAAAATTTCCTTCCAGTAGCACCTTAGAGACCAACTAAGTTAGTTATTGGTAGGAGCTTTCGTGTGCATGCACACTTCTTCAGACACTTCTTCCACCCCCATCGATGTCAAGGAAATAAACAACTATCTGACTTTTAGAAGACATCTGAAGGCAGCCCTGTTTAGGGAAGTTTTTAATATTTGATGAATTATTATGCTTTTATGTATGTTGGAATCTGCCCAGAGTGACTGGGGCAACCCAGTCACATGGACGGGGTACAAATAACAAAATGTTGCTACTGTTATGAACAAGGACTTCTGCTTGTGCAGTGGCCCTTTCTTCCCATGCTTCCTGAAATTGGTTCAGGTTTTTTTTGGGGGGGGGGAGAACCCCCAGAACAGTGTGCAGGCAAAGTGGGGTTGAGTTCGTTCTGTCCTTCATGCTGATTTGTGCAGACTATAAACATTCAGCATAGTGCGATGTTGAATTCCACCCACTGAAATGTATGCACCTACCTTAGTCGCATTCATTAATTTCAGTAGGTGTACTCTGAGTAAATCACATTAACCACCACCTAATCTATGCATTCAAAACAACAACAACAACACATTTTATTGATTTTTCAACAGAGCTACCTAATAATGTCCATGTGCATTTTAAAACTTGCATTGATGTGGTTCTGTGTTAACATTCAGAAAACACGAAGTCTGCGAACAACTAAGTCCTGATCACTACCTTAAGTCTGGATTGTGTATATCTGGCCAGTTTGTACTGGAAATCGCAAATACTGGATTCCTCAAGTGCTCCTACTTTCAAGGAACCGTTCTCAGCTGATCATTCAGGTGGGGTGGGGATAATCTTTTAGGCTATTAACAAACGGGGGCCTGTTTAGGCAAGAAGGTAACCGTTTTATTTGCCTGAGCGAAACACCACAATTGGACATTATCTTTGGCTTGGTATTTTAAAGAACTGGATTTCATGAGGGAGAAATTATAACTGGTTCCTCTTACCATTCCGATAGCAGCCAATTTATCCGTTATTTTGGTGGTCTCTCCCCCCCCCAAGGGACCCCCAAAATCCAATTCTTTCCATTAATTTTTAAAATGTTTTATGGAAAACAGTTCCTTCTTAGCATTTTTTTATGCTTTGAGGATAAGCCATCACAAACCTGATATGCATAAATGTGAGGGGTGTGTGTGTGTGTGGTATCCATCGTGGGACCCCCAAAATCCAATTCTTTCCATTAATTTTTAAAATGTTTTATGGAAAACAGTTCCTTCTTAGCATTTTTTATGCTTTGAGGATAAGCCATCACAAACCTGATATGCATAAATGTGAGGAGGGTGTGTGTGTGGTATCCATCGTGGAATTCTTTCTTCTGCCCTGGCTGAAGGACCTACAAGGAGGAAGCAATTCTTAGCATTTCATTTCTTGCTGACTTTTAATATAAGTCACAAAGCAATTAAACTGGCTGTGTAGTTTCTGTCAGGAATAGCTCTTTCCTCAGTTAGCTAATATGATTGACAGAGGCTTGCTGGAGATTTACATTAAGAATAACTCATTCTTCAGACTTTTTTCTTCCATTTTCAACTGGGAGTTGTGAGGGTAAATCAAATATACTGGCTATGTATGATTAAAATGCAGAAGTTATGATTTCTTATTGACTTTGTAAATCTCTTACCAGGTTTACCTTTACCTTATGATATATAACGCTTAAGGTACAGGGGGTTAGATAAAGTATTAAATTATTTGAAGTTCACTTCTTTAAACAAAGACTCTGAATTTAGTAGAAACATATAAGGAGAAAGTTAAGAAAAATTGGGACAAATGAAACTTGTGGGCGTTCTCTGCTCCTTTCCCTACCTCCTTCCGCAAACTCTATGCCTTTCTTTATATTGGTGCAGGTAACTTTATTTAGAGGGCAAAATGCAGAATAAATCTGTCCCTGCTTCTGCAGAGGCCAAAATTACCGAGAGACCTGCCTTTGCCACTAGGAGTTATGAAACTTCATGAGACCTTTTTCATGTCTGAAAAATAAATCCCGTATTCTTTTATCCAGATCTTGACTGGCCCCAACTTGGCCAGTTCTTAGATAGCCTGTAATTAGGGTTAGATGTTTCCTGAAACAAACATTACAGTACGACTTAAAAGAGCTTGTTTTTGCACCAGGTAACAGTTTGGTGTGTGTGGTGGTGGAAATGGGATGTGTGAAAAGGGCATTGCAAACTAAAACTTTGCTCCGAAAAATAGATTGGGGTGTTCATCTCGATAGCTGTCCTTCTACTTCTTGATGGAGAATATAGTGGATGATGGACCACGACTGAACCATTGCATCCTTTTTTTTTTATATAAAAAAATAGCTTTTATTGGTTTTTACATTTTTATCTTCATCACAATCGCATCATCTCAAATATGAACACAAACCCAATTAGCCCCCTCCCCTCTACGACTTCCCGCAGCTTCCTTTTCTGGTTTCTTGTATTATAGTTGTCCTGCTTTAGAATATAACACTGTATATTCTAAATTGAATCCTTTATATTTTCTGCTTTGTAATTGTAAGTGTTCAGTCAAATCCTGCTAGTGAGTTCATTTCTTTACAATACAGTTGTACCTCGGGTTACGTACGCTCCGGGTTACGTACTTTTTGGGTTACGAACTCCGGTAACCTGGAAGCGCATCCCGGATGCGCAGAAGCGTTCTGCGCAGTTCGCGCATGCGCAAACTGCTACTTCTGGGTTTTCCGCGCGCTTGTTCGGGTTGCGTACTTTTCTGGTTACGAACTGTAACCCGGAACCAATTACGTACGCAACCCGGGGTACCACTGTATTTCTATAAATACACCATAAATGGTTCCATTCTTTTTTAAAGTCTTTCTTGTCCTTGTCTCTTAGTCTCTCAATCAATAGTCCATAAGTTTGTCTTGCCCTTCTTCTTTGGTTGGTATCTTGCCGCTTTTCCACTTTTGGGCTAGCAGTATTCTAGCCGCCGTTGTCGCATACATGAAAGTTTTCTTGACCTATAATGCCTAGTAAAGAAGCTTCTGGGCTTTTAACAAAAGTTATTTTAAACATCTTTTGACAAGTGCATCTTTTTAAGGCATCAAGGAATCAGGAAACCATAGCACTGCTTGATTCTGTGGCGCTTGCAAAGGCAAGATTTGGAATCCAGTGCTTGACACCAGGGATCAAGTAGAATGATATTTCTGGGCCGAGGGTCCTCTCTCCCACTACTGTGTTTAGGTACTTTAAAGACAAAGTTATAACAACAAAAATGTGGTTTTTGAAACTTTGTGAAAAATGGGTGAGTGGCTAACTGGCATTCTGTGAATGGTGTAAAATCAACATTTTTATAGTTCTTACTCATGACAAAAATGCACTTTTAAAGTGCCTTCATGCCCATCTCTTCCCGTATAAAGCTGGCTGGTTCTCCTGCCTTCCTGATCTAGTGCTAATCAGGGATGGGCGATACCTGGTTTTCAACATCACGGTATACAATGGAGCTATGGAGAGTCATTGGCTGGCTTCACGGTTTTCCCTGGCGCCAGGCTCTTGTGATTCTCTGCAGGGAAAAGCTAAGCCGACAGTTAACAAGGACTGCAGGAATCGAGAGAAGCATGTGTAAAAAAATTTTTTTTTTCAAAATAGTACAGCGGGTACAGTTGAAAGGTTCTTTTTTATTGTAAATAAAACCATCTATCTCTTTTTCTATTTCTTTTTCTTCTATATTCTTTGGTATAATTATAATTTGTAATGTCTGAAATGTAATGTTTTATATTGTATGTATTTTAAGTTTTCTGTATAATAAAGGTTGAATTTAAAAAAAGAAAAAGAAAAAAAAGATGCAGCATTGGCTGACTTCATGGTTTCCCCCACATTGTGATTTTTGCATAGCGCATGCACACACACACACACACACACACACACACCATGATTCGCGTATCTTGCCAGGTCAGAAATTACGAAACCGGTATCACAATATGGACTTCAAACCGGTTTCAGACAATATCTTGATGGATATATTTATTGCCAAGCCCTAGCGCTGATACTCACTGTTGTCGGTAAGGAACATATTCAAGAGTATCTTTGCAGGGCTTACACTTTGTGGGGAAAGAAATGGGATTGCTTCATCCATCATCTTGCTGTTGCAGCTCTCCCTCAAACTCTGTGGTACTCATGGGTTATTCACACCGACTCCTTCGCTCCATAACACTGAACTAAGAACAACTATTTAATAAATCAACTAACAATTGGGTACTTTGCCAATCTTTGTAGCATTTGACTGTGTGTCTGTGATGACAGAAGATAATGAGATGCATCCCTCAAGGCTGCGCTAGGAATTGAAATATTTGAACAGGGAGAGTCCATGTTAGGATGTGAAATAAGAGGAAGCAAACTTTCAAGCTCTGGACTCTAAGGTTCAGTCTCTAGTCTAGGCTGTCTGTCCTTGTTGAGGTGAATCTGGAAAGCACAGATTCCAATTTGTTTTCTAATAGATAAGATTCTTTCAAAAACGATAATGCTGGTTGATTTTTGCATGGGTTCTCTACCTTTCACATAAAATAACTAAAGGCACTGTGTGTGTGGACTTTTAAACAAAATAATGCCCTTTTCATTGGCTTTTATAATTAAATATATATGTAGGCAACATAAAGTGTGACTTCGTTCTTGGCCTTTAGTCAACTGGCTGTAGGTCTGAGATGATTAAAACGTTCAAGGTGAATGGATTTCTGCAGCGTTAGTTTCAGAGTTATGGCACACCTCACTAATGGAAGAAAACAAATAGCTCGCTTCCAGCTTATCTATATTTTTCACGAATAAGTCCACAAAGAAGTAATTTATTCGTTTTAGGGGTTTGTTTTTTTAAAACACACATTGTGGCGAAAGAGTTTTGGAGGAGGAAAGTGAGATTATGGAAGGGGGGAAGCAGTTTAGGAGAACAAAGTCTGGGAAAACTTGGGTTATCTTGCATGTGTCACAGGATCCTCTCTGTTGTCCTTGGCAAAAACTTCGCTGGTTTTTATCTTCAATGGAATCGTTTTTAATGAAGCACCTGAAAGACACGGCAATTTTCGTAGCACTGTAAGTAGCGATAGGCATCAAAATTGTTGCAGCAACGAAGAATACGGTTGACACATTCCAAGTACCTTCCTTATATTGTTCTTCTCTCTCCCCGCCTTGTCCGTACTGTATATTTTTTAGTTTAGAAAAGTGTAGATATGATGGAAGTTTACAGTGAAATGGATTGGGCTAATTGATTAGGACTAATGTTGGACAAGTTCACCCCATCGGAAATTAAAATCAATTTATTATGTGAGGAATCCCATGTTATAAATTCAAACGACAGTTCTGTATCAGTTTCTCATAATATATACATTTTGGCTTTTTTGGAATAACTTTTTATTGGGTTTTATAAACGAGGATCATAGGAACAACAAAACGATACAAATAAACAGAACCGAGTCTTTCCATATCGTTTGTAAATCACAGAACCAGCACAATAAATTTGTGGTGATATCGACAACCAAAGGTGCATTATCAGTGGCCGGTGTGCAAGTGATGGGTTTCTGAGTTGGCTTCCAGGGGTGCCCAAACTTTTTTCAAAGAGGGCCAGATTTGATGAAGTGAACATGCGTGAGGGCCAAAGAAAGTTGTTGACCTTTTTTTAGGGTTGAAGTTGTTGAGGTTTTTTTTTTAGGATTTGACCCCAATAAATAAACTGCAGCAGGGGTTTAAATTAAACAAAGGGCAAACAGGATAGAACAGATAACATTCAACATCACATCGCTAAGTATCTAATCAGGAGCCTTGCGATTGTTCTCAGATTCAAGTAGATTAAGATTGCAGAATCACAGAATTGTGATCTCTTCAAACTCCACAATTCTGTGATTCTATAAGTATGAGTAATAGTCATTTATCTCTCTCTTATGTTATCCATTGTTGGCATCTCTCTGTCTCCGGAGACAATGGAAGAATGTGCCTTCTGGGATAAAGTCAAACCATGGTAGAGTTAAAACAAAATAAAAAATTCTTTCCAGTAGCACCTTAAGAATTTTTTTATTTTGTTTTGACTATGGCAGACCAACACAGCTACCAACCTGTAACATGGTAGAGTTACAACAACTGATAAGGTTTTTTTTGGGGGGGGGGAGATAACATTGTCTTAATTTTCCCAAAGTAACAACAAAAATCAACAAATTTTTAAACCACAATTTTTGCTTGACTTCCCTCCATTCCCCCTCTTGGTTCCATTGCTTAATACTCGTTCATGAACGTCCTTAAAGCCTTATATTCTTAATTATCCAATTTTAAACCTCCTTCATCTTATTACAAGTGACTTTGAAAAGTTATACTAATGTAAAAATCTATACACAAAGCTTAAAAGATAGGCATTAAACCCCCTTTTAAAAAAATATATGAATGTCCTCTTTCTTTCTTGGGTTTCAAATTAACTGATTTGTCCTGCATTGTTCAATGGTTTATTTTGCCAATCTTCTTTATCTTATTTGGCCAGGCGTCTTCCTTCTGTAGGGGCTGGCTGGTCTTGGCCTGCGGTCCACTCTTAAGTACAGGAACAAAGTCTTTCGAAGTTAACAACACCTGATATGGAGAGAGACCAAGATGGGAGAGACAAGTTTTATTGCAGGTGGGGAAGACAAAGGGATGTTTCTATTCTCTGCACTCCTCCCAACAGTTATTCTTCTGCTGTGGATAAACAACCTGACTGGCATTTATTCTGGGTCTTTTTTGCAGGAAAAGAATATGAATGAATGAATGAATGAATGAATGAATGAATCCCCCCCCCCCACTTTTGTATCTGGTTGAGGGGGATCCAAATTGAGAGGGATTGGAATGGACACAGCAATGTTGGAAGGATAATCATTTTTATCATTGCTAATCTGTCGGGGAGGGTAAAATGGGTTTTGCTCCATTTTTTTCCTTCAAATTTTATAGAACCATCCGCTCTACAGAGGGTAGTTTTGTGAATAGAGTTTGCTCAGGTTTCTTGTTATAATTATTCCTAAATATCTAAGCTTCTTGGACACTGGAAGGTAAATTGATTATCCTTGTTGCAGGTCTGATAATATTTCAAAATTCTTAAGCTCTCAAAGTTCTGCTGCTCCTATGTTCAGGGTGTCAGGTGTCACAAACACCACTTTTTTATTACAGTGGTACCCCGTGTTATGCACGCGATCCGTTCCAGATTGCGCTACGTAACACGGGCATGCTTAACACAAACGCCCCCCCCAAACAAAAAAACCCGGAAGTTCGTGTGTTTTTGCGCTTCTGTGCATGTGTGAAGTGCGCAGAACGCACGCTCTGGGGAGGACTTCTTGGTTGCGGTGGTCCATACGTTCATCGTACGCAACACAGAGCCAGATGGGGATATTAATTATTATTATTATTATTATCATTATTATTATCATCATCATCATCATCATCATATCATATCATATAGTTTTGCTTTCCAGCATGGACTCCCTTGATGTCTGAGTTCTGCTTGTTTGGAATTCTGTGAACTGCCCTGAGGTCTTATACTGGGTAATTATCTATCTGATAAATAAAATAAATAATGAGTTTAGACTCAAGAGTAATGTAGAGTAAACTCCATACTTGAGTGTAGGTTTGAACCTGGGGTTTTCACTTTCAAATCCATATTTCTTTATTCTTCTTTGGCGATCCCTTGTAGCCGAGTAAGATTGTCTTCCATGAATATGGTCTTAACAGTGAGTCCGTAGGTGACTGTGGAGGCCAATTCTGGATCCACACGTCCTTCCTTCCACAGTGGGGACATTCGTTTCCAGGCGGGAATTGATCCCGGTGTGGATTTGCCAAGTGTGCCTTCCTCTTGGCACGTTTCTCCCTTGCGTCCTGAGTTCGAGTGTCTTCAAAGCCCATGACACCTTTGGTAGAGGCTGTTCTCCAACTGGAGCGCTCGCAGGCCAGTGTTTCCCAATTGTTGGTGTTTATACTACATTTTTTAAGATTTTCCTTGAGAGAGTCTTTAAACCTCTTTTGTTGACCACCAGCATTACGCTTTCCATTTTTAAGTTCAGAATAGAGTAGTTGCTTTGAAAGACAATCATCAGGCATCTGCACAACATGACCAGTCCAACAAAGTTGATGTTGAAGAATCATTGCCTTCACACTGGTGATCTTTGCTTCTTCAAATACACTGACATTGGTTCGCCTGTCTTCCCAAGTGATGTGTAAAAATTTTCGGAGAAACGGTATCAAGTCTACATGGGGAGGAGATGCTTGAAGGAACTGTAGAATGTGTTTGCTTGAAAGATTCATTGTTTCCTCCTTTTCCTCTCTCACTCTGGAATAACTAGCTTTATGGTCACTCAATTCTAAGATGCCCAGGAGTACCTTACACATTGTTTTTGAATAAATATTCTATGTTTGTTATGGGGACATGCTCTGCAGGAGCCGTGATTTATCACAACTTCCCCCCCCCAAGCCTTTTCTGATACAGAATGTGTCACGTGCCCCTTATTGCAAACTATGTTGTTCAAAATAACAGTTGGCATTGCAAAAGTTCGGCATATTCTAAAGAGCAGCTGTATACATCACACAGTGCAAAACAGTGCTTAGTGTGAACGATAAAGGAAGCCAGAAAAAGTGCAACTGGCCGGACTGATTAAGCTTTCTTCAGAAATTCTTTCCTGTCTTTGGTAAAAGTTTTAGGATATAATCTGCAATACTCTGCAGCAAATTGAAACCTTTGTCTTATAGATAGCTGTAGCCTATTTAGGCTTCTGTAAAGGTAAAGGGACAATCATTAGGTCCAGTCGCGGATGACTTTGGGCTTGCGGCGCTCATCTCACTTTACTGGCCGAGGGAGCCGGCGTACAGCTTCCGGGTCATGTGGCCAGCATGACTAAGCCACTTCTGGTGAACCAGAGCAGAACACGGAAACGCTATTTACCTCCCCACCGGAGCGGTACCTACAGTGGTACCCCGCAAGACGAAATTAATTTAATTAATGCGTTCCTATGGGGGAAAAAGTCCGGGGGCCCCTTCCGACCGTCACCGGAGCCTCGCCGCGCCGTGTTTTAAAGCTAGAGGGAGCGAACAGAAGCATTGCTGTTCGCTCCCTGCAGCTTTAAAACGCGGTGCCGCGCCATTACAGGGAGCTGTAAAGGCTTACCTTTTTCTCTGGTCGGGAGGGGTGTTGTGCATCGCATCCATCTTGGATCGACTGTGCATGTCTGGAGATCGCAGGCATGCACAGTCGATCCAAGATGGACGCGATGCACAACACCCCTCCCGACCGGAGAAAAAGGTAAGCCTTTACAGCTCCCTGTAATGGCGCGGCACCGCGTTTTAAAGCTGCAGGGAGCGAACAGGAGTGCTGCTGTTCGCTCCCTGTAGCTTTAAAACACGGCGCGGCGAGGCTCCGGTGCGCGGGGGGGCGGAGTGGGATCGCGCCGCCATTTTGGATGGCCGTGCGCGATCCGACGCCGCCCCCGCGCACCGGATCCGCGTCGCGCAGCGTTTTAAAGCTGCAAGGAGCGAACAGCAGCACTCCCTGCAGCTTTAAAACACGGCGGGGCGAGGATCCGGTGCTTACAGTGGTACCTCGCCAGACGAATTTGTCTTGCGAAAAAGAGCCATAGACGAATTCGTCTCGCGAGTCAACTAAAAACTCGCAAAACCCTTTCGTTTTGCGAGTTTTTCGTTGTGCGAGGCATTCGTCTTGCGGGGTACCACTGTATTTATCTACTTGCACTTTTGACGTGCTTTTGAACTGCTAGGTGGGCAGGAGCTGGGACCGAGCGACGGGCGCTCACCCTGTTGCGGGGATTCGAACCGCCGACCTTCTGATCAGGAAGCCCTGATATATTATTATTATTATGTTTATGTGTGTATGTGTGTCGTAAAATAAATTCAAATAAATATATAATTTTAAAAAAGGAATAGGAGGTGCTCAACCCTGCTGTTAATGGAAGAGTCAGGACAAAGAGTAGCCAAGTGTGTCTGCCTCGATCTTGGCTTGCGGCTTCCTTAAAAGTTCTGCTGAGCGTCTGGGGTGTGCTGACTCAGGATGCCCGCAAGCGATCTAACTGGAACCACCTTCTGTCAATCAAGGCAGAGATGGATTTGAAAAATGGGAAAGTGAAGCCTTGTTTGTTCATTCACGTTGTGCCTTAAATAGAAAAGAGAAGCATCGTTTTTAATAACGTGGGGTGATTCTTCAGAGAAGGAATTCCACGCTACGAGGCAGGTGTGATCGGGGTCTAATTCAGACATGTTTGCTTTGCCTGGAGGCACGTTGTGTGTGTGTGTGTGTGTGTGTGTGTGTGTGTGTGTGTGTGTTTTGGAGAAAGCAAGAACATCATCAGGGGATTGTATATCAAAGGGAGATGGGAGTGTGGGGGGGATTTGCATAAACTTCATCAGCCTTCTTATCACGGAAATAGAATTTATCCAGAAGAACTGTGGCAAAACGTAACTGGCAGCTGAAAAGGTGGAAAATAGCTGGAAGCAGAATGCTATGATACTGTGCTGTGATATCCAAAATCTCAGAGACGAAAAGTGGGAACGGTTATCCTTGCTGCTCTCAGTGAGGCAGAGAATCAGGCTTCTTAGGGTAATGCTTTTTAAATTTTAAGCTGATGTTTTTATTTTGGATGGGACAACTTTTGAAAATTACCACCCAGTGTCATTTTTGAGCACCATACCTTCGGCAAAGTACGTGAAATTAACGCCCATTTGCAAAACTGTGATAAGTGCATTGGGGGGGGGGGGTGCCTTGGATTTAGGTGTAGTTGAATTTTGCAAGTTTTAACAGCTTTTTAACTGCTGGGGGGTGGGGAAGAAGAGAATCCTATAAGACTTGGCAAGATTCCGTGTGCTTGACCCAGCTTAACAAACAGGATATTTCGTTACGAGGAAACATACTGGCATGAGTCACCTGCGGTCTGAAATAATGTAAACTAGGAAACACTTTATCATGTGAATGAAAGCTATAAGGAATTAGTTAAATTAATGCAACGTTTTGGTAGATTCTCTTTTTATATATATATATAATTTTTATTTATTTTCCATTTAATATTATACATTCACATCGTCATTATTCACGTTACCGCCCTCGCTCTTCAGAGCCTATCAATTTCTTTCCCTCCTGCCTCACGGCTTTCAAAATTGACCTTTATATCATTGCAATTTATACATATTCCAATTCTAATTACACTCATTACAGAAAGGCTCAAAATTTAAATAAATATAGAAAGATGGAAAATTTCTCATTACAAGTCTTCAGACAGCTTACAGTGATCTTTCAGATATCATATGAATTTACTCCAGTCTTTTTGGAATACTTGATCTTGCTGGTTTCGGATTATTCCCGTCAGCGTCGCCAGTTCTGCAAAGTCCATCACCTTCACCTGCCACTCTTTCGTTGGTACTTCTTGCTGTTTCCATTTTTGGGCTAAAAGAATTCTTGCTGCAATGTTTTGGTAGATTTGTACCACAATTAAGCTACCCTAGAATTTTGATTGCCGAAGAATTGATGCTTTTGAATTCTGGTGCTGGAGGAGACTCTTGAGAGTCCCATGGACTGCAAAAAGATCAAACTTATCCATTCTGAAGGAAATCAGCCCTGAGTGCTCACTGGAAGGACAGATCCTGAAGTTGAGGCTCCAGTACTTTGGCCACTTCATGAGAAGAGAAGACTCCCTGGAAAAGACCCTAATGTTGGGAAAGATGGAGGGCACAAGGAGAAGGGGACGACAGAGGATGAGATGGTTGGACAGTGTTCTCGAAGCGACCAACATGAGTCTGACCAAACTGCGGGAGGCAGTGAAGGATAGGCGTGCCTGGCATGCTCTGGTCCATGGGGTCACGAAGAGTCGGACACGACTGAACGACTGAACAACAACAACATGAATTTTGTGTCCGAAAGCTGGTTTCTAGCTAGCCTTCAACTTCTTACATAACTTTTCTTGGCTTTTTGTTTTTCCCTTATGTACCAACACCAGCACGATGGCTTTGTGAATAGCTGTGTGCAAGAGGGAATTTCAGCAAATTCAGAAGCGACGTCTCTATAAATTCCTCTTCTATACAACTATTCAGGTGCAGGAATCCTAGCCCCCTTTCTTCCTTTTCCCTAGTGATGCAGCTGTGATTATTGGGTCCAAGTTCCTGGCCTCTGCCCTGTCCTTATCCAAATATGACACAGTGTTTCCGTGAGAGTATTATTAAGTTAGCCTCAACTTTTAAAGTATTGCAAGTTATGAGGCATACCCTCTGTGCCAGTGGGCAGGCAAGTAAAACATGTGTCCCCCCCCCTTTGTTTGTTCCATACGCACAGGTATTTGGCTCATTACATATACGCTGCTACACCCAATGCGGCTAATTAGTGAATTTTCCCTTAAGCTGTTCCATGCACACCTCAATTTTCTTGTCATAATTTATCTTAACATCCTCCTCGCTGGTTGGGTGGAGTGTCACCTGTCCATAAAAATTCCAAACGCGTATGAAATTGAGATGTTTACTGCATAAGTCAAGTCTCTTAAAGCTGGGTGGAGTCTTCTGGAATTCTGGCAGCTCTTCTTAAGGCTAAGGCTACTATCCCAAATTTTAAGGTAAGTTCCTTGAAAACACAGAGAGCTCCCAAGATAATCAGTCTTGTGAGATAGCATCAAGGCTAGCTTGGGAGGCATTTGGATGCAAACTGACTAGTGGATTTGGTTTTGGTGATTCGTTCTATAGGATTGCTCACAACAGGCACTAAAAGGGAACCTTTAAGCCCCTCTCATTCTGTTTAGTACTATGAAGTACATGCAGGAATATTTTTACGTCATTCCATGGCTTAGAAAGAGGGTTAGTATTGCAGCCTCTGTGCTCCCGGGTGTCGTCTCAGAGACCTTGACTTGATGGCCAGCAGTTAGCATAGTGTAGATAATATGAAGAATTGTTGTAAACAGGTTAAATCACTAGTAGGTTCAGAGTAAATCCAGCAGTAAGGTGAAGGTAAAGGACGCTTAAATCCAGTAAAAGGTGACTATGGGGTCGTGGCGCTCATCTGACTTTCAGGCCAAGGGAGCCAGCATTTGTCCACAGACAGCTTTCTGGGTCATGTGGACAGCAGGACTAAACCGCTTCTGGCACATTGGGACACTGTGACGGAAACCAGAGTGTATGGAAATGCCATTTACCTCCCCGCCGGAGCGGTGCCTATTTATCTACTCGCACTGGTGTGCTTTCCAACTGCTAGGTTGGCAGGAGCTGGGACAGAGCAACGGGAGCTCACTCCGTCGGGGGGATTCGAACTGCTGACCTTCCGATCGGCAAGCTCAAGTTGCTCATTGGTTTAGACCCCAGCGCCACCCGCATTAAAAGTTACACTGAGAGCGGAATGAGTGAAAGAATGTATGGTTTGATTATAGTATGCAGCAGCAATTGGTATTTGAAGGAAACCATGGGAAGATGGAAGGGAAGTCAATGTTCAATGTATTGTTATTATCAATGCTGGGGAAACTTAATTTTTTTAAAAAGCAGTTAACATAGTGTTAACCCTCAAAGCCCTGCTATTGGTTCCCACCTCCCTGATGAAACTAGGAAGAGACCCAAAAATGTGTTTATCTGTTCTTCCCATCAGCTACATTCTATTTAAGTGTGTGCCTATTCTTTTCTTGGCATGCAATGTTTTTCTAAGTCATACAAATAAAAGGTTACTGAGTCTTGTCACTACCTCCTCCACCCCCCCCCTTAATATGTAAACATGATATTAGCTTCATAATGCATTCATCTCCAGGTTTTGTTCAGGATTGCTCAAGACACATTTGTCTCAATTTGGGCATTTTGCCATGCACGAAATTACTCAGGTGTAGAAGCATGTTTCCCCCTAAACTCGAGCATCGTCTTGGGGCCACACCCCAAGCGGGCGGGAGGCCTGCATCTCTAGCTCATCATATTTAATCAGCGCTCAAGGATTCGCTTAAGCAAGTTGCGTAGGGACTATGAGATAGGCACTGCTGTTTCCAAAGCTGTTAGGGCAGGGGTGCCCAGGCTTTTTTCAAAGAGGGCCAGATTTGATGAAGTGAACAACATGCGTGAGTTGTTGAGCTTTTTATAGGATTCAAGTTTCTGAGCTTTTTTAAGGATTTTACCACAGGATATATACTGCCCTGGGGGCCAGATTAATTCAACCAGCGGGCCAGATTAGTCCCCTGAAACGGACATGCCTGTGTTAGTGTGTAAGTCAAATCAAGATCTATAGGGTTTGGAGTGCACAGACTGTCTGCCTGTAGAATTGCTACCAGAGATTGCATGGCTCATTTCAATCAAATTCAAACAATAGGAGCACCCACAAGAGGGCACAGCTGAGACGCATCATTCAAGCTGGCAGCGTATTTTATTTGCATACCTGTGGAACGTGACATTTGGGCTGAGAACTGTTCACAGTGCACTCTTGTACGTGTCTACCCAGAAGTAAACCCTATTATATGGGGCTTATTCCCATATAAGTTAGCATAACCTCAAACCAGTTAGGTTACATGTAAAGGTAAAGGGTAAAGGAACCCCTGACTGGTAGGTCCAGTTGTGGATGACTCTGGGGTTGTGGCGCTCACCTCACTCTATAGGCCGAGGGAGCTGGCGTTTGTCCACAGACAGCTTCTGGGTCATGTCGCCAGCAGGACTAAGCCTCTTCTGGCGAACCGGAGCAGCGCACGGTAACGCCGTTTACCTTCCCGCCGGAGCGGTACCTATTTATCTACTTGCACTTTGACGTGCTTTCGAACTGCTAGGTTGGCAGGAGCAGGGACCAAGCAACGGGAGCTCACCCCGTCACGGGGATTCGAACCGCCAACCTTCTGATCAGCAAGCCCTAGGCTCTGTGGTTTAACCCACAGCGCCACCCACGTCCCACTAGGTTACACGTAATTCTACTTAAAAGAGAACATAATATAGGCTATAGTAAATTAATTTAGCGAAAGTCAGAATTCATGCACCAAATTGATTTTGTTTGGAGGAATAACACTTAAAGCTCATAGCATGAATTGAGGAAAACGTTTTTTGAAAATAATTAAAATGGCCGAATCAACCCTGGCGATCAATGGGGTGACAGATGTCACAGCCAGATCGCCCTCACATCCTCAGAAAAGGGTTGCTTTTGTTGTCTTCATAGGCACAAGCTAGATGTGTTCCCCCCTTCTTATTTGTACAGTGGACCCTCTAGTTATGTACCGCTCTGGATACATATAGTTCCGGGTTTCGCTGCATGTGCAGAAGCGCTCAATTGCGTCGCGTGCATGCGTGCGCAGAAGCGGCACCTCTGCCTACGGACTTTTCGGGTTGCGGACGGACCCCCAGAATGAATTTAATCCGTATCTGGAGGGTCCACTGTATAAAGTTCTCCTGACCATTCATCCCCATCCTGGTGAATCCAGTGTAACACTAGGAGGGCACTTCTGATGTGCTTTCTCCCTTCATGCGCTGCTGCTGTTGCTGCTCCCTACTTACTATAAAAAATGCAAATAGTACAACATTTTAACCTGTCCCACTTGAAAACTTTTGAAAATTAAACAGGGATTTAAGTGTGTACTCTCCTTTAAAAAGTAACTGGGACTGTGAAGATCAGATCATATTAATCTTTATTTGCATCAGCCACTAGCCATAACAATAAAACAAAAACAAAAAAATGTACTGAAGATAGAGGTAAAAAACTTAACTATGTGAAGTACATTTTGGAGGTTTACGTCAATAATGAAATAATAGATCTTATTCTAATTGCCCCCGCTTTGCAAACTTTGCAAGGGACCTTGAAGATTGGAACCTTAATAGGACACCTGAGATAACACACCAATCCATAGTTAGCAAAGCTTAGCCTGGTACTGTTGTTGTTGTTGTTCAGTCGTTCAGTCGTGTCTGACTATTCGTGACCCCATGGACCAGAGCACGCCAGGCACCCCTATCCTCCACTGCCTCCCGCAGTTTGGCCAAACTCATGCCAGTCGCTTCGAGAACACTGTCCAACCATCTCATCCTCTGTCGTCCCCTTCTCCTTGTGCCCTCCATCTTTCCCAACATCAGAGTCTTTTCCAGGGAGTCTTCTCTTCTCATGAGGTGGCCAAAGTACTGGAGCCTCAGCTTCAGGATCTGCCCTTCCAGTGAGCACTCAGGCCTGACTTCTTTAAGGATGGATAAGTTTGATCTTCTTGCAGTCCATGGGACTCTCAAGAGTCTCCTCCAGCACCACAATTCAATAGCATCAATTCTTCGGCGATCAGTCTTCTTTATGGTCCAGCTCACTTCCATACATTACTACTGGGAAAACCATAGCTTTAACTATACGGACCTTTGTCGGCAAGGTGATGTCTCTGCTTTTTAAGATGCTGTCTAGGTTTGTCATTGCTTTTCTCCCAAGAAGCAGGTGTCTTCTAATTTCGTGACTGCTGTCACCATCTGCAGTGATCATGGAGCCTGGTACTGTACGATGTCTAAATTTGACAAGCCAGCAGATGAAATAATGGTTTGAAACAGGTTTGCAGACCATGGTTTACGCAGCTTGCATTGACAAACCATTGTGTCTACCATTGCTCCATCTCCCTGGGAAATCTATTTGAGAGACAGAACTGGTTTTAGAAACTCCAGCTAGCACAAATCCTTGTTCGTTGTGAATGCCTGAAGTGAGCCACAAAACTACCAATATTCTTTCTGCTACAAAGCTCTCTGTCCTTTCCTCATGCACCGAACTTGTTTAACTGTCTGCACATGCTTATGTTTGCTTTATCTCTGCAGCAATCCCTGCCAGGGGTACTCTGCCTTCAGAATAATCATGATTACTGATGTAACACATAATAATAGTTTGAACTTTGCATTTTCAGCCCTTCAAGGGTGAGGCTCCTTGTTTTTCCTGTATGTTTTGAAGAGTTGCGTTTTGTTCCCAGACACACCTTTTCCTCCATTCTAATTAGAGCATATAATAAAAGGGCTTTTGTAGTTTTTAAGATGAAAAACTTGCTCTCAGGCTCCCCCACCCCCCGTTCCCCCAAATATTTATATAAATACTAATGCAAATTTTGTATAAGCTGGGGAAGGGGCAGAATTCCATGGTAAGAGCTTGTAAATGGGAACTTCAACTTTTTAAAAAAAAAATGTGGGTTGTACAGTGCACTTTTTTAAAGAACAATTTTATTCACTAGATGGCAGTATGGATATTTAAACATCATCTTAAAATGAGAATAAAAGCTGACTGCTGTTCCAAAGAATACTAAGCAAATAAGGTTCCTAAATTCTCTTCTGAATTAGAACCAGGTCTCTTGTCCTCTATATTTAAAATAAATACAAAAAAACCCACATGCAGGGCATGCTTAAGACCACTTCACATGTTGCGAATGAGAATTGTAGTGAAACTCTTGACTATAACACACACTCTGGCAATGTGAATGGACCTGGGAACCGCAAGTCCTATGAGCAGAAGGCCCCGTTCATGGAAATCAAGAAAACTTGCAGACCTTTATTTATGTACGCCACCACAGCGGCGAGAATTTTGACAGCCAAAAATTGGAAAAGTAACAGCAACCCCACAAAATCTGACTGGTTAGCAAAAGTGATTGAATATTTACATCTTGCAAAATTAACAGGGAGAACAAAAGGAAATACCATTCAAAAAGTTAATAAAGAATGGTCAATCTTCAAAGAATACCTTAAAAATTATACGAATATTAGAAACAGAATATTAGCTAATTTATGTAATTACTATATGTAATTATATGTACCGGTAATTATATGTGTATATTAAAATCAATAAAAATCAATGATTAAAAAAAATTATACGAACAAGTCTCCTGGCAGATACAGACTAAATCTTGAAAATAGAGGGAAGGAATAGTAAATCTGATTAGATAAACATAAAGGAAAAGTAGAATAACTGGTATGAGATGCGTATAAAGTTTGGAAGCAAAGTAGAAAGAGAAAAGTTGGAAGTCAAATATCTGTGGTGTATGCGTCGGATAGGTAGGGTATGCATTATATGTACTGTATTTGTATTGTATTTGTTCTGTGTAAATTTATGTATAATAACAATAAAGATCGTTAAAAAAAGAAGAAGGCCCAGTTCAAATGGAAAAATCCCAGTCTGGTAGGCATGGCATGGCTCCGAAAAGGGCTCTCTCCCTCGCTTCTCCCTTGCATATACTTGGCTTCGGCAAAGATTTCTTAAGCCACGCTTTCCTGTGACGTCCTAACCCAGGTCCCTATGGTATAAGGGAGTCCTTCGAAACGGGAGGATAGGAAACTAGGATTGGATTTCTGGTCTTATTTCCTGGTCTGCAGGGATCCCTTGAGCCACAGTTGCCCGGTTTGCGCATCATGAAATGCTGGTTTTGAGAAAGAAAGCTTTGCTGAAGCTTGGTGTCCTGGCGGGACGAGAGGAGGGAATATCTAGCCCACACAGCTTGTTCTTAGGTCAGTAAACCATGGTTTATTGTGCAGGGATCATTACAGGTGGAGTGAAATTTCCCCCTTTGTCAGTTTCTGTCCTAGAATGTTTTATTCTGTCACTGTCTAGGAAGAATGTGTTATCCTTCCTATACTGTGAAATGCAAAATCTGACCAGGTTTTGGTGTTAGGTTTAGCTCCATGCGTAAAATGCTGAATGTGATTTATCCACAGACTTCATGTTAATTCCTATATGGAAGCTGCCCTGAGTGGTGATGGTTTAATTTACTTTATGATCATTTAAATCGGACAGCACTACAAACTTGCCATCTCACTTCAGTTCCTTTTTCTTATTTGAGCGAATCTCCTGATTTAAAAGAACGCAACTTGCAACCACTTTCTCCCTTTGGAAAACTAGTAGTTTGTACCTAATAATATAGAAAGCCCCAAATCCTTTCTCCGTTTGTGACTTTAGGAAGGCTGGTGTGAGAAGTGAAATCACACGCGTAATAGCCCTGTTCCAAGAGGCAGCCCTGCGAAGATGGCAGGCGAGATCTGGGGCACGGCCTCCCTCCTCGCCTCTTCTTCAGCAGAGCCAGGAAGGAAGACCCCATTCACCTTTCTAAAAATGTTTTCCAAGAAGCACAGTGGCTAAGAATCGAATGTATGCGCTCACTGATGCTCTTGACACTCCGTCCTGCAGGTGCAACCTGAACGCCTTGTGCATGTCGCCGCTTGCAGACCAGAAAGCTGCTATTTCAAAACAGCTTGTCATTCAACAGCAACAAAACCCTGGGTATTCCTTTCCAAATTGGAAAAGTTACAAACTTAGATAAAGACTTAGAGAAATTTGTACTTAATTAGTTGTTACAGAGCTTTTGGGAGGAGGGAATCTTACTAGAAACTAACACTTGCTTAACACTGAGGACTTAGAGCAGGCGTAGGCAAACTCGGCCCTCCAGATGTTTTGGGACTACAATTCCCATCATCCCTAGCTAACAGGACCAGTGGTCGGGGATGATGGGAGTTGTAGTCCCAAACATCTGGAGGTCTGGAGTTTGCCTGATTTACAGTGTATAAAGCAGCAATAATTACTAAATAATTTGAACTCGGTTGCTTGCAGATAAGTTTTGTTTTGTCCTGTTTGCATCCGCGGCACTAATCGGCCCTTGCCACATTACCGCGCTTGAACATGGCATGTCCCAGGAGTTTGTGGCATGTTTTATAGGTGCTGGAGTATCATATTAATGTATTTTTAATCATTCTAATGTTGGTTTTTGGTTTTCTTATAGTGTTCCCGTGTGGGGTTTTTCCTTTGTAAGTTGCTTTGAGATGCCTTTGCCGAGAAAAAGTGACCAGTAAATTTAATAAATAACAATAACGTCTGGCCATGGCTTTAGTCAGGCCTTCACTCCTGCTTTCCTCTCCCAACGCAGAACAGTTGTGTTATCTTCCCGGCTCAGGACACAAGAGGCTGTGGTTGTGCACTAGATTTATTGCTTTCACTTTCCTTCTGTAATAAAGCCCCTGGGACTCAGATGCAATTAATCTGCAGTAGAATCCTATACATCTCTACTCGGAAGTAAACTCTAAGGGCTTCGGGGGGACTCACTGAGATATGTACTACCTGGGTCTACGGGACGGCAGCTTTCATTAACTGTTAGAGAGTATACATCTTTCCTTTAGAAAATGACACACATGTATGGACAAATCGTGAGGAGGAAACAGGTTTCAGGGCTGTGACTCACCGTCGCTGCTCATTTCAGAAGAGCAGAGATTGTAAACCACAAGACGGCTTCTTAGACAATAAAAGGAGAGCCAGCTCCTTGGTTAGTTTTAAAAGTAGCCGTTCGCTTATCTGTTCTGTCCCCCCTATGCCACATTTAAAGCACCAAGGCTGCATGACTAGCAAGTCTCCCTGGTGTGTATATTTGATTCGTTCCGGGGGTCCGTGCGCACCCTGAAAAATCTGTATCCAGAGGCATGCGCATGCGCGAGCGGCGAAACCCAGAAAAACACTTCCGGGTTTGCCTCTTTCGCAACCCGAAATTTACGTTACTTGAGAGTAACGTAACCCGAGGGTCTACTGTATATGTAAAACTAATACAAATTATTATTTTAAAAAAATAGAGGATCCTCTGGTTCCCTTCTAACTTTACGATTCTATGATTCTTCCCATGTGAAGTCCCACGGATGATTCTCAGGGTGCCAGGAACAAAGTGGCGCATTGCGATCCCTTCTCTTGTGCGGCCAAGGAAAAATGGGTCCATGCCTCTCCACCTCCTCTCTGCCATTTCCTTGATTCCGTAATTGAAACGAAAACCACGAAATCGAAAGGCAGGGTTGTTACCACCAAGAGACCGCGCGTCGGGCCCATATGGGAAAATATTTCCACCTCCTTTCACTGCAAATTGATTACTGTTTCCCAAAGAGTACCTGTGTCGAGGAGACACTTAACAACGTGTAACCTTTTATCTGCAAAAGGTAAAAGAGCAGAATCTGTGTTTGGGAGTTATTTATTTAGATAATGGAAAGATGTCGGCCGTGCCCCAGTTCTGAACAGCTGAACATTGTGCTCAATGCGTACGTGTGTGAAAAAGCAATTTCCTGAGCATTGCTTATCAGCTGGCAGGTGTTGGTGTTTTGATTTTCACTGTTAAGCCGCAGGAAACCAGGGTGTTCCTACATCCGGAACTTGCCTGGTATTAAATATAGTCTCTGAAAGATATTTCTTTGGTGTTAGTATCTGGGCATTATGAGTTGGCATTTTCCTGCTGAGCTTTGGGGAAGAGAGTGGACTTGCCAAGCTGATACATATTTATTTGTTTGTTTGAAGGAAGTCTGTTACATAGATACCTCTGGCTTTAAGACTAGGAATTAGAACAGGGGCCAGCAAACTTTTTCAGCAGGGGGCCGGTCCACTGTCCCTCAGACCTTGTGGGGGGCCGGACCCTATTTTGAAAATTAAAAAAAATGAACGAATTCCTATGCCCCACAAATAACCCAGAGATGCATTTTAAATAAAAGCACACATTCTGCTCATGTAAAAACACGCTGATTCCTGGACCGTCCGCAGGCCGCATTTAGAAGATGATTGGGCCGCATCCTGCCCCTGGGCCTTAGTTTGGGGACCCCTGACTTATAATTTCATTCCAGCAGACTATGCAGTTTATTTTTTAATGTGGGGGACAGCCTTAAACACAGATTTTAATTAATTAATTAATTAAAAAAATGCAATGCAAGTTTTTATCATATGCAAAGACATGTGAAGCGCAGTGGAGGGAAAATGCAGAATGCAACAGAAGATAAAGGGTCACATTTCATCCATGATTCATAGACTCATACAGTTGGAAGGGACTCCGGGGGCCATCTAGTCCAACCCCCTGCCATGCAGGAATCCTGCCCACATCTGCCCCTGCATGGGCTTGAACCACCAACCTTCTTGTTAATGGCCAGATGCACAGATCCATTGTTCCACCTGACACTTTCGATCAGTTGTCCCACCAGAGGAATTACTTTCTATTGAACAATATGTGTTTTATAAGGTGGTTACATGGAGATGTTTGCTTTCTTGTAAAAGGTAATAATAATAATAATAATAATAATTTATACCCCGCCCATCTGGCTGGGTTTCCCCAGCCACTCTGGGCGGCTTCCAACAAAACATTAAAATACAATAATCAACCAAACATTAAAAGCTTCCCTAAACAGGGCTGCCTTCAGATGTCTTCTAAAAGTGGGGTAGTTGTTTTTCTCTTTGACATCTGATGGAAGGGCGTTCCACAGGGTGGGTGCCACTACCGAGAAGGCCCTCTGCCTGGTTCCCTGTAATCTCACTTCTCTCAGCGAGGGAACCGCCAGAAGGCCCTCGGCACTGGACCTCAGTGTCTGGGTAGAATAATCCAAATATAGTTGTTTTAGTGACTTAAAACAACAACAAAACTTTTCACTTCTAACAAAACAGTAATCGACATGTTTACTCCATAAAGTTTATTTATGGATGCATGTGTTTATAATCCACACTTTTGTAAAAGAAAAAACAACACAACTAAATAAATTCAAGGTGCTATACAACATATGAGAGTAAAAACAGCAAAGGCCCCCATAAAGCAATCCCATGCATCTGGGCTGATTGTCCTGTTCATGATATTTCAGTTTCCTCGATGCAGCTTATTAAAATCTAAGGCTGTACAAATTGCTCGGTATGCTATAGCAATGCCGTCAAAGTCTATTGCACTCGTCCTGCGTTGTTTCCCCGAGAGAACTGTGTGAGGAACTAATGGAGGAAGCAATTGACATGGGAAGATTTAAACAATATTAATCCTCCTGTGGAATGACAACTGAATAGGCAAAGGTTTTGTTATGCCTTCAATTAAGATGCGTTGACAGGAAGCAATTAATCAACAGATTTGGGACTACTTCTGCCTTGCAGAGCCCAGCCCTTCATTGTATTGTAATTCTGCAATGGACTTTAATTGGAGGGTGGCTTTTGTAGGAAACAACTGAGTGCCCACTTCCAGTTTTCCCAAAAGGCTTCTAGTCACACACCTGAGAAGATTATGAGGTTTTGCCACGTCTCAGAGGTCAGAATTGCCATAAGATTCAAGCTGTTGTTAAGTCAGTGGAAGGAGTTTCATGGAAGCCAAGTTGACCTTCTCCCCACCACCCAACCAAGTTGCCTGTTACCCCTGAAAACTCCCTCTGAAATTTAAGGAGCATCTCCTGAGCAACGTGGTATAAGGAGCAAGGGTCTGCTTTGCTGGGGGAGAGGAGACCACCAAAAACCCAGCCAGATTTTGAGCAATTTCCCAGCTGCTTCAGTAGTCCTGCCATCCTGCAAGGTTTATGTTATCTCCTGACCCTTCAGAGAGTCTTGGAGCTGTCTTGAGCAGATAGATGGGACAGGGGACACAGAGGTTATAAAATGACATTGTTTCAGTTATCTGACATTATAGTTCTTGAATGTAGTAGGAAAAAACAGATTGCTGGCAATAAGGACCTAAATTTAAAAAGGTGGTTGATTAACTACTAAAATAAAGCAATTCTATAATTTTAAACACTCCTACCAAAGGCACCTAGCGAATTTCAAACGCTGCCTCTGAGGTCCTTTTTCACGTGCTTCCTCCGTGTGAGGTCCGGAGGGTGGCAACGCGAGAACGGGGCCTTCGCTGCAGTGGCTCCCCATTTGTGAAATTCTCTCCCCAGTGAGGTTCTCCTGGCACCTCCATTATGTATTCTTACATAACGGGTGGCAGGCGAAAACATTCCTCTTTAACCAGGCCTTTGGCAGATTTAGATCTAAAGCTCTTTTAAAATGTGTTGTGGAAGGGGGGGCGCTTATTGGATTGCCTTTGTATTTTGTTTTTGTTGTATGTTTTGTGTTGTGAACTGCCATGAGATCTATGGATGTAGGGCGGTATAGAAATTTAATAAATAATGATAATAATTAGGTGTGGTGACATCTGAAACTATATCCTCCTTTGGGTGGGAGCTGTTTTCTGTCTTCTAGAAGTGGATTAAAGCTCATCTTTCAGCAGGCTATCTGGCCTGTTGCTTCACTTTTGGTCTCCGTTTTAGCGACGTAGTTAAATTCCTTATATGTATTTGGGGTATAATTAGAATTGTGCCTTTGAAGTTTGTGTTTCTGGAAGACCCATATTACCAAACTGATGTCCAGCATACATTTTGGACTGCAACTCTCCCGCTGTCTTGAACTGCTATGGTTTGTAGTCCAAAACATATGAAAGGAACCAGGTTGTTGGAGGCTGCTATAGGAGATGTGATTTGCTTTTCCCTTAATGTTGCTCCAAAAAGAATTCTAAAAACTTCATTTAGAATTTTTCCATTACACAGTGAACGGTCTATGCGTAGCCCAGTTAAAAAACAAAACAAACCCAATCAAACAATTTTTTTAAAAACTCAAACACAACACTTTGGTTGCAGTGCAGAATCGCAGAGCCTTCAGCCTGTATTTATCATCTCTTGATGGGTCAGGAAGGTCTTAGAAAGATCCTGGGAGTGGTGGGACTTAGATCTGGGACGTACGGTTGGCAAAGCTCAGGAATGCTTGCCACACTGGAGAGAGAACACCTTGGCTTTTGCATGACCTCTTCATGTGGTGGGTGAGCTTATCTATAAATAAATAGATTCAAAGCCTGAACCAAGCCCTTGTATACGCTCCCTTCTGCAATTTCTCTTCTGCAGTTTGGAAGGCATGTGCTACTTCCCGCAACTTGCACAATAGCATCGCACAATCTCCTGCAGTCCTGTTGTTTTAACACTCTGCTATTTCTACACTTGCATTCTGCCAGCTGTGCGTATTCAGACACATGTGTTTCCTATTTTGACGGTGGAACTGCACTTTGTTATGCGAGATGCCTCAGCGGTTGTTTTAAGATAAAACTAGAGCATGTTGGATACAATAAACTTTTAACACTCTGGTCTTTGCAGAGCTGAAAACCCCAACTTGGGCCAGAGCCGTGTGTATGTGTGTGATAACTTTTGTTTAACCAGTCAGTGGGAGGAATTCAGTGTTGGGCTAAGTTGATCTTTCCATCAGTGCAAGCTTTTTCTTTGTCAAATAAATTTTTATTAGTTTTCCAATATTGCCCCAATAATAGCCCAATTATAACAATACCAATTAATTCCCGATTTATATACTTTAGTTAAAGTGGCCCCCGTGTGCCGGATTTGATGCATTCATAATCTTACATTACTGGATTCCATGCTCTTATTCAGGCACAGGCAAATTCGGCCCCCCCAGATGTTTTGGGACTACAACTCCCATCATCCCTAGCTAACAGGACCAGTGGTCTGGGATGATGGGAACTGTAGTCTCAGAGGGCTCTTACTGATTTCCAGTTACATTCCAATTAAAATAGTTATGCCTTGTACAACAGCTGCATTCTTAATGATTTCTATTCGTGTTGAGAGCCAGTGTGGTGTAGTGGTTAAGAGCGGTAGACTCTGGGACTCTATGCACCAAATGATGGAAAGTCGATTTTTTACAAAAAAATCCATGACTTGCTGTTGGATTATTTGGACTATAAGGTAGTTTGCCTTGGTGACTTTAACGGGGCAGTTTCCACATTAATGGACAGATCTCAAAGAACAAAATTAACAAATGATGGGAAACTCCCAAAGACATTTTTTGAAATGGTGGACAATTTGAACTTGGTAGATTCTTGGAGATTAAAAAACCCCACAGAAACAGAGGCAACGTATTTCAGCGAATCTCAGCAGTCATGGTCGAGGATAGATTATATCTGGATCTCGAATGAATTGGCTCCAAAATTACAAAAAGCAGAAATCGGTCCTAAAACGCTTTCAGACCACAATCCGGTACAGGCAAACCTAAAAATGATTTCCAAGGATTCTTTTAGGTGGAGAATGGATGATGCATTGATGAGAGATACCAAGCTAGTAGAAAGAGCGGCGAAAAAGATGAAAGAATATTTTCAAATCAATTGGAACTCAGATGTGGAGAAAAGGATTGCCTGGGATGCAAGTAAGGCGGTAATGAGAGGATTCCTCATTAGTGAAAAGGCAAAAAAGAAGAAACAACAAAGTGTAGAGATGGAGAGACTGTTGAAATTAATCAAAGAAAAGGAAAAAGAACTAAGAGGACATCCCAGATGCGTTAAAATTCAAAAAGAAATCAAATACTTGCAATCCCAATACGCTAATATCATGAATCAAGACATCGAATGGAAAGTGAAAATGATGAAACAAAGAACATTTGAATCTGCAAATAAATGTGGAAAACTACTAGCTTGGCAATTAAAGAAAAGACAAAAGGCAAATGTCATCAGTAAATTGGTAGTAAATGGAAAAAATGTAGAGAAACCGGAGGAAATCAGATGGTGTTTCCAGAGATTCTATAAACAACTGTACAAGGAGGAGAAGATAGATGAAGCAGAGATAGACCGATTCCTGGAGAAAAATGGATTGCAAAAGGTCCCAGAGGAAAAACTAATAACTCTCAACCACCCAATAACGACACAAGAAATAGAAGATGCAATAAACAACATGCAATTGGGGAAGGCTCCAGGACCGGATGGATTAACAGCAAAATACTACAAGACATTGAAAGACTGGCTATCACAGCCGTTAAGAGAAATCTGCAATAGAATACTAGAAGGAGATAGGGCACCAGAGACGTGGAAAGAAGCCTTTATCACACTGATCTTAAAACCAGATACTGACAAGACTCTAATGAAAAACTATCGTCCAATATCCCTTTTGAATGTGGATTATAAAATCTTTGCAAATGTTTTGGCTACAAGGTTGAAAAGAGTGTTGAAAGATCATATACATAGAGACCAAGCAGGTTTCTTGCCAGGAAGGCAAATAAGCAATAATACGAGGATCATTGTGGACATTTTAGAAAAACTGGAGAGAGACATAAACACAGATGCAGCACTATTGTTTGTTGATGCAGAGAAAGCTTTTGATAAAGTATCCTGGACATTTATGAAAAAGAATTTGGAAAAGATGGGAGTTGGAGAAAATTTTTTAAATGGCATAAAGGCCATTTACACAGAACAAAGAGCAAAAGTTATTGTAAACAGTGTGATATCGGAGGAGATCGAAGTAGAGAAAGGAACAAGACAAGGGTGCCCTATCTCCCCTTTACTCTTTATTACGGTCCTGGAAGTCCTTCTGAATATGATTCGGAAAGATAAACAGACAAAAGGAATTAAAGTGGGAGAGAAGGAATACAAATTACGTGCCTTCGCGGACGATCTGATGCTATCCCTGCAAGAACCAGAAGGCAGTGTCCCCAGAGCCTTGGAATTAATTGAACAATTTGGACTTGTAGCTGGCTTTAAACTAAATAAGCAGAAAACCAAAGTTTTAGGTAAAAATATGAGTGCAGAACAGATTCAAAGAATTCAAGAAGCCACAGGCCTCAATTTTGTTAAATCTGTAAAATATCTAGGTATCAATCTCACAAGTAAGAACCTGAACCTGTATAAGGACAATTATGAAAAACTGTGGACGGAGATAAAAAAAGACATGGAGATCTGGACAAGACTTAAACTGTCGTTAATGGGAAGAATAGCAGTGGTCAAAATGAATGTCCTACCAAGGATGCTGTTTTTATTCCAAGCCATACCAATTTTGGACAAATTAGACTGTTTTAGAAAATGGCAAAAGGACCTATCGAAATTTATATGGCAGGGCAAAAAGCCAAGAATAAAATTTAAGATTTTAACAGACTCTAAAGACAGAGGAGGCTTTGCCCTGCCGGACTTAAGGCTTTATTTTGAAGCTGCGGCCTTTTGCTGGTTAAAGGATTGGTTTAAACTAGAGAACGTTGATGTGTTGGACTTGGAGGGACACGATAATATGTTTGGTTGGCATGCATACCTTTGGTATGACAAGGCTAAAATCCACAGAACTTTTAAGTCTCATATTGTGAGAAAATCCCTATATCAGGTTTGGACTAGATACAAAGACTTGTTTGAGAGAAAGACTCCTAGATGGATCTCTCCAGTGGAGGCCAAGGCATATAAGAGACCGAATATGTCTGCAAACTGGTTAAGATATATGGACATATTGCAGCAGGAAGGGGACTCCTTTAAGCTAAAAAGCTATGATCAAGTAAAAAGTCAGGTCCCCGACTGGCTGCACTATTATCAGGTTTACGAAACATTTAAAATGGACAAAAACATTGGTTTTCAAGTAGAAAAATCAAAACTGGAAACAGAACTGATAGAATCGAACTTTAAAAACCTTTCCAAAATGTATAATCTTTTGCTAGAGTGGCATACAAAAGATGAACTGGTTAAATCGTCAATGATAGATTGGGCAAAAGATGTCGGACATAATATTATGATGGATGACTGGGAGAGATTGTGGCAAAAAGGTATTAAATTTACTGCTTGTCATGGTTTAAGAGAAAATATAATGAAAATGGTTTATAGATGGTACTTGACACCAGTTAAGATTGCTAAGATGAACACCAAAATGTCAGATGTATGTTGGAAATGTAAACATGCGAAAGGTACCTTTTTTCATATGTGGTGGTTGTGCCCAGTGGTAAGTGCCTTCTGGGACAAGATTTATAATGAGCTTAAGAAGGTAATGAAAGTTACCTTTTGTAAGAAACCAGAGGCATTTCTCCTGAGCATAACCAATGAAGAGATACCCAGTCAGGATAGAGTGTTTTTTATGTATGCCACAACAGCAGCTAGAATTTTATTGGCAAGAACATGGAAAGGTGAAGAGATACCAACGGTGGAGGAATGGCAGATGAAGATGATGGAATATATGGAACTCGCAGAACTGACCGTCAGAATCCGAGACCAGAGGGAGGGGAAGGCGTCGCAGGAGTGGAAAAAATTCAAAGACTATTTGGTTAAATCAGTTAAACTGAATATTTGAGCAGAATTAAACAGAACATCGGCTTTGGTAGATATCTATTAGATATGAATGGTAAGAGGAATTGTTGATATGTGAAAGATGTATGTGTCAAAATATGTTAAGATAGGCTGTTAAGATAAGATACATAGTGACTGAGATATTTGACTAAGTGAAAGCTAAGTATATTAAAATTTGGGTAAAAGTGATTTGAATAATATATAAAGCTACCTTGAAGAAGTATATGTTGTTTGAAGACAGTGGAGGGAACGGGGGAAGTCCCCCAATAGAGAAGTTAGAAACAAGAAATATTCAAAGAAAGATATTGGTTAAGGTTTGTATATGTTATCTTTATGTCTTTATTGTTGTTATTGTTTTCAATGTTGATTATGTTTATTGTTTATTGTTGATTATGTTCAATGTTTATTGTGTTTTTTATTGATGTTTATGCTAGGTGTTGTTGCTGTATTTTGTTCTCTTTTTTCTATTGGAAAATAATAAAATCTTATAAAAAAAAAAAAAAGAGCGGTAGACTCATAATCTGGTGAACCGGGTTCGCTTTCCCACTCCTCCACATGCAGCTGCTGGGTGACCTTGGGCTAGTCACACTTCTCTGAAGTCTCTCAGCCCCACTCGCCTCACAGAGTGTTTGTTATGAGGGAGGGAGGGAAAGGAGATTGTGAGCCACTTTGAGACTCCTTCGGGTAGTGAAAAGCGGGATATCAAATCCAAACTCTTCTTCTTCTTCTTGTTATATTATTTAACTTGCAGAACTTCAAGTGAGGAACTCTTAACTGTTATCATTTTGTTCTGTCCTGCGTATGAAGTCTCTCTTCTGTCGATTCCTTCCACCTTGTACCATGTTCTATGGGGTTACCTCCTTGAATTCCCCATCCCTTGTTACCTACCATTATGACTTGGGGCGGAACAAGCCTATCACGCCTCCCCTTCCGCTTTCCCTTTCCTTAGCTATTTAGTTCCAAGCTGTTCTGGGGATTCTCTCTCATCTTCTTAAAAAAAATATTACAGATTTTTTAGTTTACAAAAGTATGTGCAATGTCACTTTTTTCAAGTTGCCTTTTCTGCAAATCAGTTTCATTGCTTGAGACATTATTGTTACCTCAGGAAGAAAAAGGGGGGAAGAGGTGGAGGGGAGAAAGGTGGGTGGGGTGGGGTGGCTGTGCTTCTGTTCTTCTACTTAGCGTATGTGTGGGGTTTTGTGCCGGCGCCGCTTGTGTGGGTTCTATTTACTATTCGCTTGTATTTCTTTGGTGGCGAGAGAACTTGGGGGGTTGGCCTAGGATGTGGTTGGTTGTCTTCGCTTGGCTGTAGTCAGTGCTTTTTCCCCCTTAAAAAATGTTTAGGGGTGCTCTCATTTTCCTACTCATATTGAAATACTGCCCCTCAATGAGGCCAAAGTTAGATTCACAAAATGTTTAGGGGTATGCGTACCCCTGCGTCTCCCCCAGGAAAAAACTGCTTGTAGTGAAATTTGTTTTCATGTGTGAGTGGGGTGGGTGGGTGTTTTTGGATCAGGTTAGCCAGATTGATTCAAATGCAGGTAATATTTATACATACATACATACATACATACATAGCCCACCCATCTGGCTGGGTTTCCCCAGCCACTCTGCGTTGCTCCCAATTGAATATTAAAAACACAATACAGCATTAAACATTAAAAACAGGACTGCCTTCTGGTGTCTTTTAAAAGTAGGATAGTTGCTTATTTCCTTGACATCTGATGGGAGGGCGTTCCACAAGGCGGGCGCCACCACCGAGAAGGTTCTTGTCATTGTCTTGTTGGGCTGTGCATGTGATAAAGGGGAACCACACTGGGGTGAAGGCGTCTTCTTCCATTTGTCCCCGTGTCAGTTTCAGTTTGTTGGTTAGTTTTTCCATTGAGGCTGTTTCCCATACTCTTTGATACCATTGGTCCATGCTAACCGCTGACAGGTCTCTCCAGTGCAGTGTCTGACTATGATCCTTTTCTGGGGGTTCCCTTGACCTGCCCTCAAGCCAGTCTTGTCACGCATGGGAGGCACCTGGGTGATAGGAATGGGGGAGCCCCGTTGTGCAAAGGGGAAACTTTTATGCCAAGCTTCCACTGTCGGAACTCATTAGGCAAATTGCACCTGGTGTACCTGAGCTGCTTGAAACTAAACAGCTATAGAAAGAAAAACAGAAGGAAAGGAGTAATAGTTGCTAGTGTTTTGCTAACTACAACTTTTTAAATTGTACCTCCGATTAAGAACATAAGAAAGCTGTCGTACATGCAGACTATTTCTTCATCTACCTCAGTATTTCTTCTTCTTCTTCTTCTTCTTCTTCTTCTTCTTCCTTCCTTCCTTCCTTCCTTCCTTCCTTCCTTCCTTCCTTTTTTTCTTTCTTTCATCTTTCCTTGGCAATCCCTCATAGCTGAGTAAGATTGTCCTCCATAAACACAGTTTTAACAATGAGTCTGTAAGTGACTACGGAGGCCAATTCTGGATCCACATTCTGGGGACATTGGTTTCCGGGCGGGAGTTGATCCCGGTGTGGATTTTCCAGGCGTGCCTTCCTCTTAGCGCATTTCTCCCTCGCGTCCTGAGTTTGAGTGTCATGGGCTTCAAAGCCCATGACACCTCCGGTAAAGGCTGTTCTCCAACTGGAGCGCTCGCAGGCCAGTGTTCCCCAGTTGTTGGTGTTTATACTACATTTTTTTAAGATTCGCCTTGGGACAGTCTTTAAACCTCTTTTGTTGACCACCAGCATTACGCTTTCCATTTTCAAGTTCGGAATAGAGTAGTTGCTTTGGAAGACGACCATCAGGCGTCCGCACAACATGACCAGTCCAACGAAGATGGTGTTGAAGAGTCATAGCAAACACTAATTGGCAATGTTTCGGCCAGAGATCTTTTACCAGCCTTAACTTGGACAGAACCTGAGACATTCTGCATGCAAAGCAGTTGCTCCACCGTGGAGCTTTGTCCCCAAAGCCGACAGCAACAACTAACCCCCTTTATGCTTGCATCTACACATCGCAGCCATGTCTAAATTACAATTTAAGCCCTACGTGTCCCAAGCTAAAGTAAGAGCCCACTTAACTTCTCCTACTGACAAGGAGAAGGAGACATGTTTAAATAGCGGTGATCTTCTCCCAATGCCATCTGCTGCTTGAAACTTGGTTTCTCATGAGGTAAATGAATTCTGAGCACCTCATGGAAATAGCTCTCAGCGGTGCCTCCGAATAGGTCAGCTTCCTTTAGCTCTCCTAGGATAACTTTTAGCTATACTTAGAAGAGAGTTAGGGCTCCCAATCTCAACAGTTGAGAGTCTCATTTTGGTGTGTTAACCTGCTGTCCTTTCTTTCCTAGCATTTTTTTTTAAAAAAATATTTTTTAAAAACAACAAGTTTCAGGACGATGGCAGCAGGTAAGAAACTTCTGATCATGGCTGAATACTGTTAAAATCTGCATCAACTATATAATTTTTTTTTAAATGCACTCTTTCTATATAGACTTCAGCAAGTAAAGATTTAAAATTACAAACTACTGTTTGGTGCCAAGGAAGAGACTGCTTTATACTGCACATAGATTACCTGGAGGTATTGAAAACCTGCTCCCCATTTTATTTCCCTTTATAAAGGAATAGAATTAAGAGGCACAGAATTAAAAACAGGTTGCTTATGTTAGTTTGAGGTACTAGCATGCCTGACTTGCATAGGATGTATATTAATAGTCACCCTGCGGATTTTTATATCCTAAAAAGCACTCCAAAGGAATGAATTAGTTCTCGGCAAATAAAAACCTGTTCCTCATTTATACCTTGGTGTTTGTTTGTTTTTTAAAAAATTGCTGTACTGAAAATGATAGTCCTCTGACTTGGTTGGACTTCTATAGAATGTCTTCGTTGTATGGCAATTTATAGGGCCCCCAGATGTCTGTCAGACCCATGCCTTTTGTCATTGGAATTAACATTTTGGGTTTTAATACAATTTTGCAAAATGAGTTTGCAAAAACTAGCCCACGTGCCCTTGCCCAGGTGTGCATTTGTCACCTGAAAGAGGAAAGGCGCCATTTTTACAAAGCTTTCTCTATCTGGAATGCCTGGAGACTGTTTGTAGTCTCCACAGCTGATTAGGCTAGTAGTTATGTAGAGTTAGTTTTAAATACAAAAAAATACAAAAAAATCAACAAAATTACTCAGTTGTGGAAATTGAGTTACAGACTGTCAAAAATGAAGTGATAAAATGTTGTGTATGTGCCAAACCTCAAACTCTGTGTAAATATTATGTAGGGAACTAGGATAATTTCTTGCCAAATCGGATGCTAGTCAACAGCCTACCAGATCTTCATCCATGGTACCAAGGGGCCGCCCACTGGTCTCTCTCTCTCTCTCTCTCTCTCTCTCTCTCTCTCTCTCTCTCTCTCTCTCCCCCCATCCCATTCCTCTCCTCCCCCCATCTGTTAACCTAAGGTTATTCCCTTCATTGTTCTTGTTCCAATCACCTCTGGCATCCTGTTGGATTTTCATTAAGGCTTCTTCCCTTTAGCATCAGCCAAGAACACTTGGTACACATGTTTCACTCAGTATGATTAGAGAAAGCATGATTTTGAATTCATGTTACTGCTTTGGGGGAATTACTCTATTCTGAACTTACCCTGGACGGATAAGTCCAGCCAAAGGTGACTCTGGGGTTGCGGCGGTCATCTCGCTTTCAGGCTGAGGGAGCCGGTGTTTGTCCACAGACAGTTTTCTGGGACATGTGGCCAGCATGAGTAAACTGCTAGCGGCGCACGTAGGACCGTGATGAGTCCCAGAGCACATGGAAACACCGTTTACCTTCCCACCACAGCGGTATCTATTTATCTACTTGGACTGGCGTGCTTTTGAACTGCTAGGATGGCAGGAGCTGGGGCAGAGAAACGGGAGCTCACCCCGTCATGGGGATTCGAACCGCTGACCTTCCAATCAGCAAGCCCAAGAGGCTCAGTGGTTTAGACCCCAGCGCCACCTGCGTCCCTATTGGACTACACAAGTATAAAGCACATATAGATGCTTCTTAGAGTAAATTGATATTTAAAATCTTTATGAACAACTTCATGAAAGCTATTTCTGTCTCGGAGGGTAGTTGTGCCTGTGAAGTAAAGATGTGAACCATACAAAAACAAAAACAAAACCCAAGAAAAATCCATGAAATTTTAGTTTCAGTGTTTAGTTCCAATGTTTTTACATAGAAAGCATGAATTTGTTTGGGTGTAAAACCACACACTTTGGACCCCTTTTCTGCTGAAAAATTAGCTTCGCAACAAAAAATATTCTGAACTGCACTAAGTACAATGAGCTTTTGTTAAAATGTTTTTCTAGATATCAAATATTGGAAGTAGTGGTGTATTCAGACTAAGAAAGTTTGCTAGTCTTCTGGATTGGACTTGGCGAGTATTGCATTGCAATTAAATCTGCCCTTTAGAGCTGAACTTTTGTTAGGAATAGGTGTCTGATTATAGCTTGGAATGTACACAAATATACAGGGCGCTCTCTGAATAGTGTGTTAGCTAATATCAGCACAGAGCTGTAGCCTTAGCTCCTAAATAGTTTTGCCAAATGCAATTGGCTGGAGCTTCCTGTGTGGCTGAAAAGGCAGGACACTTTGTCCCGACTCAGAGATTTATCATTGCCGTCTTCAGAACTGTAGTGTTGCCTCTGTCTACAAGTAACTTTTTAAAAATGATGCACACCGACAGTGGTGTAAAAAATAATAAGCAATTTGCCCAGTGCCAAGTGTCACAAGTGTTATGACCTAGGTCGGAGGTCACATTCAGCCTGCACAATATAACTACATATTATGGACATGACAGATGCCAAGCCACATTTAGCCGAACTGTATGGTCTAAACCACTGAGCCTAGGGCTTGTTGATCAGAAGGTTGGCAGTTCGAATCCCTGTGATGGGTGAGCTCCCGTTGCTCGATCCCAGCTCCTGCCAACCTGGCAGTTCGAAAGCACGTCAAAGTGCAAGTAGATAAATAGGTACCGCTCCGTCGGGAAGGTAAACGGCGTTTCCGTGCGCTGCTCTGGTTTGCCAGAAGCGGCTTTGTCATGCTGGCCACATGACCTGGAGCTGTCTGCGGACAAACGCCGGCTCCCTTGGCCAGTTAAGTGAGATGAGTGCCACAACCCCAGAGTCAGACTGGACCTAATGGTCAGGGGTCCCTTTACCTTTACGTTTTCTAGTACTCTAACTTTGAAATGTAGAAAATTCCAGCTTGGCACTTGATAAGAGGGTGGTGGCGGTGGAATCATACATAATTGTTATCCGTATCATAACTTGAATAGCACACTTTAATGCAGGTCACTTATTACTGAGCTGCAAGTTGATATTTGCGGCAGAGGGAAGGGAGCGCAACGGCAATTGCTATTTTACTTCATTCTAACGGGGAACAAATACCAAAATCGCAGTGGTCTTCTGGCTCGTCAGTTGCATTTCATGAGCTAAAATGCAGATGATGCTTTAAGAGTTGGTGTTTGGGTTAAAAAAAAAACACCTTTCATTTCTAAAAGGATGTAAACAATGCTTTTTACCGTTGGTTTCTGTGATGTCTTTGCTGCTATTCTGCAAGCATTTTCATGTGCTATAAGTCTGTTCTCATAGCTAATGAAAGTTTGGTGAGATACTTCATTTATTGACACAATAAACAAAGAATGCAAATACATCAAAATGTTTTGAGTACAGTATATGGAGCAGGGTCTATGGAGACCATAGCAGTTGTTGCTTAAAAATTGCATTCCATAATTACAGTGTCACCTTGGTTCTCAAACACCTTGGTACTCAAACAGCCTAGAACCCAAACACTGCAAACCCGAAAGGAAATGTTCCAGTTTGTGAACTTTTTTTGGAAGCTGAACGTGCTCCGTTTTGAGTGCCACACTTCCGCTTTGAGTGTTACACTGAGGACTGTCGGTTTTTGCTATTTATTTTGCGTTTTTGTGGCTTTTTGTTTTGTTTTTGTGACTGTGTGGAACCCAGTTCAGCTACTGATTGATTGATTGATTGATTGATTGTGTGACTGCAGTACATTGTTTATTGCTTTCAATTTATGGATCAATGGTCTCGTTAGATAGTAAGATTCATGTTAAATTGCTGTTTTAGGGGTTGATTTTAAATGTTTGGAACGGATTAATCCGTTTTGCATTACTTTCTATGGGAAAGCGTGCCTTGGTTTTGGAACGGACTTCTGGAACGGATTAAGTTTGAAAACCAAGGTACCACTGTACAGTGTAATTATCATTTCAAGTCTTGTAACGTTGCATATTGTTGAAGCTCTGAAAATGTGAGTCTGCTGTCTAAACTCTACGTACGTACCCCAGCTTTGTTTCAAATGCCTCTTTCCTAAGCTCCTGAACCCAGAAGGGAACTCCTGGGCCACAGGGATGCCGCCATCAGCTGCATGTAATGCTAACTATATTCTTATGTGATAAAGTCAAGGGATTTGAACTAGACATAGCCCTACGTTGAGTAAACCCACTGAACTCAGTGGATCTACTCTAAACACGATGAAGTCTTGGATTAAGCTATAGTGGTATCTTGATGTGGTTTGGGTAAACTATTCCTGACGTGACTGTCCACTTCCCTGCAGCCCATGTCTGAAGGAGTCCCTTTCATGCCCTGCTGTGGGAGTTCCAGGGACTGGTGTGTCTTGTTTTTATCGTCACTCAGGGTTACATTTTAAACACTGTACTCTGGCCACGTGCCCAGAAAAACATCTTCATGCAGCGACTGGCAACTTGGGGAGGCTGAAATTGCAGATTAACTAAAAGTTCCCACTGATGAATGAATGGCCCACATTAGAGCTTATTATATCCAGCAAATGGAGCCATTTCAGTTCTCAAGCTTTTGCAACTTTATATAATATTAATATTTCACTTAAAGGTAAAGGGACCCCTGACCGTTAGGTCCAGTCGTGTCCAACTTTGGGGTTGTGGCGCTCATCTCACATTAATGGCTGAGGGAGCCAGTGTACAGCTTCCGGGTCATGTGGCCAGCATGACAAAGCCGCTTCTGGCGAACCAGAGCAGTGCACGGAAACACCGCTTACCTTCCCACCGGAGCGGTACCTATTTATCTACTTGCACTTTGACGTGCTTTCGAACTGCTAGGTTGGCAGGAGCTGGGACCGAGCAACGGGAGCTCACCCCGTCATTGCGGGGATTCGAACCGCCACCTTCCGATCAGCAAGCCCTAGGCTCTGTGGTTTAACCCCCAGCGCCACCCCCGTCCCTTAATATTTCACTTACCATACCTTAATTCTTACTCTTCACAAAAAGCTATTGCATGTGGTGCCTGCCTCTGCAGTGCACAATGCTACCCCTGGCTTTTGCTGAGCTTTTCTAAAGCATGTCACATGTTACCCTGGTCACATCATTTTTTAATCCTCATATTGCAGATGAAAGGAAGAAGTCTATCTGCTTGCTAATGGCTATCTAGTGAAACTGAATTTTGCACCGGACAGCTCACACTCGCAGAGTAGTGGTTAAACTGAACATGTACCACACATGTCCATAGCACACCCTGAAGCATGCACGGTGGATACATGCATTATATTTTTTGTTTCTGTAGTTTGTGCATTATAAATTGGGCTTTGCTACGCTTAGAATTAGACATATGCAATTATGGTTATTGCACAGAATGCAGTACAGGTAAGCAGCCTAAGTCAAGATGAAGGGACCCCAAGTCTAGTCAGTGGCAGCTTCTGAATGTGTGGTTTAAGCACAGGCTTAAATGGCAGTAGGTGGACAAAGGACCTAGTAAGTCCCCTGATTTTTTTTGATTTCCCCCCCTTTTCTCAAGACTTTCATCAGCTACGTGCCTTGATGAATAAGCTTTTGCCTGTATGCGGAAAAGAAATTTGTTCCAATTTTTGACCGTCCTGTCAAGCAGCCACGTCAATACCAAGACTCTTGGCACTTTGACTATTCAATGTTTGAATACGGAATAAAGAATGCCTTCTCCCGCCTTGAGAACAGCATCTAACTTCTATTGGCAAATAGAACTTATAACCAGTCGTTACTTGTTTTTGCATTTGCCCTGAAGTATTCAGAACACGGTAATCTCAGGCAGGTATGAGACAAGCATGTAGGAGCACAGGATTGGTTAGGGCAGAAAGCCTTATGTTCTGCGAAACAAACTTTCTTCTAATATACATGCTCTGTGTGACAACTTCTAAACTTCAATACACACAAAAACATATATATATATTGTGTGTGTGAGATGTACAGTATATACATACACAAGGCTGAACATCGCCTGCAAATTGCAAGGTTATATTTTTTTGCAGATCAGTTTTCCTTCTTGGTTTAAATTCCCCTTGATTGGTTTGAATTACAGCCCCCTATTGCTGAATGATAAAACAAGCCCCACACGGTTTAATCATGGATGTGCAAATGATAGCACCATGCAGTCTGCTGCTTCTGAACCGAACATACTGCTAGCGTGCAGTTCAGCTGTATTGCTCCTGTGACATGAATACAGTTGTGCCCAGAAGCAGATCTGGATTATCCAATCCATTTTTCATACTTTGGAGCCATTGTGGCAGAACATCCTGCTCTCTCACAAACAGTATTGGCGAAGTACATTTTTCATGCTACTGTCCAGGTTCCTTGGGGCCTGTCTGTAAATTTCCAATCTATAATTTAGCTCCCCTTTGCTTAGGACCCTCGTATTTACGGGACCGCCTCTCCTGGTATTCCCCACGGAGGGCCTTACGGTCTGCAAATAATAATATCTTGGAGGTCCCGGGCCTCAATGAGGTTAAACTGGCCTCAACCAGGGCCAGGGCCTTTTCGGGTTTGGCCCCAGCCTGGTGGAACGCTCCATTGCAGGAGACCAGGGCCCTGCAGGACTTGACATCCTTCCGCAGGGCCGGCAAGACGGAGCTGTTCCGCCTGGCCTTTGGTCCGGGCCCAGTTTGACCCCCCTCTATGGGACCCTGTAGGTTACCACTTTGGCCCTTTTATCGGCTCATGTGGGACCAACATGGATAGCTGGCCCTGATGAATACTTGAGGTTCCCGACCCCTATGGTTGTCATTTGTGGGCAGTCATTTAATTTTATCCTGATTCTAATTTTCAAGCTGTATTTTAATCAATTGTTTGCTTGTGTTTTAATCTATTTGCTATTTGACGTTAGCTGCCCTGAGCCCGGTCTTGGCTGGGGAGGGCGGGGTATAAATAAAACTTTACTTACTTAGTTACTTACTTTTATATTTCAAATAACACATTTCCGTCAGATTCTGGTCTGGACTCTTAATGCCTTTCAAGCAACCTAGAGGCAAATAAAAGTGATATTTGTTAGTCCAAATCGAAGTTCTTTTCTCCTTTATGCTCATACGAACTCTCTAATCAAAGGCAAAGCCTTGCTTGTATTACTTCGTATTTGCGGTAGAGGATTTGTGGTCTGTGCTGTTCACCAACATCTGTGTTCGGTTTGCTCAGATATTTCCATCTTTCGGTTAATGGTGGGCCTGACAGTAATGCTTTAAGTCACTTGACTTTTGAAACTCACACTGTTCTGTAGCATTATCATTACTGTATTTTCCGGCGTATAAGACGACCCCCAACTTTTCCAGTTAAAATACAGAGTTTGGCATATACTCGACCGCAGATTCTCCACCCAGTGTATAAGACGACCCCCGACTTTTGAGAAGATTTTCCTGGATTAAAAAGTAGTCTTATACGCCAGAATATACAGTAATTATTAATGCATCAGCCTATCACATTTTCTGTGCTTAAACCTGAGGAGATGGGCCTATACCTGGTGATCTTTATAATGAAAGGCAACTAGTTTTGGAATTGCAGTATTTTGATGACCTTTTTTCTTCTGTTGCAGGTTGCATGCCTGATTGGATTTGATGCTTGATTTGCATGACTCCTAACAGTCGGTTTCTGGACTTGTCACTGAGCAAGCATGGCCCAGCCAGCAAATATTAACGGCAGCTCTGCAGGTAACTTTTTCCGCCTTATGAGAAGTAACCTCCCTAGTACAGCAAAACTATATTAAGCCCATTGTTCAGGGCATTAAAAAAAAAGTCATGTTCTTAAAATGCTGCGTACATGTTTATTCCCCCAAGTATTGAAATAGCATCATGAAATATCTCCCTGCCATGTGGTTATTTCTGTGTCGGGTTTGCCATGTCTGAATGGCTCATGCATGATGTCTGCATCCAAGTAATCCGGTGTGTAAGTTGCATAACTGATAGCAGCAAACTGGCTCCTGATTTTAACAAGAAGCAACAAATGGCCTGGAATCATTAGAGAACTCCCAAGTTATGGCACCATTATGAAGACTTGCGTAAGCAGAGTTAAACAGAGCATTCCTGGTTTTGTTTTTTCCTTGCCAGGAACAGAACATTTCTGTCAAAGGAAGTAAAGCTCTTGACTGGTTTGGAATATTTTCATTGTCGTGATTCCCTCCCACTTGTGGCATTATCCTTTTGCAGAGGGTGCAACCTCTGGGGTCAGAATTCATTAAGTGGGCCAGAAGAAGGAGTCTGTACAGGTTATGTACAAATGTGTTGTTGTTTACACCATTCCTATCCTGCTTACTATCTTATAAATATCTCTGAGCGGTGTACAGAAAACTGAAGCATCAACGGACAATGTAAACAACAAATATACTAGAAAAACACAGTGTTGCACATAAAAATGTTACTTTAATACAAAGTTAGAAGTGTGTTACCAATTCATTTTCTCTCTGATATACCCTCCCCCGGCGCCTCTGGGTTCTCACCCTGGGTCCAAAGAAACATTGCATTTGAAATGCCCAGGGGTCATTTTTTCATTTGTGCATAGCAGTTTGCAGTTGCACAACACCTTTGCATGAAAACTGCATTGTCTATACACACAGGTCAACGTGTTTTCAAACCAGTGTGCAGCTGTGTCCTCTGTTCCCCTTCCCTCCGTTATTGTTTCCACAGACACACATTCTCATATTCACAGACTTTTGGAAGAGAGGCGCTGGAAGATGATGTGTTGATATGCTTCTATGCAGCGAATATATAGGAAGCAGAACATGTTGCGTGTGTTCCATGTGTAAATTGCGTCCCCTGCTGCTATGGGAAAGCACGCCTTGCTTTAAGAACGCTTTGGTTTAAGAACGGACTTCCGGAAAGGGATTTAGTTCGTAAACCAAGGTACCACTGTATATAGAGGTAGCTAAGATACTGCCGTACTGCTTCCTATTTGGCTTCATTCAAAGACAAGTTGGACCTGGTGCTGGGGTGTGGCGCTGGCGCAGTCCTGTCCCAGCAGAAGGTGGCCCTTGAAAACGCCCTTGTGCTTGAGAAGTGCATTCTTGGCACAAAATGGATTATAACCGTTCCAGCAGAATGAGCTTTAGATTGACAAATGGTGTGTGACATGGGCATGATGTCTATACAGCACCCCATAAAGGCACCTGCATCCAGCACTGAACACAAACTGTCATGCAGTGTGTACACGCCAATAGTTTGTGTGCCCCTCCTGTTGCAGAACTGGTTTATACAGCAGCTTCCTTGTGCACCTCATTCGCGACTCTACAAAAGTCTGAAGCCGTACATTTGTGCTTTTTTCTTCCATCTGGGTGCACCAAATCTGAGAGAGAATTAAGCACCGCTAGCTGAATTGCCTGATTTTATTATATTATGTGTCAAACCCTCCTTCCTTCAATTGCTGCAGGAAAGCTTACTAGGGTAGAATTAGGCAACCATGATGTTTAAGAAGCCCTTCTTGAGCCAGTGTGGTGTAGTGGTTAAGAGCGTGTAGTGGTTAATCTGGTGAACCGGGTTCGCTTCCCCGCTCCTCCCCATGCAGCTGCTGGGTGACCTTGGGCTACTCACACTTCCTTGAAGTCTCTCAGCCTCTCTCACCTCACAGAGTGTTTGTTGTGGGGGAGGAAGGGAAAGGAGAAAGGAGAATGTTAGCTGCTTTGAGACTCCTTCAGGTAGTGATAAAGCGGGATATCAAATCCAAACTTCTCCTTCTCCTTCTCCTTCTCCTCCTCCTCCTCCTCCTCCTCCTCCTCCTCCTCTTCTTCTTCTTCTTCTTCTTCTTCTTCTTCTTCTTCTTCTTCTTCTTCTTCTTCTACCTTACTGTATAATGTAGCTTGTGCTTTTTCCTCTCCTTTCTCTAAAAATGAATGTGTAGGATGCAACTTTTAATTTATAATTAGTAAACAAACATACCAATTCTAGTTGTGGTATCTCAGCCACTCGGGAAAGATACCAACCTGCAGTGCATTTTGGTGAGAATCACCTAACAAATCATGTCAAGTAGAAGTCTAGTGGAAGGACTTCTGCAATGCAATGGGGCTTCCTCTCCTTTCCTCCCTCTGCAGCCTCCGCCCCAAAATAATTGGCCTTTTTGGGGGGTGGAGGCGGGGGTGGGAGAATCCTCAGAACCCACAGCAGAATGGGAGGATCAATCTTCTGGCAAGCTTAGCATGCTTGCCCAGACAGAGCATTTGTAATAATGTGATATTGAATTCCACTTACGGTGTCTTTCCTGGCTATTTTGAACATGAAAGATAGACTTCAACCGATATTTGAACTCTTTAAGTATTTATTTCCACACACCCACACCCCGAATATATATAACAAGTTCATCTAGCTATGTCAGTGTTCGGGAGGTATAAGGTTAAAACATATAAAACCAAATGGAGAAGGCCAAATTGATTTTAACTCAGTTAAGCAATAATGTCAGGGCACCAGTTTGTGTCAGAGGAGGTGTTTGAAAGGGAACTGGAAAACCTTCAGGGCTATTAGCTTGGCAGAAGTTGCTTAAAATTTTGGCATTCTGTTCAGAAGGCCGAGAAACTATTTCTTTTACGTAACACAGAAGGAATTTTTCCTTTGGGAGATAATGATTATGCACGGAATTTGTGGGGATGGATTTGCAGTGCAGCCGGAGTGTTGTCTGCGATGTGTTTCTTTATTGGTCAGGGACATAGGAAACCGGATATCTCTGCTTTGAATAATTCACACGGCAGTAAGGCTGCTCCACTGTTTCGAGTGGTAAACATTCTTGCTGCATGCGCAGCCACGTTGCATACACTGATATTTCTTACAACAAGTGCGTAAAATAAATAAATAAATTGCCTCCCGCCTCTCATTAAGAGTGACTTCTTTTTTTAAAAAAAGAAAGAAGTGCCCAAATCAAAGGCTCGCTAGGGTTCTGCCGTTCTGACACTGTCGGGACTTGCTTTGCATTATGCACCCTTGAGCTCTCCGTTCCAACGTGTCGTTCTTGGTTTTGTGTGTGTCTTGTTTGTTCAAATCATGAGCGTTTCATAACAGCATTGGACTCCCCGGCACGTCTGGTATTGGTTCTCCGCTGTGCCGGGCGAGGGAGTCTGGTCTCGTAATCCACAGCTGGGCGTTGAGAGCATCGGAACAGGTTTCTTAATTGCCCTGTATTCAAAGAGCAGAAAGTCAAGCTAGACAGGTGGAGGATTTTCCTCTGCATGCTCTGAATCTATTGGGACGAAGACCAGAACGTTGGCTTACCGATTCCGTTGTCAAGAGTGTTGTACAACAAGACGGTTGTAGCCCTTCGGACGGTAGGTTCCAGAGGGGTTGCAGATGTTTGGGAACTAATTTCATACGGTGGTGAGTAATGAGTCGTCAATTGCATGTTTGGGGAGTAGACCTTCTCATTATGTGTGATCTTCTATTTTACCCAGCAAGACTATACTGACTGGAATATGCAGGCAGGTGTATAATTTTTATTCTGGCACTTGTCTTCAGTGTGCTTTGCACTTGGTGGTGTCAGAACATAGGAACATGGTGCGTGTTTCTGTGTCTCCGTTGCTTTGAGGCAGCATTAAGGGCCGTCGCTTTATTAGGCAGGTAAGCTAAACGAGGAACATGCTGTTAATAAGTCAGTTGTATAAGATTTGCAATGATTTCGGACACGTCTCGTGAATGCACTTAAAAGTGTCCTTAAATTTTGTAAGTTGAGTTAGAATCGATGGTGCAGTAGGAGTTTGTTTAAAGATCTTAATGTGCGATGCAGTTTTGATTTATTTTGATCTATTTCAATTAATCCTGACAGTGACACATGTAATGTGGTCTACAATGGAGCATCTATTCAGAATTCAGCTGAAACCTTCATGGAATCTCCAAAGTGGACTTATTTGGGGTGGGTGGGAAGGACCTGTTCACTTGGACTACTTATGGCACGTGCTTGGAGTACCTGATATCACTTCTTGCTGTGTGTGATAGGATCCTGATTGAATTTTGGATGTGTTCTAAAGTGGAGTTAAATCTAAATATAAATGTTTTAGTATCTTGTGCCCAGTTACGCTTTCTTTTGCTTGTTCGGATTGCTCCTGAAAACTCGTGTACGTCTCTCCTCAAATCAATTTTGAGGCTGCAAATGCCTTTACTTACCACTTGGACTGGCTCCATCTTGTGGTATACCACATTAAAGAAAGTGAAAATGTTTCTCCATAACCAGGCATTTGGCTGTTAAAGGCTTTATAGGTTAAAACCAGCGCTTTGAATTGGTGCCGGAAACTAGCCAGCAGCCAGTTCAACCAGGACAGAATTGGTGTAATAGACTCAAACCATCTTGCCCCAGTGACAAACTTGGCTGTTGAATTCTGCACCAGCTGGAGTTTTCGAACTGTCTCCAGAGGCAGCTCCACATAGAACATGTTGCAGTAATCTAACCTAGAGCTTATCAGAGCATAGATGACAGAAGTTAGGCTGCCCCTGCCCAAAGAGGGGCGCAGCTGGGCCACCAGTCAAAATTGTTGTTGTTGTTGTTGTTGTTAAAATATTAAAAATAATAAAATGTCAAACATAAAAAAGTTCCCGATACAGGGCTGCCTTCGGATGTCTTCTAAAAGTTGTATAGTTCTTTATTTCCTTGAGATCTGGTGGGAGGGGGTTCCACAGGGCAGGTGCCACTACCGAGAAGGCCCGCAGCCTGGTTCCCTGTAACCTCACATCTCGCAGGGAGGGAACCGCCAGAAGGCCCTCGGAGCTGGACCTCAGTGTCCAGGCTGAACAAAAGGGGTGGAGACACTCCTTCAGGTAGAACGGAGCGAGGCCATTTAGTGAGTGAGTGAACACCAACACTTTGAGGGAACTGCCAGAAGACCCTCAGAGCCCAACCTCAGTGTCCGGGCTGAATTGTGGTGCACCGATTTTTGGACTCAAGTGGTACAGTCTTGATTTATGTCATCACCTTCTGCATCCCAGGGTATCTTTCTGAGGGACTAGTCCAGCCTTTCTCAACCTTGGGTCCCCAGATGTTTTTGGCCTACAACTCCCATCATCCCTGACCACTGGTCCTGCTACCTAGGGATGATGGGAGTTGTAGGCCAAAAACATCTGGGGACCCAAGGTTGAGAAAGGCTGGACTAGGCCAAAGGCTTTTTCATGAAATAACCTTGAGGATACCTGGGAAGCAGGAGTGACCACCTCTTCCATGAGTTCATGTTAGAAGAAACTGTGCCCTGGGTCCTGATACTGCAGTTGGAAGTGAAGAACACCTAGCAGAAACCATCCATGGTTGGTTGTGACAGGCTGGGAATGAGCAGTTCAGGAGTGGAGCTTTTGCACTGCCTTGCAGCAATATGTGGCTTGCAGAAATTATGGTTTTGTTTTACGAGGTGGAGGTTTATAGAGAAGCTCCCAGTGGTGTGCACACTGAGACTACAGAAGTGCTTGGCCTAGGCATTATTTTCTGCCACTTCTAACTGTGTATCCTAGTCAGTTAGGATTTTTTTTCCTTCCAAGAAAACCAAACAGTTTGCTCCCTGTTTGAAAAGCTAGTCGTTCCCGGAGGAGGAGGAGGAGGAGACGGAGACGTGTGGGCAAGTTGGGGCAAGGTGCTGTTAGTATTGGGGAGAGGCCTTGGAACGGGGCATTCAGAAATCACCTTTCTAAATACAAATTGGTTTTTGTTTTTTAAAAAAAGGTAACTTGGGTTCTTAAACCTGGAAGCATTATATAGAAGTCTGCATAGGGCACAGAGGGGCACATTTCAAGCTGAAGAAAATGCTAAAGAATGGAAAAGCCATTGTCTTCCCACTTCACTCTTCCATAGTTATGTTTACAGTTTCACACTTTTAGTTTTTTAAGGGGTTGAATTAACAAAAATAACTCTCCCCCTCCCAATTGTCTTTCCTCCTCATGCCTTTCCCTCTTTCTGGCTGCTCTTCATTCTCTGGGAACCTGGAAAAGATGCTGAAAAGCAGCTATAGAGGACACACCCTTCTGCTTGCAAGAATTTCAAAAGCATGTAGGTGTATTAATTAACTTGATAGCATCATTCGCCAAATGGAGCTGAGAAGGCACCTTTCGAAAATAGTTTGGGGGCCTCTTTCGTGAAAACTCAGCAACAAAGAATAAAGGCATCCGCGTTTTTAGTTTATTGTCTCCATACAGAACTTGTTCGAAAGATGGTCTTCAGTGACTGTCAAATCGTTTGAAGATACCGTATGCTATAATATCGAGTGCTTTTCACCACCATCAGAAAACTCTGCACGGTGGGTTCTTTTTACCAGCTAAGGAATGAGAGTCTTCTAGCAAAGGCAATTTTCGTACTCCTGTGGAGAGCCCCATTTTGTGTGTGGGCACAACATTATGCAACAAGTTTTCAGCCTTCAGATTCAACTTTGCAGCCTTGATTGCATCTTAACTCCGCTTTGCCCAAAGGTTGCAAGCATCTTGTTTTGTAGCTCACTATGAACCTAATCAATATACAGCTGATCTTATCTTTTTAAGCCACAGAGGCTGGAAATGTCCAGCTTGTTTAGAAAGCTATCAATCTTTTAAAGAGCACAGTCAATTCCTATCAAGATTCTGATTACCTAATTAAGGTGTAGTATTGATCTTAAATTTGGGGAGGTGAATTGTGATGATGATGACGATTTTATTATTTGTACCCCGCCCAACTGACTGGGTTGCCCCATCTACTCTGGGCGGCTTCCAACATACAGCCGTACCTTGGAAGCCGAATGGAATCAGTTCCGGAAGTCTGTTTGACTTCCAAAACGTTTGGAAACTAAAGTGCGGCTTCTGATTGGCTGCAGGAAGCTCCTGCAGCCTATCGGAAGCCTTGTCGGATGTTCGGCTTCCAAAAATAGTTCGCAAACCAGAACAGTCACTTCTAGGTTTGAGGTATTTGGGAGCCAAAACGTTGGAGAACTAAGCTGTTTGAAAACCAAGGTACGACTGCATATAGAAGCACAATAAGACTTTACACATTGAGAAGCTTCCCTATATGGGGCTGCCTTCAGATGTCTTCTAAAAGTTATATAGTTACTCATCTCCTTGATATCTGACGGGAGGGCGTTCCACAGGTTGGGTGCTAACACCGAGAAGGCCCTCTGCCTGGTCCCTGTAGCTTCACTTCTCGCAGTGAGGGATTAAGGTACATGAAGAAAATGAGGACCAAGTGAATGTTGTTCTGCAGCATAGTTCCGCAAAAGAATGTTGGCCTGTGAAACTTCAAAATACCCTTGTTTGAAGCACCTGGGAAAATGCACCCGTCCCCTAAATTAGAACGCTGCAGAATCTTCCTACTTTCTTTGTACTCTTGGCTCTCTAGTAAAAAGAATTGACTCATGCGCTGAGTGAGCTTTCTGTGGGCTGGGATGATGGCTGCAAACTTTCCCAGGGAGCTTCCACTGGTGTTTCCAAGCACTGAGCGTTCCATGTTGCTCTTCTTGTTTAGAGGTTAAGCAGAAGTGGAGGCTCCCGATGGCTTATTGCAGCCGTGCGGGAGAGAAGAGGCTAGGCTTGTTGACGTCTCACTAAAACAATAGTTCACAATGGAACATCTGAACGCAGCCCGTGAATTATCCAAATCCTGTGGAAATTCTTTGGGACATGCAGAAGAGTCATACCCCAACCGAGTCCATTGAGGCTTAAAGGTAAAGGGTCCTTTAAAGGGACCTCTGACCATTAGGTCCAGTCATGTCCGACTCTGGGGTTGCGACGCTCATCTCGCTTTGTTGGCCGAGGGAGCCGGCGTACAGCTTCCAGGTCATGTGGCCAGCATGACTAAGCCGCTTCTGGAGAACCAGAGCAGCGCACGGAAACGCCGTTTACCTTCCCACCGGAGTGGTACCTATTTATCTACTTGCACTTTGATGTGCTTTTGAACTGCTAGGTGGGCAGGAGCGGGGACTGAACAACGGGAGCTCACCCTCTTGCGGGGATTCGAACCGCTGACCTTCTGATCCACAAGCCCAAGAGGCTCAGTGGTTTAGACCCCAGCGCCACCTGCGTCCCTGTCCATTGAGGCTTACTCCCAAGTAAATGTAACAAAATAGAAAATTCTTTCCAGTAGCACCTTGGTCTCTAAGGTGCTACTGGAAAGAATTTTCTATTTTGTTTCGACTATGGCAGACCAACACGGCTACCCACCTGTCCCAAGTAAATGTGTACAGGATGGCAATGGAACTAAGGGTGGGCACCTGGCTGCTGATGGAACTTCTTCATTGTACAGTGATGTTGTAAGCTCACCACGGCCCCAGAGCAAGAGGAGAGGTCCTAGGAGTTTGAGATCTGTGCAGTGCCAGGCAAGGAGACGAAAGATGCGATAATAGTCAGTTCTAATGCTTTATTAAAGAAGAGTACAGTATAGACTTACAGCCAAAGCGGCCTGTTGGTTCCCCTTGCTCTTACAGGCGCAGGACTGCAGCAAGCAGGTACCGCAGCAAGGAGGTGGTTTGTCGGCACCCAGCCCAAAATTTATGAATTTTTCATACAGTGGAACAGAATACGTCACATTGCCTAACTAGATGGGAGCACAGGTGGCCGATGCCCAACACATCACAGCTGTTTTCCCCTCTCTGAGCTCAGACCCACAAATAAGGGTACCTGCAAACCAAACCAATTAGGTTGCATCAAAGCAAATATATGAGTTCATTGCTATACCAACTAGCAATTAATTGTGGGGTTATCTTGACTACCAACAGGTCACCTTTGGATCCACACAAGTGACTGCCTTGAAGCTTTCATTTGGCAGTGTTTTAGGTGCAAATGCTTCTTAGAAGTAACATCGGTTGATAGCAACTGGGGGCTCAGCTCAACTGTACAGTAAATACTGAAACAATATTGTCTGAGATGGGCATGGTATTTTAAAGCTGTCTCCTCTCCCCCTGGAAAGTCTCCATAAGCTCAGTAACGTATAAACTTTAGGATGTTGTGTTTTGAACCCAGCGGGAGTTGAGTTGAGTTTTAATCCAGTGTCATCTCACGGAACTAAAATTAACAGGCGAAAAATCCTAGCTCAGCTAATAATTATTTGCTTCCTTCACCCCTTGCTACTTGAAGTTCATGTGCATTTAGACTATATTTTAAAAGTTCCTCTCATAAGCAAAGTTGTTCTTAACTTTCAGAGTTATTCTCATGCTGATGTTCCAGAAATCTCTGTGCCTTCAGATGCAGTTCTCCTGTTAGGTTTGCAATGTAGGCTTCCTTATACCACATGAGTCATGGACTGATGAATGCCCTAAAAGGAACCTGCGTCCTTCCTCCTTTCCTTTATGTTTCTCTGTGTTGCATCATTTCCCCCCATTTTAGGAGGTCATTTAAAAATTAACCTGAGGATGAGATTGACCCAATATTTGAAGATTGATGTTTTGCAGATAAAGCAGAATGGAAACGGTGAATAGGTGCATTTCAGAGGATGCTGTAATGGGGTACATTCTCTTTTGCACCTCCCAGCATATGACAGGCGTTGCAAAATTAATTGCGGCGTCTGAGGCTGTCCGTTGGAGGAGCAGAACAAAGTCTGGTCTCTGTGCCTTTTGCTGCAATAAGCATGAACTCATTGCCCCACAAATTGTCTAGAGGTTCCTCACTGATGATCTCAGCTCTGTGAAGATGCACTATATTCAAAGCAAGCTTCTCCGACTTAGAGATCATCATCATCATCATGATTATTTATTAAATTTGGATACCACCCTATCCCCCCAGGTCTCAGAGATGCGATGGCCCGGGGGGGGGATCCAAATTGCCCCCTCCCCCAAAACTGAAAAATGTTGGGACTATGAAATCTGAAAAGGTAGAGAAGCTTTTTTCAATTCGGGCAAACCTTCAGTTTTTAGAAAGCCGTGATAAATATGATGATAAATACGAAGATATAGAAAAAGTGGAAACAGATAGTACATGACATTTAATCAGTCTTATTTTCTGAAATATTAACTGAGTTTTGGCTCTCTGCCCTCTTCTTTTCACAGCTCTTTTTATGGAGGACGGAGGGAGACACTGGGTGGGATTCAACACAAGTCCTACTCCGACTAACTTGGGTTCATTAATTTCAATGGGTCTGGTCTAAGTAAGACTTAGTTCTCCACAGTCCATAATTTCAGAATGCATAGCAATTTATTTATTTTTGCTACAAAGGTCATGGTTTCTCCTGTTTTTATAATCGTTTGCCTGATCCTCATAAACCGGCAAAACAGTTCAGCGTCTTATAGCTCCATTTGTAACATTTAACAAAACAAATAAAAGGAAACTGAAATTGTAATTATTTACTGAATAAATTGTGGGGTTTTTTTTTTATTTACCAAACATGGTGATTTAATGGCAAACCAAATTATACACCCATTCTACGTTACTCGAGTAACAGTGACTTTTGAGCCGTAGAGGGAGCTGAACAAAGCGTTGCCTGCTTTTCATTCCACCCTCCCCTCAATTTATGGGTTTTTCCTGAAACCTCACTCCCCGAAAAAAGCCTGTTTTCCCCATGACATCAAAATTTCAGGAAATTTTGCATTTCTGTTCCAGCTGCCCTGACCTCTATGTCGTACAAAGTTCCATGGAGGTTCTCCTCGCCCCACACTCTTCTCTAGGCAACCTGCCTTGAGTCTCTGCTCCCTTCAATGGGTAGCCCTAGAGTTCTTGGTCTCCCCTTTTCTAGGTCTCTAGATCATGAGGTGAAATTGATGATCAGTAGATGTTGTGTGGGAGAGGAAGATGAAGTGTGGAAATCAGTTGCCCATTTATGAAATCTTCTCGTGTACATTTTGCATGTTAGGTGCATTTGCTTGTTGGCACCTATTGCTTGTTGGCATCTATTCTTGCAGGGAGTGGATTCAGGAATAACCTGCTCACCTGTGCTTTTAAATATACAGCTTTTGTGTGAGATCATGCTTCTGTGATGTGTGAACTGCACAACTGGATCATTCTAGCACCTCTCTGTTCTCATGTTTCTTGTCACAGCCTAGTTATCTGTACAGTGGAACCTCGCTCGTCGAACATAATTCGTTCCGGAAGACCGACTTCCAAAACATTCAACAACCGAGGCGCAATTGCCGGCCGGCAAAATCCATTGAAAAAATGGGGAAACACGCCCCGGAAGCCATTCGACATCTGAGGCATGTTCAAAAACGGAAGTATTCACTTCCAGGTTTTCGGCGTTCGGAAGCCGAAACGTTAGACTTCTGAAGCATTCGGCAACCGAGGTTCCACTGTACCTTTTTGTGTGTGTGTTAAGTTATGCTTCGGTTGTTGAGGCTGTGAATGAATAGTGAGATGGCACTTTGTTGTGAAAGTTACAAGTAGGTAGCCGTGTTGGTCTGCCATAGTCAAAACAAAATAAAATAAAAAATTATTTCCAGTAGCACCTTAGAGACCAACTAAGTTTGGTATTGGTATGAGCTTTCGTGTGCATGCACACTTCCGAAGAAGTGTGCATGCACACAAAAGCTCATACCAAGAACAAACTTAGTTGCTTTCTAAGGTGCTACTGGAAGGAATTTTTTATTTTATTTTGTTTTGTTGTGAAACTCCTTTAGGGCTGCAGATTTTCAGGAGAACTTTGAACTGGGTTCCTTTGCATAACACGATTTGCATTGGAACGTTTCCTGGTGAAAGCGATATCATTTAACATATTTATTTTACTTGTATCTAGTGAAACAGGCTAGAAAAACTGCCCACCGTTAATGTTTTTATCCCGGTACACCACAGATGTTTGACCTGAAATATGCTTCTCTTGTGTATCTGCTAGAGATAATCCCCTGAAAAAACATTAATTAAAGCTTTGAAACCATCAGGCTTGCCTAATACTGTACTTGCAATTGGCAATTGTTAATAATGCACTTATGGAATGGAAAATTTTCCGTGGGAAAAGAAAACACCGAACATTTTTCAGTGAGATAATTGGTCTTAAAAAAAAACAATAATTATTGAAAAAGCACAACAAAGTGCAGTGCCTAGAGTATTAATGTAGGCTGCAGGCACCCTCTACCTTAAAAGCCAATGCCACCTTCCTCCTCAGAGAATTCTGGGAACTGTAGTTTACCCCCCACAGAGTTACAGTTCCCAGCAACCGCTTGATTAACTACAGTGGCCACGACTTGGGAGAACATGCTTTGGATGTAACGTGTACACAGCCTATTCCCTATATTCCAGCCTCCACAATTTCACACGGTTGTCGTAAGGATTAATGGGACATAAATGCTTCCCTGAGTTCCTTAGAGGAAAGGTGGAGTAAACAGGTAACAAGCCAGTCCAGCCTTATTACGTAACTGCGTCTGCCCAACTCAGAGGCTGCTACCTGGTGTCCCTGAGGCCGCCCTGGAGGCTTCCGGTGGCTTTGTTTGGCGTGGACATTCCACCTGTGGGTGTCAGCGTAGAAGATTTTGTGACTGCAGAGCTTACCTTTGTGGGGGAGAATGAGAGAGTCCCGTGCAGGTAGGGATTTTGAAGGTGCCTGTGAAATGAAAGTACACTGGTCCCTTGGTTCTCAAACTTAATCCGTTCCAAAACCAAAGCGTCCCAAAACCAAGGCGCGCTTTCCCATAGAAAGGAATGCAAAATGGATTCATCTGTTCCAGGCTTTTAAAAACGACCCCTAAAACAGCAATTTAACATGAATTTTACTATCTAACGAGAACATTGATCCATAAAATGAAAGCAATAATCAATGTACTGTACTATAAAATAAATAAGACAGAATTGTAGATGATTTTTAAAAAAATCCTTACCTGCACTGATGATAGTCATTGTTTGGATGGGGGGCTTTTATCCATTTCCGCAGTCACACAATCAATCAATCAATCAATCAATCAGTAGCTGAACTGGGTTCCACACAAATGAACCGAAAAAGCCTCAAAAACGAAAATGCAAAATAAATAGCAAAAACAAAAGCGCCGTTCCGGAAGTCCGTTTGACTCCCAAAATGTTCAAAAACCAAGGCACAGCTTCTGATTGGTGCAAGTGCCCCAGAAACAATAGCCGGCAGCCACTTTGGACGTTCGGCTTCCGAAAAACGTTCAAAAACCAGAACACTTGCTTCTGGGTTTTCGGCATTTGGGAACCAAGGCGTTTGAGAACCAAGGTCCCACTGCATTTCACTTGAAAGCCCTTTGCCATATATGCAGGTTTAGGGTTCCGTTTCAAGGGCCATGAGTGGGCAAAAGAAGAAATCTCACTAAAAGTGTGCCGTGAATCTCTCTCTCTCAACTGTTTCCCGTTGGGCATGTTCCCAGAAATGTGTCCCTTATTAGACTTTATGGAAGATGGCAAAGAGAGTGTTTTCACTGCTGTGTTTGTCTTCTGCTTTGGAAAACCTCTTCTCCTCCCTTTGGCAGAATTGACAGGGTCCGCTCTGTACACTGAACTATCAGTTTATTGCAAGTATATTAGATTTTCCGTCCTAAAGAACTATTTGCTGCCCTTGCTTTTGTTTTGAACGGTATCAGAATGTGTTTACTTGGCCGCATAGTGCTCACTCCTAAAGGCTGAGAGCAAAACCAAGACCCCAGAAGACTGAAAATTAAAAAACGTGGTCTGTATGAATTGACTTTAATAATCATCTGGCTAAGAAGTGACCTGATTTCCTCCCTAACTTTATATAAAATATAGTTGCTACTCTCATTCTATCAACAAAAACAACATTCCTCTTCCCCCCCCCCCAGATTAGGACTCAAGGCGGTTTACACAAATTAAAACAACACAGATAAAACAAAGAAGGCTAAAAAGATGATTGAGAGCAATGTGGTGGATATTTTTTTGAATATTTTTGTTTTAGTACAGGAACTGCTTTGGTTGCCCAGCCAGATGGCCAATACGTATGTCAGGGAACTGCCTCCTGGCCCGCTGACGGGGATGGAGGGTCCGTTAGCATACAGAGACCCCCGACTCAATTGAGCAGAGGGATGAAACGTAAGGAGGGTAGGAGGAGACTTGGGGTGCCGAAGCTCTTATGCTGGGGAAGGAGCCGGAAGGGGCCACTCCCAGATTCTGCCAGCGACTGAGACAGACATCCTTTTTGTAGCTCTGCACTGTAAATAGCTTGCACAATAAAACTGCCCAAAGACAGCTTGGGTTCCTGCTCCGTTACTCGAAAGCACCATCACGCGAAACTTACAAAGATTCTTGGTACTTTCAGTACCATCCATCATTTAGTACCATTTTCAGTCCAGAGTATTGTACCATTGTGGCCTTTTCTGGGAAGCAGTTTTCAACAGACTCGTTCTAAGGAGCTCCTCAAGTTGAGTTTGGTCCTCCAAGCTTTTAAATGCAGATATTGTACAGGTTTTGAAGTGTCTTTTATTTTTGTAAATATTTCTGGAAAAATAATTTGATCTGGCCTCTTCCAATATTTTTACTGCCTTGTGTATGATTCATAAATATTTGAAATGGACAAACACTTGCATTAAAAAGGACTGGGAGCTGCAGTCTAAGAGCATGGAGTTTACTGGTGATGCCTGTGAATGAATGGATCCTTATTTGCTCCAGCCATCGGCCATAGCAAGAAAAAAACAATACAATATACACAGAACAGAAATAAGAAGTCAATTATATAAAATGAATTTTAGGGTTATGAATCAGTAGTCAAATAGTGGACCTTATTCCGACTGCCCCAGCTAAAAACCTTGTTACCTGCTCATCTTGATCTGCCAAGAGAAAGGACACTGGGGCAGTGGCTGGGCGACCCGGAATGGACAATAAAAGAGGGGTGATAACCCCATTCCTCAAGTCTTTATCAAGAGTGCAAGCCAGAAGGGCATGCGCCACCGATTCAGGACTGCCATCTCCACAGGGACACAAGCATTTTTCGTATGGAATCTGTTGGAATCGTCCCTAAAGTACAGCTGAGGGCAAGACATTCGATCTTCCAAGAGTAAAAGTGCGCCTATATTTTAGAATTGCTAGGTTATGCAGATAGGGTGCCAGAGAGTCGAAATGGGAAGGTGGAAAACAGTCATACCACAGGCAAAATTTCCTCATTGTGGCAAAGTTGTTCTGACGCTCGATATCATTTAGGCGCTGACAAATTAGACTGTTTGCTTTACTAAAACCCAAAGTGAGTAGCTGATGTGGTGATAAACCACAAGAGTGAAGATTTTGGTAGACCATTTTAGTCCAGTCGCTCTTGTGACAATCTTGCAGCACTAGGGATGTTAGACCGGGGGGATTTGAGTTTAGGCGAAGCCAAGAGTTAAGTGTCCTAGGCCAGATCTGTCATTCCACCGAGGGAAGATTAGCCTCTAGGAGCAATGATGCGTTTGGGACACAGGGTGGGACAGAGAAAAATTGCCTTAAGAACTTGGATTGGACAGCGTGCCTGTCGAAATCTGAGCCCCATATAATAACTGTGCTAGGGGTTTAGCTTGGAACTGGTGCTCTCCTTGTCATCGGATCCAAGTGGAGCAGCAACATTTTTGAAGAACTATTTGAAATGAATTATGGACAGCATAAGGCGAAATAAGCTTAAACCAGATAAGAAACAGGTGCCTAGGGCAGGAAACACAGCAGTGGGGTTGGCCAGGAAGATGGCGGTTCTGGGTGTAATTCTTCACTCCCTGAAGGAGGACCAGGCTTCTGCCCTGAGGGACCCATCTTTCTCCTCTGGTCACAGATTGTGGCCTGAGGGGCTTATTACCAGCGCCAGCTGGTTTGCCAGCTACACCGTTGATTCAGACCGAGAGACGCAAATGCTGTGGGCCATGCCAACATGCCAACGCTGTTGGTCATTTCCACTTTAAACCCTCAGAGTCTGTGCAGAAATTTGCTGCTGCTGCTGCTGAAAAGCTCTTGGCAGATCATTTGGCTTGATCTTGTGAAACTTGTGCTGCACACCTGAACCCTCTTTCTGACTGTGGGAGTTTGGTGCAGAGCGCAATGTTCCTTTGCAAACAGTTCAAACCAGAGTCACTAAAATGTCTTTCCAAATTCTGATATTTTACTCGAGATAAGGGTATCTCTTGAAGCTCCTACACTTTGGACTCTCTCAACAGCTGACTTATGCTGGAAATTATCTACTAAAAACAAAACAAATCGGTTAATATTTTCCTAATCTGCAATATCGGCGAAAAGGTGGAAGAGATTTAGTTGGCATTTTCCAGTAATTGATTTGTTATGGTGCTGTGAATGTTGGCTATCTGGGCCCCCCGGGCACACGGTTAGATTGATAACTTACTGTTTGAAAACAAAAAAACAAAAACAAAATGCATGTGCAGGGAAGCCCTTTTGATAGAGTAGCTCTGGGGAGCTTGTCTTTTCATTTCAGACAAATTTCCCTCCCCTTTTAGAAAGTGCACTTGTCACATTTTTGGCCACCTCCTTCAGCAAAATGTTTTTGCCTGCCTCCCAAGCAGAATAAAGCTTTTATTTTTAGCCTCCAAATTGCAAGCTGGGCTGGACAAAAGCGAGCAAAAACAGACTGCATGTGGCAAAGGAAACCAGAATTATTTGAAAGCAGGCTGTGGTGTGGTTACAAGAGAGACAATTATCCTGACCGTATTATTTCCGCAAACCTTCCTTTGCCTGCGATGGGAGGTGGGGTCAAAAGGGGAAGGAATGAGGAGGGCGAGAGGCGTCCTGCCGCCTTTTCTTCCCCTCTTGTCTGATTTGGCTTGTTCGACACGATCGGAGAAGTGCAGCTTTTTCGTGGTTCACATGATGCGACCTCCTGCCATAGAGCTGCTTTTCTCTGCGTCTGATGGGGCAGCGAAGGATGTTGAGCAGGCGGGGAGAGGTTGCGCCGGGGAGCTCCAGCCTGGCAGGCAGGGGGGAATTTGGTCAGGAAATTCCAAATGAGTATAAATAAGTCCTCTGCAGCGAGCCTTCGCCTCCTTGCCTGCTTATGTGTCAGAAGCACATATTCCCTGCAAAGCTAAGGAAAGTCTGCCTCAAGCCAAACTTCCTGCAAGCAAAACACACGGCGACTTTCTGCTCTTCACGGAATAAGTAAGTAACGCTGGCAGGTTTCAGGGCGGGGAGGGGAATGGGGGGGTGAACGACTTTAATTTTAGGGAATGTAAGTTCGTAACTTCAGTTGTTTCATTGCCCTCCCCCCAAGAGTGATCTGCTCCTACCTAGGCTGGCTGGTTGCTTTTCTCACTGCGACTTTTAACATAAGGATAGCTCTGTTCTCTCGGACAAAGTAACCCTGTTAGACTAATGGCCATGGGAGAGTGCCGATTTCTCATTTACCTCTGCAACGGCCAAGCGTGCCCCTGTTTTTAGCTTGTTTCCCTCTTGCTTAACACAACTTTCATCCTCTAAATGAATGTTTGCGTGTTCGTGTACTTTTTTTTTAAAAAAAGAGTTAATTCTCAACTTTAATATGCCTATCCTGCTTGGACATAGCAAGGTACGTGAGACATGGTGGGTATCTCTTGAGCGAAACATCTAATGCTTCTGAAGAGTTCATATTTTCTTTGCCTGTGGCATTATAGTGTGTAAGGAGTCTGTTCTGTAAATCAAGTTCAACTGAGCAGGTTGAGCTAACTTAACCTAGGGAACAAGCTGGATATATTTTCTTTTCCTTTTTCTAAAAAGATGTAAGTGGTTGTCAGGCATTTGCTTCGATAATGAATAGCTTGTGTTGTAAATTACCAAGCATTTCGACATAGCTAAACCTGAGCGAGGAGTGTTTTGTTCACCTTAAGGGGGGAAAGGGATGGGAGAGGAGTATTTTCTGAAATTAAAAAATTACCGACCTTGTTATTGACATGCTCAAATGCAGTGGGCCAGGACTCTTGCAGGTTGCTTGAATGTGATTGTATGTCTGGAATACCTAGGTGCCCCTTATCATTTGTGAGCATGTTGCACACCACAAACTTGCTGCCCAATCATACAAAATTCTTTCCCCTCTCTTTGGAATACTTCTCTTTAAAAAAAAAAAACCAACACAGGACTCCCAATAGAAAGTGTATGAGTGAAGTCTTTGACACATCCACATTTCCCAGGAAGAAGTTGTTGTAATTTCGGGAATGTTTGGTTTTCTGGAAGGGTTGTACAGTATTCCTTTGCCATGCCTGCTCCATTCCTGTGGGTTTTTTTCCATGAGGGAGGAAGGTGATGGTTTTACATTCTCATTCGGAGCTGCTCTTGTACACTGGTTGAATTTACTCACTGTCAAGGTTCCCCTCTGGGTATACAGTGAATCTTGGTTCACTCATTTGGAGCAAGCCGTTTTCAATTCTTGATTGCCCCCCCCCCCCAGCCAAAGCCAGAGTTTTGAGAACTTTGAGGAATTGGTACTGCACAGATTTCTGTCTTCCGCAAGCAGAGAAGGCAAAGCTGTCTGAGTAAGAATGGCTGGGCAGGTCTCAAGGCTTCAGCAATGCAGAGCTGTGAGAACAATGTGTGTTTCTTTTCTTTAATCCTCTCCGAAATAGTGCCTCTAGACCAGGGATTGCCAACCCAGTGCCCAGGGGCATTGTGGAACCTGCAGAGGATTTTGCTGGTGTTCCCCTGGGCAGGTGCCTGAGGCTCTGAGCTTTCTTTCCTCTTTTTTAAAAACGAGACTCTGGCCCCCCTAGAAAGAACGTTGTCGGGCAAAATGGGTAGGAACCTTGTAAGCAATTGATGAGAGTCAGTGTGGAGTGTCTACCTTTCCTGGAACTGAGGAATGTTCTCCATCGTTAATAGACAGCAGTAGCATCAGTGTGTGTGTTTTTGTGTGTGTGTAAGATCAGTATTGTGATCAAGACAAGCAGGAGATAGCGGACTTCCTACAGAAAGCATAAGGGTGTCTTAGGAATGGCTCTCTTTGCATTACGCCACACGGCCCATTTTATTTATTTATCTATTTAAAGGATTTGTACCCCTCTCTTCATCCCAAAAGGCTCCCAGAACGTTGTTATCGTTGTTGTTTAGTCGTGTCCGACTCTTGGTGACCCCATGGACCAGAGCACGCCAGGCATGCCTATCCTTCACTGCCTCCCGCAGTTTGGCCAAACTCATGCCAGTCGCTTCGAGAACACTATCCAACCATGTCGTCCCCTTCTCCTTATGCCCTCCATCTTTCCCAACATCAGGGTCTTTTCCAGGGAGTCTTCTCTTCTCATGAGGTAGCCAAAGTCTTGGAGCCTCAGCTTCAGGATCTGTCCTTCCAGTGAGCACTCAGGAGGGCTGATTTCCTTCAGAATGGATCAGTTTGATCTTCTTGCAGTCCATGGGACTCTCAAGAAGTCCCATGGAGCAGGAACTGGCAAGCCACTCCAGTATCGCTGCCAAGAAAACTCCATGGACAAAGACAACATAGTTATTACACACACACTCACACACAATATTTTGTGACTGGCACGGCCCTGACACACTCTCAGATAAGAATGCATCAATGACAAACATCTAACTAAAGAGACCTACCCATTTTATTTGAGATTTTTGCACACTCAAGGGGTGTGCTTTGTTTGAATATGCAAAAAAGAGGAGTGGTGATTGTTATTGCCTCAGATATACTAACCAAATGAGCTTGATTTTTACAGTTATGCCTTATTTGATTGGGCACCTTTTTTTAAAAAAAACAAAAGTTACCATTTATTCAAAAGTTACAATATAGCTTTTTCCGCTGCCATAATGTCACAGAACGATCAGTCCAATATCTGCCTGTGACTCTTTGGTTTTGCCACGCGGAGGAAGTTCCGTACCGGCTATTTCACAAGTTCCCTTGCCTACATGTAAGCAAAAGATTTTTCTTGTTTGGGGAAGGGGGAAAAGCGAGTATTAAAAGTCATAAATTTATTTTGTGCTGCCTTTTGGCCGGAAAGGACCCCCCCCCCAAAGATGGCACTCAAAGGATAAAAAAATATATTTAAATTTAAAAAAAAACCAGGCAGCACAAAAATACAATTTAAGGTAAATTTAGAAACAGCAAGATCTCTTATCTGCTTAAAACTAAAAATCAAAAACCCAAATTTCATCCTACCCCAGAGTTCTACAGAATAAATATATAAGAAATCTCAATACACTCCACACCTTTAATGACATCTCATTTAATCGTTATCACTAGTACTTTTTTGACTGACTCAAACGAGTGAAATGACTGTGCAAATATCTCCGAGAACAATTCTACACATTAAGAACTGAGGGGAGCCCCATCGGAGCTGCAGAATCTATTCCTCTCTCCCTCCCTCCATCCCATAATGTTGGTATACTGCTTATTACGCCTGCATTCAGCACAACTCTTTGTTCTCAGTACCTATGGTCACAGTTTCAGCACTTGAAATCTCTGAGCCCAGGTTTGCACCCTTCCAAGAAAATAACAAGTACAGCTAATCCTAATATGGTAGAAGCTAAAAATAACCCCTTAAGTAGGAGAGAAAGAGGCCGTTTTATGGTCTTTTAAGTGCTTAAGCAAAGCAAAGCAAACAGAGAAATAGAACTTGACAATCATTGCACCAGAATCGCTCCAGTTCAGGAGAAGTTGCCAGCAGTTCAAGCATAAAGGAAGGTTGTTCGAGAACCTAAAATACTTTTGCTGAAGAAATTCCCTTCTGGACCTGGGAAGAAAAGTGCCCGGGAATCCCAGAACTGGAATAATATTGCAGGAGTATCTGCTTTTTGTATAGCATATGCGACGGAGTTATAAACTGTATAAATTTAAAATTAAATTTACAATTTGCCAATCTTAATTGTACAGTATGGTTCTTTCCTTAAGATTAGATCTTTTGAAATGTAACCGTTGACATCACATTACTTGCGATCTGACAGAGCGTGTCCCTTAGGAGACCAAAGCATTTGGGGGGCCCTCATGTCTAGATGAAACGATGGGACCCCCCCAAAGTGCTTTGATCTCTTGATCACCTTTGAATGGAAAAGCGTGCACTTAAGAGCCCCTGGGTGTGTCTCCGTTAATTAAAAACGAGGCTCCTTAGGCTGTGGGGTGGCCCTCCTGAAGAAAGGAAGCCATTTGGAAAGAGATTTCCGTGTCTCTTCTGTTCCCCAACGTGCCGAAAGCGTTGCGTTTGTGGATGTTGACACTTGACAGTGACACGAGGCACAATTTTGCAAGGTGCATTGGGGACATTGCCCTCTAGTCAAGCCACCTAGCCAAGGCCAGAGTCCAAACATCTCTAGCTTGGTCAAGCTGTCTTCTTGTGGGCAATCCTTGGGCAAGAAGGCTGAGGGTGGAGGCGATCGGATTAAGTGGCAACCCAGTCCAGGGAGTATATCTCTTTAATACTGAGCATGTGACTTGAGTTCAAATTCTTAGCTCCTCCGCTAACATCTTCAAGGGATGGATTTGGAAAGATGATGTGGTGGGGGTTGTTTTCTTTTAATACGCTCTTATCACAGGGGCTTCTCGGCGGTGGCTCCCTTCCTGTGGAACGCCCTCCCAGGAAATAAACAACTACCTGACTTTTAGAAAGACAAGATCTGAAGGCAACTCTGTTTAGGGAAGTTTTTAATGTTTGATGTTTTATTGTGTTTTTAATATTCTGTTAGGAGCTGTCCAGAGTGGCTGGGGAAACCCAGCTAGATGGACGGGGTAGAAATAAATGAATAAATCATCCTCATTATCATTCTTGCCATCCTTCACCCACCCCTTGTGAGGCCACAGCTCCTCCAGCAGGTGCTAGGATGGTAGGGAGGAACTGATGGCCTTGTATCCAGAGGCCAACAAAAACCTGGAAGGAGATGAAGCTGCTGCTGCAGGAAACTAGAAGCCTTTTCTGGGTGTGCGGCAAAGGTCCTGGTTACTGGCCAGAATGCAGTTTTGCTGGTTAGACCAACAAAGAAACGGCTGGTTGGGCAACTGTTTGACCCTCTGCAGAATGCAAATAAATCTATTTGCGTAAGTTGGCCAGCCGGCTTTGCTTTCCTGTGATCTTCACAAAACATTTCTGCTTTTATAGAAACATTATTGTGCTTTATCTCGTAGGTCACAGGCGAGCATGTCCAAATTTATAATTTAATTCCACCCTACCCTACCGTACTTCTGTACACCTGAGTGTTCCCCTGAGTTGATCACGGTGTGGATTTGCCAAGTGTGCCTTCCTCTTAGCACGTTTCTCCCTTGCGTCCTGAGTTCGAGCGTCTTCAAAGCCCATGACACCTTTGGTAGAGGCTGTTCTCCAACTGGAGCGCTCGCAGGCCAGTGTTTCCCAGTTGTTGGTGTTTATACTACATTTTTTTAGACTTGCCTTGAGACAGTTTTTAACCTCTTTTGTTGACCACCAGCATTACGCTTTCCATTTTTAATTCGGAATAGAGTAGTTGCTTTGGAAGATGATAATCAGGCATCCACACAACATGACCAGTCCAACGAAGTCCAATCATGGCTTCAACACTGGTGATCTTTGCTTCTTCCAGTACACTGGCATTAGTTCACCTGTCTTCCCAAGTGATGTGTAAAATAATAATAATAATAATAATAATAATACCCCACCCGTCTGGCTGGGTTTCCCCAGGCACTCTGGGCGGCTTACAGCATATCTAAAAACATAATGAAAACACCAAGCATTAAAAACCTCCCTTTAACAGGGCTGCCTTCAGATGTCTTCCAAAAGTTGTGAATAAAATAAGCTTTCCACACACACAGGAGAAATGTCATACGATGCAGCCATGCGTGTGTCGAAAGGATCATTGGTGTACAGAGTAATTTATTTATTTTTAATACGGCTCGGATTAAGATATCTAAGAATGGCTCATGTGTTTCATGATTTCAGATGGCTTAGTATACACTTGGCACACTTAGCTTCCTAAACATTATGAACACAAACTTATTTCTTAAGGGGAAACTGAAAAGGCGCAACAACAGCAGAACCTCAAATCTGAAGAAATGTTAATAAAAAGAGTGGGACTTGTGAGCCTTTTTAATAAGAGAGAGAGAGAGAGAGAGAGAGAGAGGGAGAGAGAGAGAGAGAGATCTGTGCTGGAAAGGAGTAGAGGAATGAGATGCTCCCCCCAGTCGTGAGCTGATGAACTCATTGGAAGAAGCTCAGCCTATGAAACATCGCGCTCTGTTTTGCTGTATTTATATAAATGCCGAGTACTTTTTCCCTTTAAGGGTTGAAGAATGAGAAAGTTGGGAGGCAGGGATTTCACAGGCAAATAGCTTGTGTGACGTACGAAGCCGCGATTGCAGGAAATAGAGAGCGAGGCCGGGTAGCCTTGGAACAGAAGAAGCGTGGATGGACGGAAAGAGAAACTTCAAGTCGATGTAAATGCTCCGAAGTTCTTGTTGTGTTTCTGTGTTTGAGAGTGGGAAGTAGGCTGTAGAGCCACCCCTGGGCATAAATATTCTTCCTGCAGAAGCTCGGCGGATCTGCTGCAGTTTTATTTAGAATGTTTTGGTGCGGCATGCCTCCCCTGTGTCTCCAGGAAGCTGGGCTGCCCTGACATCTGAGCTGACAGTTTCTCTTTCATCTGAGATATTTTAGACTGCACTGGAAATGGGTCTGCCTGCATAGTTCTCAGTGTGTCGACCCTGCACCGTAGAGGAATATAAAATAGGTTGCATGAACAATCGGAGATGAATGTTCTAGGGAGCTCCTCCTCCTTTAGACTGTCCTGTTTTGAATTCCAAAAACTTTGTCTGTTTTTAGCATTTGTATACCAAGAGAGGGGTTGTTGGTTTTTTTTTGGGGGGGGGGGTAGCCCTTAGGAAGATCTCTGAGATGTATTGAATTCCCTTGCACAACACCGCAGAATATCAAACAGTTGAACTTCACATGAAAACTATACTGGGGATGTCGTGGAAATACGTACCGGTAATTCCTTTTAAAGTATTGCTTCGTGGTATTAACAGGGTCGTCTTGCTTCTTTTTAAAAATACAGCTTTATGTAAAGCCTATGAGAAATGTATCCACCTGCTTTGTGGTTTTAATTCCTGCTGACACAGTCTTCAAAGGAAAATGTGTGCATGCTAAAAATTTAATCAAGAGACATGCAATAGATTTTCCAGTGTGGAACACTGATTCTGCTGTCTGAGTAGAGTGCTTATAATTTACCAACAACAGCAACAAAAGAAAAGAAACAACCATTTTATGTAGGATTTTATGCTTAATGTGTGTGTTTCCTTCTTTTAGAAAAAGATGAAAATGCTCTGAATGGGGAGGATGACAGAAATCAGAAGGACCCCTATTTTGTGGAAACACCTTACGGCTACCAGCTTGATTTGGATTTTCTCAAGTATGTGGAAGATATACAGAAGGGAAATACTATTAAGAAACTGAACATTCAGAAAAAGCAGAAAGTGACGCCACCTTTTGCAGCCGGCAAAAACACCTCTGGCCAGTGCAGCGGGTGGACATCAAATGAATCTCTGTCTTCATCCAACAGTGATGAAAACAAACATTCGTCTTTGCTCTTTGCAGCACGAAGCCCAGCAGCCGCTGCCCCGAGGCCGTCCTTGTCCTTTGAAGCCTCTCCGAGTTTCCTAACGATCCCCGAAAACAAACAGCTCCGGCCTCCTTCGCCACAGCTGCCTCGGCACAACCTCCGCGTTACCAAAACTCTCATGGAAACGCGGAGAAGATTGGAGCAGGAGAAGATGGCAATGCAGGCGATCCCAGGAGAATCCCGGAGGCCGAGGCTTTCCAGTTTTGGAGCCATGGGCTCCACAAGCTCTCTCCCTTCCTTTGTGGGGTCCAGCGGCCACAACCAGATGTCTCAGCAGTTTCAGAACGGATACCAGGCCAATGGGGAATATAACCTTTATCTTGCATCCTCTCTAGGGAGCTCCATCCGCCACAGCCCCTTGAGCTCAGGGATATCGACACCCGTGACTAATGTCAGCCCAGTGCACCTGCAACACATCAGGGAACAAATGGCCATTGCCCTCAAGCGCCTCAAGGAGCTCGAGGAGCAAGTTAAGACTATTCCTGTGCTCCAGGTTAAGATTTCAGTGTTGCAGGAGGAGAAGAGGCAGATGGTAGAGAAGCTCAAAAGCCAAAGGGTAGTCAACCAGAACGACGCAGGCCATTTCAGAAAGAGATCTTACAGTGCAGGGAATGCGGAGCAGTGGAAGCCCCTCTCTCCCGCCAGAGGGGGTGGCGAACTCTATATAGACTGTGAGGAAGACATGGGGAGTGTGGAACATAGCTCAGAGAGGGTGGAAGAGTTCAGGCAGTTGACTGCTGAAATGCAAGCCTTGGAGAAGAAGATCCAGGAGAGCAGCTACGACGTTCCATCTAACCTGCGAATGAACCAAGCAAGCACAACGAAAGAGAGCAGATCAGTTGCCGTGGGCACAGAGGAGAACATGAACGACGTTGTTGTGTACAACAGAGCTTTGATGAAGTGCAGGGATGTAGCAGTAGGAACAGAGCAGAAGACTAAAGATTCTGGTGTCGGGGTGACGGAGGGGATGCTTGGCCTGTCTACAGAGGCTGAGAGAGAACTCGAGCTCCAGCACCAGACCATTGAAGCCCTCAAAGATAAAATCTACCGGCTGGAAGTTCAGCTGAGGGAAACGACTCACGACAGGGAGATGACCAAATTGAAGCATGAGCTCCAGGCAGCTGGATCCAGGAAAAAAATGGACAAGGCGCTGATGGCGCAGCCCCTTGTCTTCAGCAGAGCGGTGGAAGCAGTCGTGCAAACAAAAGACCAAATGGTGGGAGGTCACGTGGATGTGGTTGATTCATGCGTGGGGAGCCATCTGCAGATGAGCAGCGTTGGAGTATTGTGCAGGCCTCAATCGCACAGTTCAGCTGCGGGCCCAGATGTGCCTATGAATTGGTGGATTGTGAAGGAGAGAAAAGAGATGTGTGATCGGTGCACTGGGAGCTCTCTCGAGACGTGCGACAAATGTGTGGGCACGGAAAGGTCCGTCTGCGAAACCGGGGTCAATACGGAGGAATCCGTGGACAGATTAAGCCTGCGCAAGACGGAGCTGAAAATCAAGGAAGTTCGCTCCATAGGCTGCGGAGACTGCCCCGTCCACACAGTCTGCCCAGGAAGCAAGGCCGTTTCCCGCAGCACCAACACGGAGCCCTGTTGCAAGGCAGATACTGGAGTCATGGCAGTGCCTCGTACGGCAACCCAGGGAACCAACACAGTGTTAGAACAAGCTGACCAGTTCACCAACACGGACGTAGCTCTCTTGACAGATTCCGGCACCAACACTTTCCTGAGCGCTTGCGATAAACAGACAAACACTGTGATTGTTGAGATGAGGACAGTCGCTATAGGAGATGGAAGGGTCAAGGATGTAAATACAGTGGCTAAAACTCGATCCATTGGCGTGGGGACGCTGCTCTCTAGCACGGCGAGCTTTGACAAACCCTCCCTAGCAAAGACCAAAGACTGTGGCGTGGGGCAGATCAGTATTAACGAGAACTATCTAGTGGGCCTGAAAATGAGAAATATTGCCTGTGGTCCTTCTCCGGTGTCTGTGGCGCCGCCCAGCACGAGAAGCATTGGTGTGGGGGGTGACCCTGTTTCCGAATGGGAGAACCTCGGGTTGGATAGCCCCTTCTCTCAGCCTGAGATGAAGACCGGCTTGGATCACTACATCGAACGGGTCCAGAAGCTCGTCCAAGAGCAGCAGATGCTTCTTGCCGAAAACTACACCGAGCTAGCCGATGCGTTTGGAGAGCCCCACTCGCAAATCGGCTCTCTTAATTCTCAGCTCATCAGCACCCTGTCCTCCATTAACAGCGTCATGAAGTATGCGAGCACAGAGGAGCTGCGCAACTTGGATATATCGAAGCAGCAGTGCGCGGAGAGACCTTCGGCAACAGGTATGCGGGAACGGGCTTTCTCGTTTGCTTCAAGGTTGCCGGTGTCTTAAAAGGAGCGGCATGAGTCGCTCTCACAAAACTGCTTATGTCATGACTTGCCTTTCCAGGGCTGAAATGATTGGGAAGGAGATGCCAGTCTTAGATTGCAGTGAGTGAATAGATAAAAGCGGAGTCAGTGCTTGAATACCTAAAATGCCTAAAAATACCCAGTGATTGGGTAACCGTCTGTCCTGTTTCCTGGGAATTTAACCTTTATATAGTTTAAGATCTTAAGAGCTCAGACCCTTATTAATGGCAGGAAGTGATTCTAAAATTACGGCCAGGGGTATTTTATAGAGTAGAACGGCTATTACCACAGTTGTCTCATTTCTGTGAACATTTTACAGACTAGGGATGTTTTCTTCCACTGCCTTTATACTTTTGATTTGTCACAACTAATTCTGTTTCTCAGCGTTGCTTACCTACAGATAAATGCAGATCTGTCATTATACTGCTTCCCCTGTCCTCTGTACTAGGGCTACATGTCCTAGGGATAACAAAAAAATTTAAAAAATCCTTCCAGTAGCACCTTAGAGACCAACTAAATTTGTTATTGGTATGAGCTTTTGTGTGCATGCAAACTTCTTCAGATACTTCTTCAGATGCATGCACACAAAAGCTCATACCAATAACAAACTTAGTTGGTCTCTAAGGTGCTACTGGAAGGAATTTTTTTTATTTTGTTTCGACTACGGCAGACCAACACAGCTACCTACCTGTAACTTGTCCTAGGGATGTTGGGCATTACATACACAATCTGTGTGACCTGTAATTATTAGTGATGTAATGGGAAGTGTCCAGATTTTGTACCTCCCTATGGTGGTCTGGTCTTTTTTAAGTGATTTCTCTGAACAGCCATCATACGCTGACCGTTATCCCATCCTTCCATTATTTAACAATGAATTTGCACCATTGCACCTAATCCCCTGGTCTTAGTTCCCTGTAAGGCCTGGGCCTTACAGCATCAAGGTAGCAGGTAGGGGCTCACTTGGCTCAAATGCCCTTCCATTCAGAAAATCCCCATCGCAGATACAATCTTCTCTTTGTCCACAGTTTGCAGGAATCTTTTTTTTTTTACAAAAATTAAAGCTTGAAGTGACTGTTTATGATAGATGTAGGTTTCCCGAGGTCCTAGACACTTGCATAAAATTAAGCCTTTATTTTAGCAGAAGCTAAACCTGCTGGGTGTTAGCCAACAAAGTTATACTCCAGGTAGATCCACTGAAATTAATGAACATGAGTGACACGAGGCTCATTGCTCTCGCTGGATCTACTCTTGGGTAGAATTTAATTTAATTAATTTAATTTATAGTATAATTTAATTTGCTGACTTTTCCCACTGCGTTTGATTTTAGAAGCCCTTTATTGATTTACAAAAGGGATACGATCATTTTACTTACGTAAAGTAACTTTTAAAATTGGTGTGGGAAGTCACACAAGTTTCCACTATCTGTTTTAGTCAAGCGTGCCGTATAGTGGCTTAATGGCTATTGGGAGCTACATTGCTACCGTACTTGTTTTTTTTAAAGAAAATATTTTCCGCACAGACCTCAAACTTAAAATATTTAGAGGCCTTAAAATGAATGGCAGCTCAGCCTCTTAGTGCGTGAGTAATAGTAGTTCCATGTGTCAGGGCGACTCCCATGGAGCCTTTTGAAAATCAGCCTTGTTTTGCAAGAACAATCCTGTATCTTTCAAAACATTTCCCCCCTCTTTCCTTCTTGGAAACATCTTTTTAAATGTCTGCAGTTGTTTAATGTGTGTATAGGAGTTGTACCAGGATAATAATAAGAAAAACAAAATCGCAGTTTCCCAGAAAGAAAAGCACACTTTGAAAGACTCAGGGACACATTCCAGCTTCTCCCAGCTGCCTCCAGCATCTTCCAGGAAGAGCTCTTAAAACTTTGAATTTGTATCCTTCCACATTTCATTGGATGGGTTTTGCTGTCCTGAATCAGTCGGCTTTCGAAGCTTAGCTTTTAATGGTGTTCCACAAAGACTCCACATTTATTGGAAGAAACTAGAAATAATTTATTCTCAATATGCTGAAGGGCCATTGTCTCTTTTAATAACAACAATAATAATAATGCTATATTTTATGTCTCGCTTTGTAAGCACTCTGAGTCCTGGCTAATAAATGCTTTAAATAAAATAAACGAATATTCCCACCCCTTATTTTGGCAACTACCTTGCTGCAAAACGTCCAAGAGCATCTTTTTCTCTGGAAGACAGAGGTGTGAGATGTAGAAGTAAGCAGCTTCATTTCCAGATGTTAGATTTATCCCATGGCAGGGACTGTTTATTATTAACTTTTTGCCTGTGGTCATTGAACAGCAGCGCCTTTTTATACAAGTAAAAACTGATGTCCTTGAATTCTGAAAAGAAAAGCAAGATGGTAATTTTAGAAAATGAAATAAGTCCAGTGAAATATCTTCAAATGTTATCCGTTCAAATTGTTTTAACTTCAAGAACTGAAAAAATGGGGGAATGGTGTGGGCATGTCTCCCCCCCCCCAATGGGGGGGGGAAAGCACCTACATCAGCTGGGCTTCAGCTGGTTCCCTCCCTGTGAGAAGCGAAGTTACAGGGCCTTCTCAGTAGTGGCACCTTCCCTGTGGAACACCCTTCAGAGGCCAAGGAGATAAAGATTTACACATCTTTTAGAAGACATCTGAAGGCAACCCTGTATTGGGAAGTTTTCAGTGTTTGACATTTTATTATTTTTAATATTTTGCTGTAAGCTGCCCAGAGTGGCTGGGGAAACCCAGCCAGATGGACAAGGTATAAATAGTAAAATTATTAATATTATTACTATTGCTGCCACAGCCTCTGTGACCAGGATACAAGGGATGGAGGGTGTCTATTCCTGGCATCCAAACAGGAGCAAACAGTCTGTTGTGCATTGTGGATATTTGAGGCATTTCCATATATAACAAAATACTAGAAATTGAGTACAGTGGGACCTTGGTTCTCAAACTTAATCCATTACGGAAGTCCGTTCCAAAACCAAAGCCTTCCAAAACCAAGGCGCGCATTCCCATAGAAAGTAATGCAAAATGCATTAATCTGTTCCAGACTTTTAAAAACAACCCCTAAAACAGCAGTTTAACATGAATTTTACTATGTAATGAGACCATTGATCCATAAAATGAAAACAATAAATAATGTACTGCAAAACAAAACAAAAAATAAAAAAATTCCTTCCCATAGCACCTTAGTGACCAACTAAGTTTGTTCTTGGTATGAGCTTTCGTGTGCATGCACACTTCTTCCGTGCACTGCAGTCACACAGTCAATCAATCCGTAGCTGAACTGGGTTCCGCACAGTCACAAAAACAAAAAAGGAGCCACAAAAACGCAAAATAAATAGCAAAAACAGACAGACCTCAGCGTAACACTCAAATTGGAAGCGTGGCACTCAAAACGGAGCACGTTCGGCTTCTGAAAATAGTTCGCAAACCGGAACACTTACTTCCGGGTTTGCAGTGTTTGGGTTCCAAGTTGTTTGAGTACCAAGGCGTTTGAGAACCAAGGGACCACTGTATAACAGAAACATTAAGCCAGAAGCTTAAAGGGTTCAGTAATCCACTCCTTTCTTTGCTAACAGCAGACAATTTGTTGCACGTCCCTCGTGGCCACCCTGGTAGTTCTCATTCAGTTTCAAGCTCCCAGGTGTTGAAACTGGGTCAGGAGATGGGGCCAATAAGCAAGGAGAAGACCACCCTTGTGGGAGCAGGACCGGACCGGACAGCCCCGCCGTCCCAAGACAGCAGCATGTCTCCAATTAATCTTACAGATGACCAGCTTGCCTCTGGGCTTTATGGTAATTGGTTTATTATTGCTTTTTTGCTTTGTTGTTATTTGTGCTGTTGTTAGTTTGTAAATAAACTGACCTGGCCAGTTATGGCTTCTTTGTGCACCACTCTCAAGTGGAACTCTTTTAGGGAAAATGTCATTAATTCAAGCAGGAGAAATGTAATTTATAATAGAATTATACCCTTGCTCCATGCTGATCTGGTTAGAGCCTGGTGCTGATAATGCCAAGGTTGCAGGTCTGATCCGAGTATGGGGCAGCTGCATGTTCCACAAAGTCCCTTGCTACTGTACGATTCTATGATTGTTGCAGACAATATATATTTCTCAGCAACCCAAATATAATGACACCCTGTCTCTTGCAACACAAAGGAAATGTATACAGTCGTACCTTGGATCTCGAACGGCTTAGTTGCCAAACATTTCAGCTCCCGAAAGATGGAAAACTGGAAGTGAGCGTTCCAGATTCCGAACGTTTTTTGGGAAGCCGAACGTCCAACGGCGCTTCCGATTGGCTGCAGGAGCTTCCTGCAGCCAATCAGAAGCCGTGCTTTGGTTTCCCAACGTTTTGGAAGTCAAACGGACTTCCAGAATGGACTTCCAAGGTACGACTGTATTTCAAAGTAAGCTCTGAAACCACTTGTGTCTCATACTTCTAAAAAAAATAAAAAATTCTTTCCAGTAGCACCTTAGACACCAACTGAGTTTGTTCTTGGTATGAGCTTTCGTGTGCATGCACACTTCTTCAGATACAGTGTGCATGCACACGAAAGCTCATACCAAGAACAAACTTAGTTGGTCTCTAAGGTGCTACTGGAAAGATTTTTTTATTTTGTTTTGACTATGGCAGACCAACACGGCTACCCACCTGTAACTCATACTTCTAAATCCCTTTTGAACCCCTTTTTACATGATTGCCAACAGGCTTATGCAAACAGTTCAGAAAAATGTTTTAGGTAATAACTATTTCAATTTTTGTTTGGTTTTTGTTGTATTATAATTGTTTCAAACCGCTTTGCTTTCTTAAATGTTTTATTTTTTTGTTAAATTTCAGTATACAGATTTTTTAAATAAATAAATAATCCAAAGGCTGGGAGAGGAGGCAGCTGAGCAAGAGGAAGAGGGGTCAGGGGAGGGCGAATTTCCATTGCATTATTCATTGGGACACAACCTTATTTGCTTATAACCACACCGGTACATTTTAAATCTATAAGTGAACCAGAGCAGCTTGGCTTTAAGACAGGGGTAGGCAACCTAGGGCCCGTGGGCCAGATGTGACCCACTCACCTTCTCAATCCGGCCTGCGGACGGTCCTGGAATCAGCGGGTTTTTACATGAGTAGAATGTGTCCTTTTATTTAAAGTGCATCTCTGGGTTATTTGTAGGGCATAGGAATTCATTCATTCCCCCCACTTCCCAAAATATAGTCCGGCCCACCACATGGTCTGAGGGACGGTGGACCAGCCAGCCACGGCTGAAAAAGATTGCTGACCTGTGCTTTAAGTTCTGAAACAGCAGCACACATAAGGATGCAAAACCTTTGCTGAAGTGTGTTATTGTGGTTCTCTCTCTCTCTCTCTCTCTCTCTCTCTCTCTCTGTCCCTCCCAGTATGTGCAAATGAGGGCATGCTGAAGTCCATCATGAAGAAGAAGGATGGGAAAAAGGAAGAGAATGGGAAGAAGAACCTGCAGTTTGTCGGGATTAATGGAGGGTAAGGAGTTCCAGGTTTCAAATAAGCTGCTTCCTTTTCAAAGTCACAGATGCAAAACTGACTACAGTCGTACATCGGAAGCCGAATGCCTTGCGACTCGAACATTTCGGCTCCCAAACGCTGCAAACCCAGAAGTGAGTGTTCTGGTTTGCGAATGTTTTTTGGAACCCAAACGTCCAACGTGGGTTCTGCAGCTTCCGATTGGCTGCAGGAGATTCCTGCGGCCAATCGGAAGCGGCGCCTTGGTTTCTGAACATTTTGGAAGCCGAATGGACTTCTGTAACGAATTCCGTTCAACTTCTGAGGTACGACTGTAATGCCCATTCTTCTGGTTACGAAAACAAAAGGAGACTTCACAATATGACAACCTAAGTACTAGCTTTCTGTGCAATAGTTCCTCTTTGTTTTGTGGGTTCCATGTGTTTCTCTGCTGCGTACAGTTTCCGCTGCATGCAAATTCCCATTTTTCTAGCCCTCAAATAGCAACGTGCTTCTTTCCACAACTAGCTTTTTATGATGTCGGGAATGAGAGCTGCCTAGAATGTGGCCGGCACTTTACTCCTTTCCCCCACTGCGTCATTTGTGCCCCCCACCCTATGGTCAGGAAGAAGAATCTCCTGTTCCTTTTTAGCAATTCCACACCATTTCACGAGCCTTCTCTCTTTTTCCTTTTAAAAATAAAATAAAATAAAATAATGCAGCTCTTTCAAGGCTTTGTGCTTCTCTTCAGGGGAGAGAAGTGGAACCTGGATCTTCCATTGTGTATTTTAAGACATCAAAAAATATTATATTCTCTTGCAGCAAAACTTCCCCTCTAATATATTAAGTGGACAACATAATATTATTGTGCTACTGATAGTGGATCACAGCTAGTACTAGTAAACACTCACTCTCAAAAAGCCGTAGTGATATTAAACCAGATGTGCCTCTCCAATGCATGCAAACTTAATGATGTGACTTAAGTCTGCCGCCCAGCGAGTACCCATTCAGGGACCTCATATTTGGCCTGGTCACTTCCTGTTCTGCAGGGTTCTCATTGGCTAGCACCTTTTACACTAAATGCCCATGAATTATCCAGTTTTATGGTCTTTCAGATTAACTGAACGCAGCTGTCAGTTTGCCATGCATTTAGTAGATCCCCCTCACTTTCAGCGTGTCTTCCTTTTCATAAAAACAAATTGGATTTTCTGCAACGTTTCCTCCCTCTGACAAGACCAGTTCGCAAGAACAATTGGAAATGTCTTTGTATACAAAACAGCAATTGATGCTGAAATGTTGTAATCTTCGTGGGGTGACACGGTATTTGCATGAACCAGTCAGGTTTTTAGAAAGTTAGATTTGTTGTCGTACTGTGGTTATGTTAGCATTGACTAACGTCTGTTTCCCTGCTTGATTTCTCCTCTCCTAGAAAGTGTTTTACTACAAATCTTAACTTTTGAACCCTTTGGAGAGAATCCGTCAGACTTTTCTGGACATGGTTTATTCCTCCTCTATAAATGTAATCTGTGAACAACTGGACTCTCGCAGATACTTAAGTGAAATGAAATAAGCGACATTTTTAATAAGCTGCTTATTAAATAAAATGAATTTATACACAGCATTGATAGACAACAGAATTTTGTCGTGTAGGTATGAAACAACCTCAAGTGACGATTCTAGTTCAGAAGAGAGTTCGTCGTCTGAGTCCGATGATGAGTGTGTCGGGAACGAATATGCTCAAATTGAAGAGAATGGCAGTGTGCTTGCGGTAGAAGGACAGCAGGAGAGAAACGCCGGAGATGTTAAGTCTGCCAGGGTGGAAGAAATGGTGGAGGTTCAAGAGACTGAGATGGAGAAAGTGGAAATCCGTGAGAGGTACTGTTGCCATTTACGCATTCAAAAATGTTACGTGTTCAGGGAAACTAGACCCCAATTCTGACCCTTGGTAGTTGTCTGCAGCCTAAGCTTTGGGGGCCAAGTTGAACGCAAGACTTATTTTCGGAATCTAGAAGCTAATTCCTGCTTTGTGGGTTGCTTAATATTCAGAGCAGCCGTCTCTGCAATCTCCTTGTATATTTCTGAGGACCCCAAATTTTCAAAGCATTATTTTCACTTCTCTGTACTTTCAAGTTGCTGTATCTGCACTTTCTACCAGGTGTGCCTCTCTTATTCCCCCCTCCCCGTAAGACCTGTTCCCCAGTACCATAAAAAGAAAGAACGAAACAGGGATATCTCGAGCCCCCTTGTAAGTCCTTCCAAATTTTCATAGACCTGTTAAAAGCATGTAAATTTTTAAGTATGTTTAATCAACATGGCCATTGGACAAAGGGCAGGCAGGAGAACTACACAGCTGCCTCCGTCCAAAACTGTGTTCATAGCCGCAAGATTCTCCCTCTTCTAACGCTGCCTCCTTGGTTTCCTGTGTAATTCCTCCTTCTGAAGTCCGCATATGTCTACTAATCTTTCTAGACTGAGAAATATGCTGAGTGTGGTCTATTAAACCCAAACTATATGAATGTTAAGTCGCTGTCCCACAATTTGTTTGTACCTCTGATAAATAGGATTCAAACACGCACTGTGCTTTGCATTGTAGGCAGTACTGTATGTGTGTTTTTTTATTATTTCTTAACATAATGAATATACTAAAGCTAGAAATATGGTTTGCAAATGAGAGCCAAAATGAAACGCCCCTTGAGTTGGGGGGGGGGCAGTGACGGGGAATTGCTAACATGTAGAGTTAGCAGTGTGTCAAGAGACTTAAACGGTAGCACAATAATGGCAGAAATCAAACATGGAAGCTCCTTGTTGATGTTTCAGTAGCCCTCAAGCAACGCCTATTTCTTGAGTGATGAGTGCCGTTTAATCAGATGCCACTCAATAATGTTTCCATCATTACTATTAATTAAACATCCGCCGCTTGATTAGATGGCATAATTCAAATGTATTGCACAGTTTAGAATCGTAAGGCTGGAAATAATAGCTGATTGCTCCAGTATAATTGGCAGTCCTGTCCTTCGTGACACAAACACCCTTTGCAAATTAGTCTCTGGCACGATTGTACAATGGGGGCCTAAATGACTTCAAGTGTAGCTTGCCAGAGATGCTTGCGATGTAGCATATATGTCATGGCGTGACCGTGGCTCTAGGGTAGAGCAGCTGTTTGCCATTCAGAAGGCCACACCCTCAATCCCCAGCGGCTCCAAGTAGGGCTGTCTCAGTTCATGGAGAGCTGTTGCCAGTCAGCGAAGATAATTTATTATTATTATTATTATTATTATTATTATTATTATTATTATTACCCCACCTATCTGGCTAGGTTTCCCCAGCCACTCTGGGCGGCTTCCAACAGAACATTAAAATGCAATAATCTATTAAACATTAAAAGCCTCCCTAAACAGGGCTGCCTTCAGATGTCTTCTAAAAGTCTGGTAGTTGTTTTTCTCTTTGACATCTGGTGGGAGGGCGTTCCACAGGGCGGGTGCCACTACCGATAAGGCCCTCTGCCTGGTTCCCTGTAACGTCCGCTTCTTGAAGGGAGGGAACCGCCAGAAGGCCCTCGGAGCTGGACCTCAGGGTCCGGGAAGAACGATGGGGGTGGAGACGCTCCTTCAGGTATACAGGACCGAGGCCGTTTAGGGCTTTAAAGGTCAGCACCAACACTTTGAATTGTGCTCGGAAATGTGCCGGGAGTCAATGTAGGTCTTTCAAGACCGGTGTTATGTGGTCTCAGTGGCCGCTCCCAGTCACCAGTCTAGCTGCCACATTCTGGATTAGTTGTAGTTTCCGGGTCACCTTCAAAGGTAGCCCCACATAGAGCACATTGCAGTAATCCAAGCAAGAGATAACTAGAGCATGCACCACTCTGGTGAGACAGTCTGCGGCAGGTAGGGTCTCATCCTGCATACCAGATGGATATATTGAGCTAGATGAACTAAAGGTCTGACTCAGTACAGTGGTACCTCGGTTCTTGAACTTAATCCGTTCTGGGAGTCCGTTTGACTCCCAAAACCATTCGAAAACCAAGGCACAGCTTCTGATTGGCTGTAGGAGCTTCCTGCATTCTGGTGGAAGCTGCGTCGGACGTTCAGCTTCCGAAAAACATTCTCAAACTGGAACACTGACTTCCGTGTTTACGGCGCTCGGGAGCCAATTTATTTGGCAACCAAGCCATTCGGGAACCAAGGTTCCAATGTACAAGGTAGAGAGAGCCAGTGTGGTGTAGTGGTTTAGAGCGGTGGACTCATAATCTGGTGAACCGGGTTCGCTTCCCCGCTCCTCCACATGCAGATGCTGGGTGACCTTGGGCTAGTCACACTCATCTCACAGAGGGTTTGTTGTGCTTTTAATAGCCCTGTTTTTAATAGCCAATTTTAAAACTGTGTAATATCCAATATTACTACAAGATAGAGAAATCTAACTTATGAACTGAATTGTATTATTTTTCTGCTGGTCTTTGACCGTATTAAAGTTTTACTTATTTACTAGAGTGTTTGTTGTGGGGGAGGAAGGGAAAGGAGAATGTTAGCCGCTTTGTGACTCCTTCGGGTAGTGATAAAGCGGGATATCAAATCCAAACTCCTACTCCTCCTCCTCCTCCTCCTCCTCCTCCTCCTCTTCTTCTTCTTCTTCTTCTTCTTCTTCTTCTTCTTCTTCTTCTTAGCTTCCCATGTTCTTAAGTAACATACATTGGAGCAAGCCACCCATAGGTTCAGGCAGCCAGATTTCCTGTTGCATAGGAGGGGGTCTTCCCAAGTCTTGCACGATAGCTCCTGTATCTCCCTGCTTGACTTCAGTCCTCTAGACGGTGACGCTGCTTAAGGGCTTTCAAGTACGCAGGCTTTGTACCCAACTGCTGATTCTATACAGCCTTTACCAGCGCTTTTTCTCCGGGGAGACGCAGGGGGACACATACCCCTCAACATTTTGTGAATCTTAAGTTTGGCCTTATCGAGGGCAGGGTTTCAATATGAGTAGGAAAATGAGGAGTACCCCTGAACATTATTATTTTTTTACAAAAAAAGCCTTTAGACTAATTGGAGGGGCTTTCTGAGGGTGGGGAGATATTCTAGGCATTGACCTATGAGGATATTTCTCCGGAAGTTTAGGATAAAATGCGTAAGGCATCTGACCACCTTCCTTGATATAAAGCCAGTTCATGCCACTGTTCTTCTTTCTCAGAGAAGCTCCACTGTCTTCTGTTGTCCGAATAGATTCCATATTGCAACAGCTGATAAAGAGCACACTGCTTTTTCACACACACCCCGCCCCAAACATGAATGCCAGAAAGTGTGTCGTTTAAACAGAACCTCTCTTTTTTTTTCCTCCTTCAGATATGAATTGAGTGAAAAGATGTTGTCTGCCTGCCATCTTCTTAAAGGCAGCATCGATGACCCAAAGGCTATGCTCAGCAAAGAGATTGTAAGTCCAGCGCCGTGGGGAAATCGTATATGCTCTCGTTAGTTGCCACATTAAAATCTGAGCTGCCTAAGAGAAGTGGTTAGCTGCTTGTTTCATAGAGCTGGCTATATGCCAAGACGTCACTGCCTGGTTGCTGCAGCTTGCCAGATCCTGCTCAGATGAAGCAAAAAATGGCAAGGCCCATAAAAGGGAAATTTCAGGTTGCACTTCCTGCTTCCTGCAGCAGAGCTATCTGTGTACACCTGCTTAAGCTCAGGGGCGTTCTGAGCCCCTTGGGTGCCCGGGTGTGAAGCCAAGAGGCACCCCTAGGGGTGGGGCATCACGGTGCGTGCATGCGTCATGACATCATCACGCACGCGACCCCACCTCGTTGGCCCGCCCCTTGCCTCCATGCCGAGCTCCGCCGCTGGAAGAGGGGGACTATTTTCAGCGCTGCTGGGGCTGAGCCGCAGGGGCGGCCAGCGAGGGGGGGGTTGACACCCATCCTGGCTGGCCGCCCCTGCGGCTCCACCCCGACAGTGCCGAAAATATTTTTTTTTTTAGTCCAGGGGACGGGACCACCTCCTGAAGTGTCAACCCTCAGCAGGGGCGCTGCCCGGGGCCCACCGCCCCCTCCCGCCCCCCCCCCCCCCCCCTGCTTAAGCTACTGTGAGCACTCGGGAACCATGGTAGAGGCGAAGGTAGCCACATTTGTGCGCTAAGTTGATCAGACATGCTGAACCCCAAGCGTTCCTTCCCTTCGCTAAGAGTGATGGAGGCTTGTATCTAATTTCAGTCCCATCCAAAAAGGACTTCAGCCACTTACCTTCCCAAACGTCATTGTGCCGCTCGTTAATTGCAGCTATTAATAGAAGGACAAAGAGGAGAACAGCCCAGAAGAACACCCCCCCCCGGTCAACCTGAGGCCAGGGAATGGGGTGGCCTAGTTCCGCTTCCCCGAGTAGCTGGAGGCGCCCAATTTGGCAGGGACTTGGGGGTGGGGAGCAGTGGTCGCTGCACAGAGGTGCCGGCCCTCCCTCCCTCCCTCCCTCAGGGAGGCAACCTGACGGAGATCAGCTCTGCTCCTCTGGATCCTTGTGGTGTGAGTGACCAGGCCAAGAACCCGTAGCACTGCAGTTTCCCCCCCCCCTTAAGAAAGCTGGGGAGGTTGGGGGGGGGAATATATGGTTTGGTGGGAGTTGGGCTCACGGATCCCCCCCCCCCGCCCCACATCTTGGGGATCTTCAGCCATGAGTTATTGTGGATGGGCATCTGCCTTCAGAAATAAATATTTGAAGGACTTTCTTTAAAAAAAAAAAAGCATTTTTGAAAGGCTTGTTTTAAGGCCCCACAAGGCACCCTCGAGCTGCTGAAAGCAGAACTCCCATTCACTTAGTCATGCTTCGGATCTTGGCAGCCCCAACATGTTTGGGGAAAGTACACAGGATAGGATGTTAGCATTCCTCTTGATTATGAAAGTATAACGTTTGTGCTCCAATGTGGAATGTACTCCAACTCTAGCCAAACACAGGAAGAAATTCTTTCCCTCTCTCCATTTCTGAAGTTGGGCTGAAGTATGCCATGCAGATGAGCAGATCAAAGCAGACGGGCCAACACTTGCCCTTCAGCCACAGGTGCCCCCAGATAACCTGCATTGTCTCTGAGCTTTCTGGGAGGCTTTTCTTCACACTGTTTATGGCAGGGGTTGGCAAAAAAATTTAGCCGTGGGCCAACCAACTGTCCCTCAGACCTTGTGGTGGGCCAGAGAAGTGGCACGGGGGGGGCATAGCTGGAAGAAGAGGCGAGGGGTGCAAGTAGTCCTCTGCCCCAGCCCCAGCTGCTGTGCTTGCCTTCCCAGAGGGCTGCTGCCACCACCACTACTGCCTCTGCTGCTGATTTTCGGGGGTAGGCAGAGTGAGCTCATCCGCTCCGCTCTCTGGCCCACAGGAGTACCAGGGCGGCAGCAGAGGGAAGATGAGCGGCGTGAAAGGGCTGGCTCCGGAGAGGGGCTGCTGAAAATGGCGCTCAGCCCAGCCCCCTTCCTCCTCTAGGCAGGCAGGGAGAAGCCAGGAGGGAGGGAGGGATGGAGGGAGGGAGGCGGCGCCGTGGTGTGTGTGAGGGAGGGGGGGATGGAATGGCGAAGGGGGGGGGGAAATGGCGCAGCCCGAACAAACAGAATCCCCACGCCGATCCACAGACAGTCCGTGGGCCGGATCCTGAAGGCAATTGGGCCTGATCCGGCCCGCGTACCTTAGTTTGCCAACCCCTGGTTGATGGCATCATTTTTGTGAAAAATTACATTGAGTGTATACATACAGATGAACATGTATGCAAATGCCACCTTTGAGATAATGAGTATTTCTGGAGTGTTGTAGCCATAAAGCTCAGTTTATGTCAGTCCTGACTCAAGAGCCAGATTTTCTGGGTTAAAGGACATGCCAGTCACACACCTGCCCTGCCAGCTACCCTTCTTCCATATCACTCAGTATTAGTTTGTATGCGCACCAGAGCTTCTGCTCATTCTATGTTGAAAGTGTGGCTTTTGTCCATGGGCACCAGATTCTTCCGAAGCAGTTGAGCACTCCCTAGAGACGTACGGCATGTGGTTGTCTATTGCCCTGGTGCTGCTTTTAGCACCAATAAAAGCAATGCAGTGTTAAGAAAGAAAAGCAAGCCCAAGTATCCTCACAATTAATAGTTTCAAAGATGCAGAAACAATGTCTTTCAACCACCCGACGCCTGGGCAAATGGGGCCGTTCTCAAATGCTGCATAAATTTAATGATTGGTGGATCTCACCAAGGATGGTTCTCTTTTCTTGGCAATTCTTGCATGCATTCTCGGTCTGACATGCTCTCTCGCCCATGTGCACATGCACTATTTTGTCAACCAACAACACATTCTCTTTATCCTCCAAATGTCCATGAACATAACTTATTTCAAAATTGTTGCAGGAGGCGGGTAAAAGTCAAGCCCTGTTAAAGCAGAGGCTGACACTTTGTGCTTTTTTTCTAAGTGTTTTGTGTGGCTAAAATACTACAGAAGCTGGGAAAAGAATAATAATAATAATATAATAATAATAATAATAATAATAATATAATATAATGTGGGTGGCCTAAGTTTTGATTTAAAGGAGAAGGCTACTTTTCCTGTAATTTCAGTACTGGACAGAAAACCGCTTGCAGATACAGGCATCCCTTTGAAAAACTTGTGTGTGTGTGTGTGTTTGTCTTTGGCAGAGGTTTTGTTTAAACACCATCCAGCACGAGTGGTTTCGTGTGTCCAGCCAAAAGTCGGCTGTTCCTGCAATGGTTGGGGACTACATAGCTGCTTTTCTGGAGGTTTCTCCTGCAGTCTTGAGATACATCATCAACATGGCCGACGGCAATGGCAAACACAGCTCTCCATTACAGCGTCTCCCACTCCAACTTTGAAATTGTGAAGCTGCTTTTAGATGCAAGTAAGTTGGCCGTTCTGAAAGGCTTGCGTGATCTCCGTGCAGAGCACTGGGTCCGTCTCCAGCAGAATGTTAGATAAAAGTCCTGGGATTGCTAGACAAGAGGACATAGCCCTTGTGGAACCAGGGATGTTCCTGGGGGAGCAGATCTATCACCAGCGCCTTATCTCGCGGAAATCCACTATGTGGAATACCGTAGACACCTCACAGCGGCTAGATTAAATGTCCTCGGACCTGCGGTATTGTGGGGAAGGTATAGAGGAGTCCCATACGCCCAGAGAGTTTGTCATTGTGCCCTGGGAGAGGTAGAGTCCACTGAACATATTCTCTTGATTTGCCCTTTCTATACAGATTTCAGGCAAAATCTCATAGCCCCACTCTTATCTCAACTTAGCTCTCTATCCAGAGAAAGACAGGCTTTATATTTGTTGAATAATGTTACGGGGAAAAAACAGATTCCTTGGTGGCCAAATTTCTTTTCCTAGCTCTTAAGCGTCGTAAGACTAAAATTGCATTGACAGGGGTTATCTGTATAGCTTCATGTTAGTATTGGCTATGTTTTATTCTAAAGTTCCTCTAGATGTTTTAATTTGTATGAATAAATGTATTTTTTCTGACTGCTGGTCGAATAAAGAATGATGATGATTATAAAAGTCCTGGGGACCATGGCGGTGCAACACAACACCAGCATTTAATATTTCTATAATTTGTGCAACCACTCCCTTAAGCACCGACTGATCTCTAGCACCTTAATTCCCAGCATGCAGCTGCAGAGAGACACTTCCTGCGGTCACCTGCCCCTTCCTTCCAACTCAGACCTAGGTTACTAGAGCTCTCATTAGTGGATGAATGTTGCTGCAATTGAAAACCGCCTTTCACCGTTCTGCATGCAATTAAATGAGCTTTTAATGATATGGGCAGCTCAGGCCCTTCTGTTACCAGGTTGCCTTATAAGACAACTTGCCAGAAGTGGGTCTTGCCAAAGACCTGGGTCTTAGTTGGGAAGTTCTGGGATCAAAAGTTTCCCATATTTTGAACCTGTGGAGTCCTGGACACTTCAGAGGCAAGAGGCCTATTGAATTAAAATTCAATAAAAAATTCCAGTTTTCGTAGTCATGAAGATGCGGGGCGCTAGTCATACGTGCAAGACACAGAATCCCTCCCATTTCTCCAGTTCCTGGAAACCTCATTCCACCACCCCTTTTTGCTTCTGAAATTTCAGCAGCTTAACATATTTTAAAAACAAAAGTTGAGATTCTCAGCAAGCTGAAGTCATACAAGGTCTCGTGTGATGGAGTGGCTGTGCTGCTGCATGGGTCTGTTGCCCTTCTGCCACATTATGGCCCAGGACAACGCAACGATTTGGTGGAAGGGCATTCAGATGCTCCCTCTTCTCATCCAGGAAGCTTTCCCCATTCTCTCCAGCTGAGCTGAAGTCCTGAAAGACAGTCTCCCTTGGTGGCTTCTGGGTTGCCTGTTCCTCTCAAGTCTATCCTGTTTAGGAAGCTTTTAATGTTTAATAGACTTATTGTATTTTAATATTTTGTTGGAAGCCACCCAGAGTGGCTGGGGAAACCAGCCAGATGGGCAGGGTATAATAAAAAATTATTATTATTATTATTATTATTATTATTATTATTATTATTATTATTAAATTGGGGTTGCTTTAATATATAGCGTATGCTTATTTTGTAACCTCAAGGTTAATTAGATTTTTATTTTTAACTGTTTGCATTTGAATGTTTCCATTTAAATGTTTATTGAAAACTGCACCTTTTTAAGAATATTCTCTGCAGTGGAAACTGGCTTAAAACTGTAGTTTACGGTTCTCTACAAATAATTATTGGCTTAATCAGCTGCTACGACTTCAGCGAATGTGTGCTTTTGCTTCAGTGTTCATTCTTGTCCCAATGTCACATGTGAATATGTATCTTGGAAACAGCAGCCAATAAATTTGAAACAAAATAAAAAAAAATTCCTTCCAGTAGCACCTTAGAGACCAAACTAAGTTTGTTCTTGGTATGAGCTTTCGTGTGCATGCACACTTCTTCAGATACACCCGAAACATCTTATAGAATGGTGTGCAATCTGTCTGTCCACGTATTTTTAAATTCGAATGAGCACATCCGAGACTTCCTGGATAGCAGGTTAGAAGGCCCTGCAGAACTCCTTTTAGAGACTCTTGGGCAAAGATAATAACCTGGTGTGCTGGGCCTGAACAAAAAGCAGTAGCTTCCTTGGCGCTAGGAATTTGCTTCCTCGCTTTTGGCAGTTCCTCGGGGGACCTGAATGCATATTCGATCCCCACACAAATGCTGCTCGGCGAAGAAAGCCATTTAACTGGCAAGTCATGTCTGAAAGCTTTGGAAATGTAAAAAGAGTTACTTAATGGCTATACAGCGTGTAAAGTTGCGGGGGGAACAGCGCAGGCACTTTGATATATTTCGGCCACTATTTCACTGTTTTGTGTGATGTTTCCTGTATAAATCCGAAGCTCTATCACTGCATACCTGGAACTCTGGCAGAAGTTGGTACTGTCTTCCTGCAGTTCTGTTCATAGAATTTTTGAACAATTGCCTTCAAGCTAACTGCCTTAGCCGTCGCATGAAATGTGGCTTTGTGCCCCCCTCTAATGCATACAATAAACGAGAGTTGTTTGCTTTACTTGCTCAAGAACCAGCCTTGCCTCTTCGGGAAAGTCCTTCTGAATCATCTTCATTATGTAAGGAATTGCTGAACTTCTGAAAGCGCTGCTCTAGTAACAGACGATTCAGTTCTATTTGCACCCAACTTTCTCAAGAGACGGTCTCTTCTTCCCCTCTGCAGATGTCTGCAATGTAAATCACCAGAACAAGGCTGGCTATACCCCCATTATGTTGGCTGCTCTTGCAGCTGTAGACGCGGAGAAAGAAATGAGAACAGTGGAAGAGCTCTTTGCCTGTGGAGATGTCAATGCTAAAGCAAGCCAGGTTGGTGTCATGTGTGTTCGGCCTTCATTGCGCAGCGATAGACGTTCAGGCTGAAGCCGCCTCTTAGTGTTTCTTTCCTCGTCACTTCACTAGATCACTTAAAACAAGCTGCCGCTTCTTGTTTTTGCTTTGGGACACGGGTGGCGGTGTGGGTTTAAACCACTGAGCCTCTTGGGCTTGCCGATCAGAAGGTCGGCAGTTCGAATCCCCATGGACGGGGTGAGCTCCCATTGCTCGGACCCTGCTCCTGCCAACCTAGCAGTTCGAAAGCACGTCAAAGTTGCAAGTAATAAATAGGTACCGCTCCGCTGGGAAGGTAAACGGCATTTCGGTGCGCTGCTCTGGTTCGCCAGAAGCGGCTTAGTCATGTTGGCCACATGACCCAAGCTGTATGCCGGCTTCCTTGGCCAATAAAGCGAGATGAGCGCCGCAACCCCAGAGTCATCCGCGACTGGACCTAATGGTCAGGGGTCCCTTTACCTTTACCTTTACCCCATGCAAACTGCAATTTCCTGGCATATTTTGCTGGCCAGGCGCTAGAGTCTGCCTGCCTGCCTGGGCAACAGATTTCTGCATTGAGATACCTATGAGGTCCGTAAATTAACATATAGCATATATTCAACAACAAAAAAAGGGAACAATTGTTGTTGACAAAGGACAGCTGGACATAGAAAGGGCCCCATTCCCTTCAGTAGCTTAGGGCCTCATCAAACCGAAATCCGGCCCTGATAGACAGAGTTTGATCTGGAGTTTGACTCCACTAAGCTAATCTGTGCTCCAGGGAATGTGTATCATTTTTGTTCTCCTGCATGCAGGCTGGCCAAACGGCTCTCATGCTTGCTGTGAGCCACGGGCGAATAGATATGGTGAAAGCTCTGCTGGCTTGCGGCGCAGATGTCAACACCCAGGATGACGAGGGCTCCACGGCTTTGATGTGCGCTAGCGAACATGGACACGTGGAAATAGTCAAACTTCTGCTGGCTCAGCCGGGTGCAACGGCACGCTGGAGGATAATGTGAGTTGCCTCCAAAGTAGGGTTGCCAGACATCCCCGGTTCCTGGGGACAGTCCCCAGATTTGCAAATCTGTCCCCGCACAAATTCTGTCCCCGGAATGTCCCCAGATTTGCAAATCTGTCCCTGGGGAATGTAGCAGCAGCAGCCTCAGCCGCCCGGAGCCAGCCTGGTAGCGCAGTTGGCTCTGGCTGGCTCCGGGCTGCGACTGCCGCTGCCACCGCCACTGCCGAAGGGGAACCGGGAACATGCAGCAGTACAGATCTCCTGCCCCCTTCCCCCTTTGTTTTGACTGATGGGGGAGGCTCAGGAGTCGCGGGTGGGCGGCCGTTGCCCAGGAAGGGCGCAAGGTGCACAGTTTCACTGCTGGGCAAGGTGCAAAGCTTTTCGTTCGCACCCTGTGAAACATAAATGCGCAGAGCTTTTTAAAAACTGGGCAACAGCGCACCACCCGCCATGACTCCGAGCCTCCCCATCTCCTTCCCCCTTCCCCTTTGTTTTGACAGATCAGGGGAGGCTCGGGAGCTGCGGGCAGGCAGCCATTGCCCAGTTTGTTAAAAGCTCCGCGCATTTAAGTTTACAGGGTGCAAAAGAAGGGCTTTGCACCTTTCATACAACATGCATGTGTGCTTGGGCCCAGGGTCTTTGACTCACATCCCCGCTGCTGACTCCCTGTTGCTACTCAGCTTCAAAAAACAACAAAAAAGTGTCCCCGGATTCATTGAAAAAAATCTGGTTGCCATACTCCAAAACCTGCCTCAGACGGGAAGGAGGGTCAAGGCAGCCCCCAGCTGGTGGTGGCTGGAGGAGGAGGAGGAGCTAGCAGCCATTGAAGCCGCGCTGCCGCCATGTTCAGCTCCACCCCCAACTCCTCCCGACACCCTGAAGTCAACCCCCTCCATCGCCTTCGCAAACTGGCACCTCTGGCTGTGTCTGAAATTGCAACCATTATATCTTGAAGTCTTTATAAGGCAATATAAGCAGACTGTAATTCTGACAACTGTGGGGTTGGGGGGGGTGTGTGTGTGAAGATTACACGTGTAGGAAAGTCGTAAAGAGAAACCTGCCCTTTGGGAGTGTCTGAAATTTAAGAATGTGGTTAACTGGAACTATCACAGCCAATTCGTAAGATTTGATGAACTTTTTCACCCCATTTCTCTTCCCTTGAGCAATATAATGCTCAGCTTCCTAAAATGGTCACCAAATTACTTGGTGTTCTTGTGGTCCCGGTGTTCTTGTAATAATCCTGCTCCCTCGTTGAGAAGACCCCCTGACAATTGCATTGCCCCACAAAACAGAAACACAAATCTTGCCAAGTATAATAAATGTTTTTGAAACTTACTCTATGCGGTTTTGGCTGGCTGAATGACAGGACTTGCATTTTGCTATCTTTCAACATTCAAAGGCTGTTGCACTTTTAAGAAAGATCTAGATGGACACTTGCATTATCTCTCTCTCTCTCTCTTTTAAGGATGGCAGTACGGCACTTTCGATAGCCCTCGAGGCAGGGCACAAGGATATAGCTGTTCTTCTCTATGCTCACGTGAACTTTTCCAAAACACAGTCCCCGGTGAGTTACATGGTTCCATTCCACACACAGTTCTTTGGTTTATGTGGTCATGGTTGGCCAAAGGATTTTTGGGTGTTCGTCCAAGTCAGTGACTCTCAAAGTTTAGAAACTTAACCAGTAGTGATCTTGGTATGTCTCTCCCTAGTGGCGGAGGAAGCCTCTTTGCTGCCCGGGGCGGCAGCGCAGACGCACCCCTGGGGGCGGGGTCACAATGTGCGTCGTGACATCATGACGCACGTCGGATGCACTGCGCATGCCCGGAATTTCCAGGCATGCAAGTACACCCAGACCCAAAAAAGCCGCTGAAGGGGGGGAGCAAAGTAGGCGCTTTAAACGCACAACATAGCTGGTTGCAGGTTTGTGTAAGCCTCTCACTATTAGATTCCTGGTGTATATCCTTCTTAAAAGAATACACATGCCCAATCTTGTAAAGTATAAAATAAGTTTACTCACATTCAGTTCACAGTTGGATCCTTGAAGGCAGACTTAGTTACAAAGTATATGCATGTGGATCTATCCCATATGGGGATAATCCCAGTGTCCTCTGTTGGCTGAAAGCATCTCTAGCTAAAAAGCTGCTCCAACGACGGAGAAAGTCAAAGAGAGTGCTGTGTGCCTTGTCCTTTTTTACCTGGACAGGTAAGGTCATGCCCCCCTAGTCAAATGCAAAGGAAGTATGTCCCAGCCCAGGAGGAAACAGGAAGTTTTCGACTGGCTGGACCAAACATTACCCCACATGTCCACTCTAGGAAAACAAGGAATGTTGTACTTGACTCTGCTTATGTATCACATCCCACACTTCAGAACTGTGGTTAAGAGTGGTAGACTCGTAATCTGGTGAACCGGGTTCGCTTCCCCGCTCCTCCACCTGCAGCTGCTGGGTGACCTTGGGCTAGTCACACTTCTCTGAAGTCTCTCAGCCCACTCACCTCACAGAGTGTTTGTTGTTGGGGAGGAAGGGAACGGAGAATGTGAGCCGCTTTCAGACTCCTTCAGGTAGTGAAAAGCGGGATATCAAATCCAAACTCCTCCTCCTCTTCTTCTTCTTCTTCTTCTTCTTCTGAAGTTGGTGGAGCTGCACTTATCTTTGAGCCAATAAAAGTATCCAGTAAGCATTAAAGGGTCAGTGGTGTTCTGGGGCCACTTAATTTCCCCCCACCTTTAACAGCCTTCTCCTTTTTCTTTTCTAGGGCACCCCGAGGCTTGGACGAAAGCCATCTCCCGGTCCCACATAGAGGCACATTTGATTGCTAATGCACATGTATCTGTAAGCTCTCGTATCACCTCTCCCAAGCTGCTAGCGGTTACTGTTTTACAGTGACAGATATGAATGTAATCGCCTTGTGCCTGAGCTCACCAGCAAACTGAAAGCAAACGCCTAGAGCTAAAGATAGAGAAGGGTCAACCGGAAGAAAAGTCAGGCCAGCACCTTTCCTAACAACGTTACTTAGGATCCGTGTACATAATGTGACGGTGGTCATGCATGTGTGCCTGCTTGCCACATGGACTGGGCAACAACCCCCCCCCCCAAAAAAAGGTCAAGAACTCTGGTCAATTTATCCCCATTTTCTTAATTAAAGGTAAAGGTAAAGGGACCCCTGACCATTAAGTCCAGCCGTGGACGACTCTGTGGGAGCCAGTGTGGTGTAGTGGTTAAGAGTGGTAGACTCGTAATCTGGTGAACTAGGTTCGCATCCCGCTCCTCCACATGCAGCTGCTGGCTGACCTTGGGCTAGTCACACTTCTCTGAAGTCTCTCAGCCCCACTCACCTCACAGAGTGTTTGTTGTGGGGGAGAAGGGAAAGGAGAATGTGAGCCGCTTTGAGACTCCTCAGGGTAGTGATAAAGCGGGGTATCAAATCCAAACTCTTCTTCTTCTTCTTCTTCTTCTTCTTCTGGGGTTGTGCGCTCATCTCGCTCTATAGGCTGAGGAAGTTTGTCTGCAGACAGTTTCCGGGTCATGTGGTCAACATGACAAGGGTGTTCTGGCGAACCAGAGCAGCGCACGGGAATGCTGTTTACCTTCCCACCGGAGCAGTAACTATTTATCTACTTGCACTTTGATGTGCTTTCGAAATGCTAGGTTGGCAGGAGCAGGGACAGAGCAAAGGGAGCTCACCCCGTCGCGGGGATTCGAACCGCCGACCTTCCGATCGGCAATCCCAAGAGGCTCAGTGGCTTAGACCACAGCACCACCCGCGTCCCATATTTTCTTAATTAGGAGTCCCCCAAAGTAGGGGACATCTTATAAACGGGGGTGGGGGGGTTAATACATGGAAAAACGGTATTTCCATGCCGCCTTTGTGTGGCACCTGTAGCCCTTTGGGTCCTCCTAGCGCTCCCTTTTTCAGCCTCTAGGAAATGGCATGATGTCTTTGCTGCAGAATCTATCTTCTGTTACCTTGCGTACAGTTTTTAAGCTATCTGTTCAGTTATGACTGTACTTCCCCTTAATGCACCTCTGGACAAATCTTGTTAGCTTTTTTTAAGGTATGTTCTTTACAGATATTTATATTTGCTATTGTTGGAATTGTTGGCAAGAACTCTTTTATTATAAATGTCATTCCAAAACGGTATTGAGTGTTAATGCTTATTTTTTTAAAAAGTGGCAATTGTTGTCAGCTCTTTGGAATCTCAGCTGGTGGGTTGGTGGCTTAACAGTGGAAGATGGGTCCGAAACTTGCTAAATAAACTGTTGCTGCCGATTTGTATAGCTTTTATATCAAATATTAAGTCAGTATTTTTGACACTTTTTATTCCACTGTAATTAAAATAATACATTACACAGTTGTTAACTAGATTTTATTAACTGTTTATACATGATCCCTGAGATCTATTGGAAGATAACGTTCATCTCTAATGAAATCAAAGGTAGTTCTTGGCACGTATATACAGAATGCTGTTTCTCTGTCATGTTCACTTCAGTCATATGCATTTTAATGTTTGAAGTGCCTTAGACTCTTGCCATATTTTCAAAATAAAATTTCCTTATGCTATTTTATTCCTGACTTTTGTTGTTTTATGGAATTGGAAAAGCAACAGTTTCGGGCTGCTTTTCACTCTCCCTTTGCTAACCTTTTGAGAGCTGGAAACTTGAATCGCAAGGGAACTTGAACGAAATAAAACTTATGTTCTAAAAATGTTTCTTGAAGACGTAGTGTTGATCTTCTGGAAAGAACTGGGCTTATTGAACACTGAATTAAAAATAAAAGTTTGACTTTGGACTATCTTGTATTAATGTCGAAACAAAATAGATTTTTTTTCCAGTAGCACCTTAGAGACCAACTGAGTTTGTTCTTGGTATGAGCTTTCGTGTGCATGCACACTTCTTCAAGAACAAACTCAGTTGGTGTCTAAGGTGCTACTGGAAAGAATTTTCTAATTTCTTTCGACTATGGCAGACCAACACGGCTACCCACCTGTAACTTGAATTAATGTGTTAAGGTGCTTTTAGCAGCCTGAACATATTTTCAGTTACTCCGTTCTGTTTTCACAGTTCTGTGAAAATTAAACACAAAGCAAAGAGGAGCATCACCACTGCCGGGGGGGGGGGCAAGAAACACCAGAAATGGTACTCAAAAGGGATGGCTGCTTTTGTATTGTTTAGCAGTGCCACCTAAAATACTGAAGCAAATATCTGTCAACTGAGGGGTATTGAAAAGAAATAGTCCTAAAAAGGTGATATCCAGCTTAGCCATTTTGCTTGTAATAGAATTGGCTGCTACACTTTTATCCAAAACTTATGCAGATATATTTTTGTTTAATTGTTTCGTCGTGTCCACCTCTTCGTGACCCCATGGACCAGAGCACGCCAGTCACGCCTATCTTTCACTGCCTCCCGCGGTTTGGCCAAACTCATGGATCACTGCCTTGTCAAGGCGAAGGGGCTTGAATAACTCAGGGAAGCTATGAGCTGTGCCGTGCAGGGCCACCCAAGACGGACAGGTCATAGCGGAGAGTTTTGACTAAATGTGATCCACCTGGAGAAGGAACTGGCAAGCCACCCCAGTACTCCTGCCAAGAAAACTCCATGGACAAAGACAACAGGCAGATATAATAAGTACCATGGTTTGGTTGTTTTAAAAAATAATGGCAAAATGCCTAACCCTGATATGAAATACTCAGCAGCGGTTTTTAAAAATACAGGACACCAAGCCTACAGTTATGTCAGCAGAACAAGAGAGCCTTGGGAAGAGTATAAAACAGCCCCCAATACTGGCAGGCATATTTGTAAGCTGGCTGCTGTGTGACACTCCGGGTGCTGCTTATGCTTCCCTGATTTCTGGTTTGTTAAAACATTCCTGAACATGGACGGTAGGAGACGCTGCTACTGGGGGAATGCCACAACAGTTGTCGAAAACAAAAATTGCGAGCGCTGCCCTTAAGGCAAGACGCAGGCAGCACATAGACCCTCCTTCTGCGGTAGAAAAACTTCCGTGTAACGTTTTATGCAAAATAGAAATGAGTGAATTCCCAACTAAGCAGCAAAGAGGAGAGGAGAGACCTGATCACAGAAATCTTACAGGCATTATGCCATGGGTTGGCAAACTACGGCCTGGGGGCCGGATCCGGCCCAATTGCCTTCTGGATCTGCCACTGGCAGTCCGGGAATCACCACGTGGATTGGTGTGGGGATTCTGACCGTATGGGCTGTGCCATTTCCACACACACACACACACCGCGGCACCTCTTCCCTCCCTCCTGCTGGCTTCTCCCTGCCCGCCTAGAGGAGGAAAGGGGCTGGGCTTGGTTGAGCTGAGCGCCATTTTAAGCAGCCCCCTCCGGAGCCACCCTTTCGCGCCGCTCATCGTCCCCACCGCTAGCCCCTACCTCTCACAAGGCACAGGTAAGCAGCCACCGGGGATTGTCCGGTGCTGTGGAGAAGGAAGGGGAGAGTCGGTGTGGGGGGACCCCCCCAAAAAAAATATAGTCCTGCCACCCACAAGAACTGAGGGACAGTGGACCCCCCCCTGCGGAAAAAGTTTGCTGACCCCTGCATTAAGCTATGAAAGCAATTCTGTAATTTTACTGAGTGTTTACAAGAGAAGACGGAGCAAATGCTTGCAAGTAGCGGGAAAGAAGGCCAATATCGACAAAAAAAGAATTCCAGAGAAATTCCTTTGTCCAGGAAAGCAGCAAGCAAGTTTTCTCGGGATGCGTGAGGATCACTTTACCCTGGGAACCTGCGGCCCTCCAGACATTGTGGGAGCCAACTCTCGTCTGCCCCAGCTAACATGGCCAACGGTCAGAGATTGTGGGAGTCACAGCTCAGCGACAGCTGGAGGGCATGAAACCCAGTTAGCGGTTTAGTTGGTTGCCAACATGCCAAGCGATGAGTGTGACCCCATAATTGGGAATGTGAGGAAGTGGTAAGATTCTTCAACAGTCATTTTGGCAAGGCAATAGAGCGCTGTCGCTGAACACTATGGTAGCTATTCTATGGTAAAAGACTCGCACCCCACACTTGGAGGAATGGTGTGTTAAGGGAAGAAGAATGTGAAACAAGCCCCTCGAAGCCAGTTCAGATTACTTGAAGGTGTAGCTTTCCTGATTGCCCTCGAGCTAAACAGGTGCATCGTGCACTCAACGAGTATCTGGAACAGAACCAGCTTTCTATTTTCTGTTTTACTGGGAAGTAGTTTTATTTAGAATAGGTCTGTGGCCAGAACCCACTTAGCTGAGCTTCCTGCCATAAGGAAATTGCTAATCATATGGTGGCCTGTTTGCTTATTTAGCATGGCAGCAATTTTCAAGCCCACTGGCAATATAAAAAGCATAGTTATTGCAGATTATAAGGCAGAGACCTCACTTGACCACAGGCCTGCCTAGTCATCAGATGTAAGAGATACGGCCCACTGGCTGAACTAACCAGCTTTGCCAGATAACTCTTCTAAAATTGAGGGGCACACCCCAGTGTTGCGGTCAGAAAAGCAGTAGGACTCAATTAAAATATAAGCTATCTGACAATCTGATCTGGAGAGGCTCACATGCATGTACGCATATACCAAAGCTTTCTCCCTGGCCACACACATCCCTCTGTTTTGAAATTCAAAACAATTCTCGGGTTTTGTTGCAATTTTGGTGGTTTCTCTGGAAGCTCATGCAGCAGTGGCATCATTAAGAGGACCTGAAGCCCAGGTGGGGGGGCACAGATCTCCAGCTTCTCTTCCCCCCCTCCACCCCCCAATTCTATTTTTACTTTGGGCTGTGGTCACAACAGCCCCCTTGAGAGTCAAAAGTGGTTGAGGATGAACTGCAGTTCTTAAGGCTGCCTTCCAAAAAAGGACTTGCAGGAGCAGTCCGTATATAAAATTTAAGAGAGCCAGTGGTGGTGGGGAATAATTCTCTTGGTTATCACAGCAGCATACCCACAGGAGCAGTCAGTGGTGTGTGTGTGTGTGTTAATTGACCGATTGGTACAGGCACAAAAAAATCATCTCATGGTATCCAAATATCAGAGTGGAAGACCATGAGAGGATTCAGTCATTTTTCCACTTCCTTACAATATTTAAATGACAAATTGTGTGTGTAGAATTTTTTTAAAAAATCTAAAAACAGGGGTGGGTGGGTGGGGGTCACTCACACATTATTTTAAGTGGAATCAGGATGAACAGTAAAGCCATCAGGTGTTAGCCCTGCATCTGTCATTCCAAATATTAAGATTATATTATAACAACAAGTTAAATAGGAAGTGAGAATGTTTAGCTATCCAATTTATTCAGCAAATACTGTTTTAATGCAGAGTCTTGCATGTATTTAATTGCCAATTACCCGGTATCAGTAACATTTCGGTGTGGAGTTATTTGTAAGTAACTTTCATTCAAATACAGTGGTGCCAAATGGGCTGTGTTTTTGAGACTGCTTTGTTGCAGGGGGTTGGACTAGATGATCCTTGGGGTCCCTTACAACTCTACAGTCCTGTGAAAGATACTGGATTTATCATTCAGTGGGCAAGCAGTGTCACTCAGTGGACAGAAGAGCTGGCTAGATTCCCAGCTTCAAGTCACTGCACAATTACAAGGTTCCCCAGGGGTTAACCTTGTGCAGGACAGCGCATCTGCCTAGCCTATTTCGCAGGGTTGTAGAGAAGAGATTGTGGCATTCTATATATCCTGAAAAGGGACGCGGGTGGCGCTGTGGGTTAAACCACTGAGCCTAGGGCTTGCTGATCAGAAGGTCGGTGGTTCGAATCCCCACGATGGGGAGAGCTCCCATTGCTCGGTCCCAGCTCCTGCCAACCTAGCAGTTCGAAAGCACGTCAAAGTGCAAGTAGATAAATAGGTACCGCTCCGGCGGGAAGGTAAACGGCGTTTCTGTGCGCTGCTCTGGTTTGCCAGAAGCGGCTTAGTCCTGCTGGCCACATGACCTGGAAGCTGTACGCCGGCTCCCTCGGCCAGTAAAGCGAGATGAGCGCCACAACCCTAGAGTCATCCGCAACTGGACCTAATGGTCAGGGGTCCCTTTACTGTTATACTGTATATCCTGAAAAGTGCTGTGGAAAGTGTATATTCACACACACTATATAAATATAATCTCAAACCTAGCTGAAAATTTATCGAGCCACCGAGGGTTTTATGCCACATGTCTCTCCTGAATGGCACAGTGGTGAATTTGAGAAAATAGTCCCAGGTTACGCACAGTGTATTGTTAAAAGATTTCCCAAAAGGTTATCACTGAACTTGTATTACTGGAAAACAGGGAAGTTCTGGCATCACGTGCTGTTCAGCATCTCTTAGCTACAATTTAATAAAATAAGAAAAGAGGGAAGATCCTGCCATCAAACCCATCATATCCATTAGCCTTTTCTCACGGCAGCCAACCAGGTGCCTGGGGCAAACTCACAAGCAGGGACTGTCTATTTATACCTATTAACGTCCTGCAGCAGCAGCAGCCATTTCCCCAAGGAGAAGGGAGACTCCTGCTGGTAGGATCTACCAAAAACAGAGTATTAATGATGCGTATGGAAAGCAAAGCATCATTAATTAATACAAGCGTGTTTCACTTACAGCCACATTGTGGCTAGAGTGCATTACCTGTGAATTGCTATGCCAAGTGTGTGTGTGTGTGTGTGTGTGTAGGCGGTAACAGATGTCCATCTCTCTCTCTCTCTCTCTCTCTCTCTCTCTCTCTCTCTCTCTCTCACACACACACACACACATTTTATTAAATTTTCTGTTTTACAATTTAAAATACTCGTTTTACATCCTTAATACATCAATGTCTTCCCTTCTTCTCTTTCCATGGTTCATTTTACATATCATAAATCCCTGCATATTTTACAAAAAACTATACCATTCAGTTTTCCATTATTGCATCCATCAATACTTATTTACACTGTTGAATTTATCTTAATGCTGCCAGTGTTTTCAGCTGAACACAATTATTTCCCATATATGCAATGAACGTTTTCCAATCTTCTCTAAACATATGTTCTTCTTGTTCTCTTATTCTATATGTTAAGTCTGCAAGTTGTGCATATTCTGGCAACTCAAGTTGCCATTCTTCTTTGGTTGGGACCTCGCTCGTTTTCCATTATAGGGGGGCTAACGAAACACCGGCCACAGTTGTTGCATACATAAATAGCCTTTTCTGACACCTGGGAATTTCAGTCTGAATTACCCCCAACAGAAAGGCCAAGTGGAGAAACCTGCTGCTTAAAGAGCGTGTCCACCTTTTACTATTTTAATGATTATTTTATTGATCTTATGTGAGCTGCTCTGGCTTATCCGTGAGCTGCATTTCATCTCTGTGCTATGAAAAGCTTTATATTATTATTATATTATTATTATTATTATTATTATTATTATTATCATCATCATCATCATCATCACAAATGTCCTCCATCAGATATCTCCTTGACAAGTAACTGGACAACATTTAGAAGACATCTGATGGCAAACCTATAAAGGGAAGCTTCTTTTTAAATGTTTCGTGTTTTATTATGTCTTTAAATATGTTGGAAGCTGCCCAGAGTGGCTGGGGCAACCCAGTTAGATGGGTTAGATACTACAATTATTATTATATTATTATTATTATTATTATATTATTATTATTTAATTTTCTTGATTTCTGCCTGTTAAAAGAAAGGTGCTTTTTACAAATTGACCCCCTTTACTTAGCAGAGTTAATCCCCCTTTTTACATGCACAGCAGATAGCTGGTTGCAGGCTCGTGTGAGCCTCTCACTATTATACAATTCAGTTCCTGGCAAGTTCCCTCGAATCCCTCTTAAAAAGAATAAAGATGCCACAATCTTATTCAAAGTCAATACAATAAGTTTACTCACATCAGTTCACAGTTGGATCCCTGAAGGCAGACTTAGTTACAAATATGTACATGTGGATCTACCTCATATGGGGGAATAATCCTAGTGCTTCTGCTAGCTGAGAAGCTAGCAAAGCAGTCCCAGCTAGAAGCTGCTCAAATGAGGAAGGAAGTCAAAAAGAAGGGAGGTGTGCTGCGTGACTCATCCTTTTGTTTCCTGGGCAGGTAAGGTCACACCCACCTTCTATCACATGCAAAAGGATGCTCCAGCCAGGAAGAACAGGAAGTTTCGAGTGGCTGGACCAAACATTCCCTTGCATGTCTTCTCTAGCATTACAATGTTGTACTTGACCGCCTCTCATGGATCACATCCCATAGAAGGTACTTTCTGAACGCAGCAACGGGGAAGGCTGAAGCCTCCAGCCCAGCCCTGGGCCACATGCAAGAAAGGATGGTGCCCCCCTTCAGTGCAATTGCAAGCTAAATATTCATTGCCAGGTGCCCCAGCGGGGCAGTGGCTTTTGGATAAATCCGGTGCTGCTCTTTCCTTCCGACAATTCTCTGCAGAACCATGCACCCATGCATGACCGCAGGCAAAGGAATTCAGCAGGACAAGCAGGGGAAATAAAAATGTCCCCACCCGCTGCATCCAGAAAGGAGACGAGCTGCTACAGCCAAGAATATACCCTAATTGGATGGATCACATATTTTAAAAATGCAGAGAGCAAGGCATTTGCTTAATCACTTGAAACCATCTTCTTATCCCTGATCTTGTCTTGCCACGGTGGAAAACCGGCTGTAGCTAATAAGGAATTAAATATCATAAATAAAAAGGTAGCAATTAATTGCGTAGCCTTTTTTTTATAAAGAGACTCTGGCTTCCTTTGTCACACTCTGCCGGTTTATCAAATCGAGCTCCATTACGGCTGTCTTCTCTCTCAATTGATGGTGGCAGTCTAATCAGAAGGCCTTCTCTGTACCGGGGCCGGCCCATGATAAAAGAGGACAAATGTATGGAGCGCATATAGGATTCTATCCGTCTTGTATTGTGAATTACAAATGTTCAGAATGTCAGTTTAATGAGTCATGCAGCGGCCCTCAATGTTCTAAGTCAAGTCTGGTCCAATTAATTTTTTACTGCATCTAAAACGAATTGGAAGATCATTGTGGAGTAATACAGCGGTTTCTTCTGCCTGCCGTCCACATCTCTTTCATAATGAGGCTCAGCCAAGCTTCGGAAACATGTTACAATTAGCCAACTTGATTAACTAAGTAATTATTTGACAGAGGATTCAAAATGTGTCTACTTTGAATTCCAAGTGGCAATGAAAGAATGGACAGGTTTAAAGACCCTCAAAACATCCCTTTTCTTTATGATTAAGTGGCTTGATGGGCTTGTTATTTAAATAATGAGTTAAAGGACATAATTAACTAAAACCCACTTCCTTGCTGATAAGCGTATCAAAAATTTATTCAAAGCATCTGATTATTGCAGGCAATCCATCTTTGACTGCAGGCAATCCGCTTTGAGACTCCTTCGGGTAGTGATAAATTGTTGTTGTTGTTCAGTCATTTCCGACTCTTCGTGACCCCATGGACCAGAGCACGCCAGGCACGCCTATCCTTCACTGCCTCCCGCAGTTTGGCCAAACTCATGTTAGTAGCTTCGAGAATACTGTCCAACCATCTCATCCTTTGTCGTCCCCTTCTCCTTGTGCCCTCCATCTTTCCCAACATCAGGGTCTTTTCCAGGGAGTCTTCTCTTCTCATGAGGTGGCCAAAGTACTGGAGCCTCAACTTCAGGATCTGTCCTTCTAGTGAGCACTCAGGGCCGATTTCCTTGAGAATGGATAGGTTTGATCTTCTTGCAGTCCATGGAAACTCTTCTTCTTCTTCTTCTTCTTCTTCTTCTTCTTCTTCTTCTTCTTCTTTCTTTCTTCTTCTTTCTTCTTCTTCTTCTGTTTGAAATATAGCAAGATGTGTAACAAAAGCTGGTCATTGGCTCATGCGGTGGTAGTCAAATAAGTTTTATTCAAAGAAGCCCCACTGATATTGACCATGAAATTGACCAATTAAAGCATGACTACCATTAATTTCAGTGGATCTACTTGGAAGGTGGTGGACTCTCCAAGGGAGGATGGGTGGTCGTTTGCCATAGATGCTTTAGTGGGGATCCCTGCATTGCAGGGGGTTGGACTAGATGGCCCTTGGGGTCCCTTCAAACTCCACCGCTCTACGATTCTTTGCATACCACCCCATGCAATCACCACACTACTCCTCTGTGTGAAATATGCCCCTGTTAAGCACAAGCAAATATTACAAAGCAAAAAGATAAAGATCCGTTCATTTGGCTGACACAGAGATTGCAAGGTCCTATTTATATGGTCAGTTTATGTTAAGCATATTATTTTTGAACTATTCTATACTGAGCCTGAAAGGCTGCAGTTGCAAAACTTTATTGTGCTCCAATATTCTCTTACGGCAGGAATGCTGAGCTGGTGCCCCTCCAAATGTTGCTGAACCACAAATGCTATCAGCCCCTTCCAGCATGGCTGTCACAGAGCATGTCGGTCAGTAAATCACACACAGCTCAAAGGTTGGAGTTAACTCTTTATTAGCAAAAACATGATCTGCACAGACTTGGCTGAGCATCAGACCCAATGAGCACAGCAGCATATTCCCAGTGGGTCTTACTGAATGTCCCTGCCTCCCCACAGCCCTCTAAGTCCTTTCCTCTCCAAGGCTTTTCCCAAGCAGACAGAGACTATGCCTTACCTGCGACCTGTTGCTGCTCCACCCACTTCAGCCCTCTTCTGGTTCTGGGAGACGGGGCTGGAGAGGAGCTTGTTGCAGCAGGAGGGGAGACACCTGTGACTATTCACCAGCCTGACTCATCTCTCCCTCTTGGCCTTCCTCTTCCCACTCTCCTGCTTCGGCTTCTGCCTCCAATTCTGGCCTCCTCTCTGCCACGCTCTCCCAGCTTATCCCCGTGTGTGGGATGTAAAACACAGGAGCAGTCAAATACAACATTGCTAGAGTGGACATGAAGGGGGTCTCAGTCCGCCAGCCGGAACTTCCTGCTTATTCTGGGCAGGGATGGGCTTCCTCTGTGTAATTGGAGGTGGGTGTGGCCTCACCTGTGCAGGTAAAGACAAAACCACAGGGGGCAGACTCCATCTTTCTCTCTTTCCGACCATCTTTCAACCGAGCAACATGTGCTTAGGCAAGCTGCTCTCTTGGCCTCCAGCCAAGAGACTAGACGGAGCTATCGCCCTTAAGGAATAGTCTCCTAATAATGTATGTACTATTTTCTAAGCTAAAAGTCTGCCTTCTGGGATCCGATTGTGAACAGATGATATCTTGTAAGTAAACTGTTAATGTTTTTATAGAAGACTGTGTCGTGTCTTAATTTAAGAGGGATTAAAGGGGGAAATACCAGGACAGTATTATTATAGAGACTCTAGTGCCGTTATGGCGAACCTATGACACGCATGTCAGCACTGACACACATAACCATTTTCGATGACACACGGCCGCATGCAGCTGCATACAGAGAAGTATGGGGCCACATGCCGAGAAGGACGCTTCATCCTCGGCTACTGCATGTCCAGGTGCAGCAGCCGAGGATGAAACATTTGCTGTAGCGTAGACACTCTGTGCTGGAGGTCTGTAGGCCAGAACAACAGAACTCCAGCACAGAGTGTCTAGTTCTGGAACTTCCGGTTAGGCCACTAGGGGATCTTTGACCTCACTTCCGGCCGGCGGAGCAGGGAGAAGCGGAATGCTGTAGGGGACGCATCTCTGGGGGCCTTGTGATCGCCATCACCAGCAACCACACAACCACAGCAACCATCATCCAATCTACTGTTCTGGGGTGTCGTTGATTTCTAATTGACCATCATTATTGAGATAAGTGAGGGGGAGGCTGGGAGAGAGGTGAGGGCCTGTGCTATAAGTGCATTAGAAATAGCGGCAGCCATCTTAATTTACATAAGGAACACCATCTTGCAGCATAGTGTAGACTCCATTTCACCACTATTACTGTTGTGCATCCTTGTTAATCCCTATTTCTGCTTATTAACCCTGCCCTTTCCTAAAAGACAGTTACATGTGCCATTTTGTGGTCATTTAGGCTAGTTAACCCCTAATTGCCTGCAGGGCTATCAGGCTATCTATAATATATATATTATAATTTATAATATAATATAATATAATATATATAATTATATAATATAATAAATAATATAATATAAACAGGCTATTTATAATCTTCTGTCACTGCCCCCCTGATGGAGAACCCAAAAAATAAAAAACTAAGGTTAAGTAAAGGAAGTGGTAGTAGCAGTAGCTGACCCTTTGAAGAGACATGGACCGAGATGTATGGCATTATAGGAAAAAATGGCAGATCATTTTGCGTTCTATGTACTGAAACGGTAGTAAGCAGAACGTGGAATATAAATAGACATTTTGAAACTAAAAAAGTGAGGATGAAAGGAAGGAATACATTTCCAGGCAGCTACACCTTTATAAGAGCCAATCTAATCCCATCCTTAAATTTATAAAAGGCTCTACAAATTTAACACCTGCAAGTGTGAGCATTGCTCACTCCATAGCTCAGCATGGAAAAGTACTCAGTGAGGGAGAATTTATTAAAGAAACTCTCCTAAGATGTGCACCAGTTCTGTTTCACGATACGCAGAATAAAGATGCAATTATTAAGAGAATATCTGAGTTACCACTCAGTAGAAATATCATAAAAGACCGAATAATGAGACTGAACACAAACGTACGACATCAATTAAAGAAAGACGTAAGTAATTGTAAATATTTTTCGTTCTCTCTTGATGAAAATACTGATGTCACATGCTCTGTTGGCCATTATTGGTCAATATTCTGATGGTCTCACAATAAGAGTTGATAAAATTAGTATTAGTGCCAACAAGTACATCAGGAAGCGAAATATGTAAGGTTGTTATGCAAACATTGCGTGACCTAAGCATTGATATCTCTAAAGTTGTGTCAGCGACGACAGATGGGGCACTAAACATGGTGGGGGGGAAAGCCGGATTTGTCAAATTGTTTACGGAAGCTATTGGACATCCGATTGTGCCTTTTCATTGTATTATCCATCAGGCGGCTTTATGTGCCAAGGCAGGATTCACCGACTTAAACTATTTAATGTCAGTTGTTACAAAAATAGTTAATTTAATATCTGCTCGCCCCCCTCGCAAGCAAGAATTTTCTGCACTTTTACTGGAGTTTGATTCCACTTACGGTGGACTGCAGATGTACAATAATGCAAAATGGCTGAGCCGAGGCGAAGTTCTTGAGCGCTGTGTGGAGTGCTTTGAAGAAATAATAATAATAATAATAATAATAATAATAATAATAATAATTTATTTGTACCCCGCCCATCTGACTGGGTCCCCCTAGCCACTCTGGGCGGCCTCCAACAGATATTAAAATACATTTAAAATATCACAGGTTAAAAATTAAGGTATTTCTTGAGGATAAGGATCTGGGGAACTTTCTTCAGCTCAATAATGATAAGTGGGTCAACACCCTGATGTTTTTTTTTACAGATCTCTCTGTTCATATTAATGAACTGAACTTAAAGTTACAAGGTTTTGGCAAAAGTATTGACGTTATGTTTGGATACATAAAAGCTTTTGAAAGTAAACTTAAATTTTTCAAGCAAGATGTAGAAACTGAGACTTGTAAGTATTTTCCTCGAGGAACGAAGTATTTTGAGAAGGCCAGTGCAGATGTACAAAATGAAATGGAACCCTTGCATATAAAGTACCAGCATGTTTTAGACTCGTTACTTGACCAGTTCAGTGTTAGATTTAATCAATTTAGAAGCCTAGAACAGACCATAAAAATAATTCAGTATCCTGATGTAGTAGTCTACAGTAGTTTGGAATTAAATGGTTTCCAATGGATGCAAATTGATGATTTGGAGATGCAACTTGCAGAATTTCAAGACAGCATCTGGGCTCAGGTGTTTGTCGACTTGCGGTCAAAGCTTGAGAATCTGGAAAGGTGCCGCTTGGAGAATCAAGAGGAGTGCCCCTAAAAACAGGGAATTTGGAGTGCCTGGAACCGATTACCAGACACTTTTAGCACCCTGAAAAATATAGCAATGGCTTTACTCACAATTTCCCCCTCTACGTACTTTTGTGAGACCTTATTCTCAGCGTTAAATAATATCAAAACCAACAAAAGAAACAGATTGACAGATGAAGTTAGTAGCACTTGCTTGGGCTTGAAGTGTACAAAATACCAACCTTCAATTGAAGCCAATGAAATTCAGCAACAAAAAAGTCACTAATAGGCAGGTCAGTTAAAGAGTTCTCCCTCCCCCTTCACAGGCCCCCACACAAGTTAAATAATATCAAGACCAACAAAAGAAACCAACTGACAGATGAACAAAGAGTTCACTAAGCAGGTGAGTTAAATAATTAGTTTTTGGTTTATTAAGTACAGTTATATATTACAAATTATACATTTTTGTTATTTAATATCTGAAGAAGTGTGCATGCACACGGAAGCTCATACCAAGAACAAACTTAGTTGGTCTCTAAGGTGCTACTGGAAGGATTTTTTATATTTTTTATTTTGTTTTGACTATAAATATTGCGAAATTGTGTTGTTGTTTTTCTCGAAGTGACACACCACCCGAGTTATGCTCGTTTTTTTGGCGAATTTTGACACACCCAGCTCAAAAGGTTGCCCATCACTGCTCTGGTGAGTCTGAGCAAGCTTTCCGCTGTGTGTGTTTAAAAGGGGAATGAAAAAAACAACAACTCTGCTAAGTCCTGAGACTTGTAAACACAAGTTGGAATAGGATATAATAAACAATATTTCCTTTTTAAAAAAGAGAATTTATTATGTTTCAAGAATAACAAAAAGAAAAACAAAATACAACAATACAAAATACAAACACTACAAATCCAAAAAATAAAAACTACACTACGTAAACAACAAAACTAAAAACACCAAAAATACAACAACAACAACAACAAAATCCTAAGCATCCTTATACTTACTTTAATTCTTACTTAATGGACTTCCTCCCATCTTCTATGCTGCGTTCATTGCAAATTAACTTAGTAACTTTATAACAATATTTCCTCTCCTGCATGCATCCCTAAACATTCCCACCCGTGTTCAGCTTCCGACGTCTCCTGTTCTCCCTCTGACCTCTCGCCATGCTCCCACCCCTGGGCTCTGAGCCCTCTTTGCTTGGCCAGTGCCTCCCACCGACCCTCTGCGTCCAACCAGTCCATGACAATGGCCAGGGATCAATGGTGGAAGCTGTGGTTCCAACAGCAGTGGGAGGGCCACAGACCCTGCCCTAAGGTGTAAACTTGCTAGGTCTTGAATCAAACAGGTTCCTGGAACCTTTATAGCGGAGTGGAAGGGAAAACTTTGGTGAGTGAGTGCCCTTTTGCTCCCATCCCCATTACTACTGTGTTTAGTGACCCATGTCCTGCTTGGTAGAAATCTGCTTGCTACACTGAGTTTCCTTATATTCAAGCAACATCTACCCTCTTTTCACAGAAGCCAATTTGATCTGGATTCTAGCCCTTTGAAGGTGACCCAGAAACTACAACTAATCCAGAACGCGGCAGCTAGACTGGTGACTGGGAGCAGCCGCCGAGGCCACATAACACCGGTCTTGAAAGACCTACATTGACTCCCTGCACGTTTCCTAGCACAATTCAAAGTGTTGGTGCTGACCTTTAAAGCCTTAAACAGCCTCAGTCCAGTATACCTGAAGGAGCATCTCCACCCCCATTGTTCTGCCCGGACACTGAAGTCCAGCTCTGAGGGCCTTCTGGTGGTTCCCTCACTATGAGAAGCCAAGTTACAGGGAACCAGGCAGAGGGCCTTCTCGGTAGTGGCACCTGCCCTGTGGAACGCCCTCCCACCAGATGTCAAAGAAAAAAACAACTACCAGACCTTTAGAAGACATCTGAAGGCAGCCCTGTTTAGGGAGGCTCTTTAATGTTTAATAGATTATTGCATTTTAATGTTCTGTTGGAAGCCGCCCAGAGTGGCTGGGGAAACCCAGCCAGATGGGCAGGGTATAAATAAATTATTATTATTATTATTATTATTATTATTATTATTATTATTATTATTATTATTATATTTCCCCACAGGACTTGTTTTCCATACCGTGACTATTTTTTGCTGCCCTCTCTCAAACATAATTCATTGTGACTATATTCTTTTTAAAGTGCCGCACCTAGTACCGTATATCGCGGTGTATAAAACGACTTTTTAATCCCGAAAAATCTTCCCTAAAGTCGGGGGTCGTCTTGTACGCCGGCAACATCATGCGACGTGACCTGGAGTTCCGCCCCGCCACTGGCTGCGTGCGCACGCCGACTCAGCGTGCCGTGCGTGCGCCGTCTAAGCCACCATGGAGCCTCTCCCCGGCGCTCCAGCCGCAACCGCTGCCTCAGCCGCCATGGAGCCCGGGCTGGGCGTGGGCGGCAAGCGCAGAGGCCTCCTGTGCAGCGACGGGGAGGTTCTCCCCGCTGCTCCAGCCGCCGCTGCCACCGCCATGGAAGCCGTTCTGCGCTTGGGTGAGTATACCCCAAACTCTGTTTTTTAACATGAAAAGTTGGGGGGTCGTCTTATACGCCCAGTCGCCTTATACGCCGCGATATACGGTATCATGTCCAGCAGAAACAATGGCTATATTAAGGCACCCTAAAATTGCATTAGTCTTTTCTGCCACCACAGCCAGCTGCTGATTTTATAACAAATAGACACAGAGACAGGCCGGCACTTTTTTTTTTTTACCCCATTATCACATTTGAAGCGATCCAAAAACTTGCAGAATCTATTTTTCCAAAGTCCAATGTGGAATGGCATGCAAACAGCAACCCTTTATACCATACCTAGGCCTCTTCAGGCCGCCACAAAGCTGTGGGTTGGATTCAATAACACACCAGCAAATTAAGGCCAACATTAAGAGGTTTTTGTGCTCTTACACAGCAAGCCTGCTTGCAAAACAACAACATCAACAACAACACAATCCAGTATTTGTGTGGTAAGGAAACTGTCAGGAAAGCAGAATGGGAAAAGTGGGGTAGCGGTTGTTTGATGCAATGCTGTAGAGTGTCCCTACAAACAGATCAGACTAAATGCTAAATTAACAGCCAACGTCCCATAATATCCTCACAGGATGCTGGAATTGACCTTACTTTGATTCTCAGGTGTCTCCCCCAACTTTTGATTCCCATTATGAGTAAGGATCTGTTTGTTATTTTACACAGAACATTTAATTGCAGTTTGCATTTGCTGTTATGTGTGTAAGAGTGCCACAGTGGCACACATGATACAATGCTGAAATGCTAACGTTTTTTTAAAATTCCTTTATCATACACACGGTTTCTAGCGTGGGGGGAATACAACTTCCTCGGAAGGTAGTTTCTATAACAAGAAGTGACAAGCAGCAATTGATAATGTACATCTTTAATAACCGCCATCTCTTCCCTGGAACAGGAGGGTGTGCGTCCCTCAGATAATTTGAATTAAGGACCCACATACCTAGGAATATTATTCAAATTAAAAATGGTTGTTTCTTGCATTCCACGCTACATTAACCATATCACAAGATGTTCTTCTTTTGGGGGGGAGGGGGGAGGGGGAAGCTAAGAGTCCAAAAGACATTATTCCTTTCCGAACATTTATTTCACTGTGCAGAGAATGTAGCTGATTCATAAGCTGAAGACAGGGAATAGCTGTTTTCCGCTAGAGAATTAAAAGGCAATTGGAAAAAAGGGTTGCTGATCCATCATTCCAATTCTATCTCTGGTAACAGGGCTTTGGTATTTTATCCAAAACCTACGGCTTGACCAACAGCAACAATAGAGATGATAGGGGACGTCTTCTGGGGATGTCCTGTGACGAGTTGTGCTGCCACTAACTGCCCTTCTCGCCTGGCCCTCGATGAGTGGTTCTGAGCTGGGTGGGCACAGGGGCGTAGCAAGGGGGCAGACCGCCCCATGTTCCGTAATGGAGGGGGTGACAAATTATCAAGGGACAATTACTGCCCTACTAGGGCGGTTCATAAAAAACTTATTTTAAATGCTTTCTCCGAAGGTCTTATCTTACTATACTAGGGATTATATAGCTATATATGAAATTTCATGCATATTGGTTAATATCTTGACCCTCCTCCACTAAAATAGCTGTTTACTTGGCTGTTTTCCTATGTCGTGAAGGCTGAAATTTCAGTTCAGAGAACAATTACTGGTCCCAACCCTAACCCTGTGGAAAGCCATCTGATTAGACTTTAATTTGATTTTGAGATGTTTTTAGGAGGTATTTAATTATTGTTTGATTTTATACCAATGTTATGTATCTGATGTTAGCCACCCTGAGCCCGACTTCGGCCGGGGAGGGCAGGATATAAATAAAGTTGTTTATTATTATTATTATTATTATTATTATTATTATTATTATTTGTTATTATTCCTTTGTAAGAAAATATGAAATAATGCAAAACCATTTTTGCAGGGGGGGGAATCAATGGGAGGGGGTGACAATAAATTTTCCGCACCGGGTACCACGTCACCTTCCTACACCTCTGGGTGGGCAGGCAAGTTTGTTCTTCCGGCCACCGGGGCTGCCCACCATCTTAATTTACCCCAATGAAAAGCCCCCCCCCCCAGCCTACAGATTTTTATAAACCTATAGGCCCTGGGGCTTTGCCTTTTAGACCGATAAAGGTGTTTGTTTGCCACTGCAGGTGGGTCTTGCCTGCCATTCCAAAGGTGTGGGGACAAGAGGTGTGGTGGATGCAGCCATACCAACACCGGCAGCAGAAAAATGCAGTGCAGATCATGCATGGGGGGGGGGTGGCTGGGGGCTGGAGGGTTTGTGTCACTAGCAGCAAGGATCCCTTTATGGCTGGTGCCCTGAACATGGGCAGTGTGCATGGCCAGTCATGGGAGTTGTAGCCCTGCAACAACTGGAGGCCTACGGTGCATCAACCCTGGACTAGAATTTTCTCTTGGGAAAAACTCCTTAAAATGATTGTTATCACGGTTTGGATCTTTAGGTCAAGCCATGGTAGCACGGTGCCATTTAAGCCATTAAATAATAATAAAAAATAACCACTTTCCAGTCTGTTTTACCGTTATCACCTCAACAAAGGAAAACGTGACATAGAAAATGTTTTCTTCCACCATTCCTTCCCTTGGCTCTGCAAAAGTGACCGTGGTGATGTCCTGACAGGCCCAAACAGGGGGGGGGGGTCAACTTGGCCCGGGCCTCCGATTCCAAGGGGGCCTCGGTCAGCATATTCACAATCGCTCACCATTATTTAAATGTAAATACTTAAAATAACCCTTCACCTATGTATTTTTAAAAAGCACTATTGTATATCTATATTTTCCATTTTGTCTTTATATGCAGATACGGTTCAAGCCTTGAAATATTTTTTTTAAAAAAGGGCCACATTATCTACCTGGCCCGGGCCTCTGCCTGGCTCTGCAAGGGCCTGGGTCCCGATCCGGCCACCCTCGCACCACACTGCACCCTTCTGCGGTTGAAAAGGCATGTTTCCTTTAAGTTCCACCTAGTTACTTCCAGATAAGCATTTCTAAAGTAGCTAAACTGGGCTCTGGAAGTTCCCCGGGAGTGAATATATAGGCTAACAGTCATGCAAAGATACCGTCGGTTGGTGCCTGCAAAATTAGAGGGTTTTAAGGGGCGGAAAATGAGCTCTCCCCAGCCCAGGAGAAAAAGTAGCAATGCAATGCTCTCCCTTCCACGAGACTGAGCTTGCATGCTGCAAAGGGTTTTGCAGCAAAAGTGCAGAGGCACATCATGCTTGCTTTTGCAGCAAAGTGCAAAGGGTCCATGTTGTGCATCAGAAATGTGCAAAGGAGGCTTGCACGCACCAGTTGCAATCTTGCATGCGCAGCTCCCTCGGAGTATAAGTGCAAGCTCCTGGAAGCAACGGGAGGCTGTTGTTGTCCCCCTCCCTCCTCCCCCCTGCAAATTTTGCAGGCGTGGGGTGCTAAAAGGTGGAACCCCCCCTACCCTCCCATGCTAGAGTCCCGGTCTGCCCATGGCCGAGTGCGTGCACTCTGACCGTCTGGCAGGAGCGGGCTGGGCCTTGCACATGGCAGCCCCGGGATCAGGTGGGGGGCGGAGCTGGCGCCACCGGGTCTCCACTTCCCTCCTTGCAACGGGCGTTCTTGGGGGAACTTTTGCTCCTTGCGCAAAGCTGCCGCGCTCGGCTCTGCAGGGAAGGTTGCGCGCAGGAGAGCAGCCTGGGCATCTGGGGCGCCCCGAGGGCCTCGACGCCTCTGTTTAAAACTGGGCATACAGGTCCTTGAGACATAACCCCCGCCGCTGCAGAAAAAGAGCAGCAATTGACCCCCCACACGCTCAAATCCCTCGTCCCCAGAGAGAAAGAGAGGAGATGCCCAACGAATCCTCCTTCAACAAGCCGTCGGCCTCGTCGGAGCATCCCGGCCAGGGGGGCAAGGTGGGCACCTTCGGGAAATCCTCTGGCCTGACGGCCGCAGGAGCCGCCAGCAATGCCGGGGGGGCGGCTCAGAGTCCGGCTGGCGCGGCCGCCCCGTCGGGGAAGAAGTCCCCCCGGCTGCCCAAGTGCGCGCGGTGCAGGAACCACGGCTACTCTTCGCCCCTGAAAGGGCACAAGCGCTTCTGCATGTGGAGAGACTGTCAGTGCAAGAAGTGCAGCCTGATCGCCGAGAGGCAGCGGGTGATGGCCGCCCAGGTGAGACGGAAAAACATCCGGGTGCGGGGTGGGTGGGGGCGAGGTGCGGGGAAGACCCCCTTCGCGCCCCAGAAGGACCGGCGCCCGGCGGGCCGCTTGCGCGCAGCTCTGCCTTGCAATGCGCAACATTTCGCCTCCTTCCTTGCTGAAAACACTCAACAAATGTGTTTGGGAGTTTGCTGATTTGTTTGTTAAAATAATATCCACCATGCGATTTCTCTCTGTGGTCTCCAAGTCTTTCTTCCCGCCCTTGTATATCAGGATTTTGAGCTTGCATTTTGCAGGCCGTTATCCACGAAGAACTTAGGAGTAACGGCTCCATCTTATTTTGCTATATCTAATGATTGGGGGGGGGAGATATTAAAATTCAATGCATGTGATGTAAAAGTAGAAGAGAGGAAAGGGTCGAATGTTGTTAAGGGAAATCTCTAAGCTAAAAAATCACATTGGATCTTGGGAGGATTTGTCATTAGCCTTCCAAAAAGGCACATGGCTACACTAAAAAGTGCACATAGAAGATGTTCAAAGGGTTCTCTTGTGCAAATGGTAGTTCATGTCCTGCAGTTCCATATCCATTTACCTGGGAGAAGCTCCTGCTGAAGCCCGTGGGACTTTAGTCTTAGTAGTCATTTGTAGGGATATGCTGAGACTCAAGAGGGAAACTTCATCTTCCATGATGGAAGACAATTGAAAGACAGGAAAACTCTCAATTTTTAGCTGTTTCTATTCAGCAGACGTTTTAAGATTTAGGATTCTTGCAAGTAGGTTGGCTTTAATGATTATATTTGAGCAAAAATATTTTAATTTCTTTCTCTGGTCTTGTGCCATTAACTCATTTAGAATACTTCAGGAACGAAAAGGAAAGGAAAAAAAGGTGTTGAGTTGCAAATCTGTGTGTAAATAATACCACTCAAATCAATACATTGTTGACTTGTTCTTTCTCTTCCCATTATAAAGCTGTTCTCCCTCCCTTTAAAATGCTATGTAATAACTAGAGCTGATGCAAAATTGGTTGGAAAAGATCTGCTACAAATATTTTCAAAGTTCCCAGTTTTAGAGCGTTTTGAAAGTTTCAATGCTTAGATAACAAGGTAGCCGACATTCAAATCACAGTTAAACTAAGACATTTGAATTTCTGTGGGTTTCCCATTAACCTAAATAATAGGCATCACCTCTCTCTTAATAGTTATTAATACATTAAAAAAAATACTAGTGATTATACATACACACACACACACAATATTAAACCAGATCTCAGAATAGGGATGTAGGGGTAGCCGTCTTTTTCGGTAATAATACATTCGGCTATACTTTATTTCTAAACTGGTTTGCGCTAGGACCTTAGTATGGATTATATTACTATGATTTCTCTTTGATCACTAGTTCAGGAGAAAAACAGAGACTGTCCCATATTTCCTTGCCTTGGGTAACGTATTCTGCCTTTCCAAAAGACACTCTTCCCAACATTTAATTCTGCTCTGCTCCAAACTCATCCATGCCATTTCTTTCAAGCATTCCAGAGGAAACATCGCTTGATTGTAAAAAAAAAAACCACACACACACCAAAAAAACTCGTATATCGGTTTACAAAGAGAAAAAACAACAACAAAATTATATGTAAAACAATCTTGAGAGAGATTAAAAATAATCAATTCACGTTCTTTGGTAATATAACTTTTTAACCTCAGCCCTAAAGCATGCCCCCACTGGATTACGTCCTTTATTCAAGTAACCTCTGCTGATAATTTCCCCCCCCCTGCAGCAGGCCCTTCTAAAAGAACCACGCAGATATCTGAGCAGAACCAGAGAACTCTGGATTTCAATAGTACTTCTTACCTTTTATTAGAGTGAATTTGAGTCTCTCTGCCCGCCCACCCCAGGGCCTGAATTTGCCATAATTCCAGGTGCAATCCAGAATTCACTGAAGCAAAGGAAATCTTTTCCTTGTTATCTTCGGTCAGGAGTCCTGAATTTACCTAAGCTGATGGTAGTGATTTTATTTGCTCGTGTGACCGGGTTTCCCCAGCCCATCTGGGCAGCTTCCAACATATATAAAAACATAATAAAACATTTTTTTAAAAAACCTTCCCTATGTGAGCTTCCAGTTTATATGCAACTTTCTGCACGCATGCGGGCAAATATAAATGAGGAAAGGGGTGTTTATGTGTGTTGCAGTTGTTCCCCCCCTCCCTTCAGCCTCCTTTTGTGCCGGCGCTTGAAAACTGTTTAAAACGCCCTTCCGGTTCTGCTCCATCGAAGTTGCTGCCATCGTCGTTCTTTCAATCTGGAGAGGAAACACCGTTTTGCCCCTTCTCTTCCCCAGGTCGCCCTGCGAAGGCAGCAAGCTCAGGAAGAGGAGCTGGGCATCAGCCACCCCATCCCGTTGCCCAGCGCCACGGAAATGTACGTGAAGAAAGAGAGCAACGCCAGCGGGGGGCCCTCCTGCCTCTTGCTGGAGAGTGCCAGCCCACCTCTGCCCACCACATCAGCTTCCGCGGTGCCAACCTCGTCCACAGGTAAGCGTTACGCCAAAGGACCCGGCCCTCGCCCCGCAAGGTGGCAGTATTTAGAGGCTCTCCCAAGCCAAATAGGAACCCATCGCCATTTTTATCCGTCTAGTTTTTCATTCAAGAGCATAGGCATGTGCTGCCTCACCCCAGGTGAGATCATTTGTCCATCTACCCATGGCCGGATTTAGGTTTGATGAGGCCCTCAGCTCCTGAAGGTAATGGGGCCCTTGATATGTCCAGCTGCCCTTTGTCAACAACAAATTGCCACTGTTTTTTGTGTCCAATATATTCCAGATGGTAATTTATGGACCTCATAGGTATCTCAAGCCATTTGCCCATGTTGCCATGCAACCAGTCCATGCAGATTATAGGCACCCTATATATAGAAAGGAGCAAACCAGGGATATTTTAGGGAGCAGGAGAGCAGGCGGGGCTCATTACTTACACCATAGGGAGCCTACACAACACAAAACACTGTTGCTGGATGTAGGTTTTATTTGTTTATCTTCTATTTTGGAAATGTACATCCAGTTTTTTTTCCTTTAATTTTTTTGGGGCTCCCCAAGAGAGTGGGGCCCTAAGCTAGAGCTTGTTTAGCTTATACGTAAATCTAGCACTGCATCTACCCCAGTATTACAGGCTCTGGCTGGCAGCAGCTCTCCGTGTTCCCAGCAGAGAGAGATCTTTTCCTGGTACCTGACCATTTTTTAATAAGAGATGCCAGGGATCTGGGGTCTTTCTGCATGTGCTCTGCTTATTCTGTGCTGCACCCCATAACCAGCGAAGCCATTTGCATTGTGTTTGTGTGTGTGTTCAGTTTGTGAGAGAGTGTGGTGTGCCCGACTCATATATTTCTCCTGCAGGAGAAAAATACTCCCTGTTGTTATTAGACAGCAACCACGTTGTTGTTTATTTTTTTTGGGGGGGGGGGGTAAATAATGGTGTGGTCTCCACAATCCAGACCACCAGGACATAGCTGACTTCCCACAGCAAATATGAAGTGTGGGGGGGGGGCACACAGGGCTGAGTGACAAGTCTTCTCAATGACATCTTAATATTCACGTTGTAAGTTTGATTTCCAACCCACCAATTAATTCCCCATGTGCATATCTGGGGCAACCAAGTTCCATGAGGACTAGAGCCGTGTGCCCTTTTAATGTCCAATGTTAATATAGGACCTGTTTGCTCCGGAAGCTGTCTGTGGACATCGGAGCACCCATGGGACAGGGACTTGAGTGCGATTCTTACAACGCCCAGGTTTGTTCCAGTGATGGGGAAGGAAGAATTCTCCTCTGCTAGATTTTCCTCTGGAAAAGTCTTCGTTTCTAGAAGACGTTTTACAGGTGTGCAGCTCAAATATATGCATTTTTCCTCGGAAGTGGGCTCCGCTGGGTTCAAGGGAGCCTCGTTTCCAGAAAAATGCGCTTAGGCAACCTGAGAATATTGTGGGATTTGATGGGAAGGCCACAGCCAGCATCTAATTATTCACTGCCGCCTAACGAAGATGAACAGCCGCAGTTCTTGTTCAGTAGGTCTGTTGGTGTCCAGGGCGGGGGTCAGAATTCCTTTCTGACATTTCCAGAGTAGCAGCGGGTTCAATTTCACCTTGTCGGGATTTCCCCCCCCCCCCAACACACACACACACACCTTCCTTCCTTGCCGCCCTGAGAGGTCTAGCAGTTTTTCTTGCAAACTTCATCACACCGAACATGGTTTACAGGGAGAGGGATAGGATGTGAAGGAGCCACACAAATCATACAAGGTACCGGGGAAAAAAGTCTTTTTCTCGCTGTATCCATTTTATTGGCAGGTCAGAAATATTACAGCGCATTGAGAGGCCAGAGACAATTTTTCAAGCCTCTGGTGACATGCTGTTCTTCAAAAAAAAAATGCCGGGGAGTCGCAGCGCCTTACCAGCAAGCGCATACCTCATCGTCGTCATGGTAACGCTGGTTATTTTAAAAGGAGTTCGTCTGAGTTGGGGGAAATAATAGGGAAAAGCTGCAGCAGGGCCTGAACTTTAGTTCGGGGGGGGACACTGTGGAATTGTGCATCCCTGTTCTCCGAAAACCTGCTGCCAAGCAGTTGTGCTGAGAAGTGCAGCCTTGACGTGTCAAGCGCCAAAATAAGGGCCCCCACCTGCGGGAATTGAGGGTGAATCTGTTTAAACAGGTATGGATTAATATCCGTCTTGAATGATGGGGATTGGGATGCCCATGGAAGCCTCTAACCCACTTTCCAAATTACGCCAGAGGAAATTTTGAACCAAGCGTTTTTGCAGTGGGGAACCTGCTGGACCTCAGGGTCATATTAGACGTGTGGCATTAATTTCTCACCTGGAAGAAGTGAGCATGTGGGTCCTTTTTAAAGGGCAGAAGTAGTTGAACTGAGATACTTGATTGAGACGAGGTGTGTCGGTGGCGGGGAGTTAATCTTCTTTGGCAATCCCTCCTAGCCGAGTGAGATTGTCTTCCATGAACATGGGTTTTAACAGTGAGTTTGTAAGTGACTCTGGAGGCCAGTTCTGGATTCTCTCATGGCCTACAAGAGAATTGATAAATCACATGTGAAAGGTTTCTACGTTCAAACACACCCAAAGCCTACATTTCCAAGTACGTTTTTTAAATTCGTTTGAATATATAATTGCATTAATTGGATCTATTTTTATCAGTTAGTTGTATAATCTTACATTTCCAGAAATGAAGACTTTTCCATAGGAAAATCTAGCAGAGGAGAATTCTTCCTTCCCCATCACTGGAACAAACCTGGGCATTGTAAGAATCGCACTCAAGTCCCTGTCCCATGGGTGCTCCGATGTCCACAGACAGCTTCCGGAGCAAACAGGTCCTATATTAACATTGGACATTTAAAGGGCACACGGTTCTAGTCCTCATGGAACTTGGTTGCCCCAGATATGCACATGGGGAATTGGTGGGTTGGAAATCAAACTTAGAACGTGAATATTAAGATGTCATTGAGAAGACTTGTCGCTCAGCCCTTTCCTTTCTTGCCATATTGACTCTGAACATGTGGTCCCCTGTGGGTGTTGGGAAGTGGTGTGTGTCGTCCTGTCCCAGCTCCTTGAAAACACTCATTCCAGAGTTCCTGGCTAAGGAGAACAAATAGAGTGTGCTAGACCCGAGTCTTAAAGCCGCAGTACGGTTCGTCCACGGTATACTTTGTAGAAAAAAAATAACAAAAACAGAGTCTCGCCCGGTCTCTCTCCAGTTTTCTTGAAATCCTTCTTTGGAATCCAGCCCTGAGTTTTTTTGGGTTTTTTTTTTTTGGAATATCTTATTATGAAAGGTGGGCATAGATAAATCTGAGCAGATCAAGAGACGGGTGACAAGAATGATGTACGGCTTGTAGGAAAAGAGACTGCGGGTTGATATAACAGTCTATAAATATTTGAGAGGTAATAATAGGGAAGAGGGGGAGGGATTATTTACAGTGTTTGAGGCAATAACAAAGAGCAGTGGCTTGAAACTAAAAAAAAACCTAAAAGTACAAGGAAAATAATTTAATTAAAAGACACTTCCTTTTCTAACTAGAAATGCAATTAGGCAGTTGAATGGCCTGCATGGGGGGAAGGGGAGTTCTTCAAGCATCATTGCTGGAGGGATTTAAGATACCGTAATTGCCTGGGGTGGAGCTGAAGACAACTCTTTCGACTTGCAGAGGTTATCTATTTCTGCTTGCCCCCGCGGCTGAAGGTAGCTGGTGAGACATATTCAACTTTGCTGTGCAATAGACCAAACTGGGCTGTGTCCAAATGAGGGCGAACGGATGGTTGGAGGGTCTGGAAGGAAAGCAGGAGCTCTGGAGAAGAGAAGGTGAAGATGATAGCAATCTTATATACAGGTGAAACTCGAAAAATTAGAATATTGTGGAAAGGTTCATTTCTTTCAGTAATTCAACTTAAAAGGTGAAACTAATATATGTGATAGACTCATGACATGCAAAGCGAGGTGTGTCAAGCCTTTATTTGTTATAATTGTGATGATTATGGCGTACAGCTGATGAGAACCCCAAATTAACAATTTCAACTTTGGGGTTCTCATCAGCTGTACACCATAATCATCACAATTATAAAAAATAAAGGCTTGACATATCTCGCTTTGCATGTCATGAGTCTATCTCATATATTAAACTCCAGTAGCTAATGAAAACAATTGCTTACATAAATGGACTCTTCCATGATATTCTAATTTTCCGAGTTTCACCTGTACATTAAGGGTTGTCGGAGAAGATGGAGCAGGCATGTTATCCGTTGCTGCAGGGGGCAGAACAAGCAGGAAAGCAAATTTCATTAAAACATAAGGGGGGGAACCAGCCTAATGGTATGTATGAGCTGTTCATCCAGTGGAACAGACTGCCTATGAAGATGGTGGAGTTACAGGTGGGTAGCCGTGTTGGTCTGCCATAGTTGAAACAAAATAGAAAATTTTATCTAGTAGCACCTTAGAGACCAACTGAGTTTGTTCTTGGTATGAGCTTTCGTGTGCATGCACACTTCTTCAGATGATGGAGATACTCAAGGCTAGATGACCACCTGTAAGAGATGCTGTGGTTGCATCCTGTATGGTTCTTCTTTGGCAATTCCTCGTAGCCAAGTGAGGTTGTCTTCCATAAACATGGTTTTAACAGTGAGTCCGTAAGTGACTGTGGAGGCCAATTCTGGAACCACACAGTGGGGACATTGGTTTCCGGGCGGGAGTTGATTATGGTGTGGATTTGCCAAGCGTGCCTTCCTCTTAGCACGTTTCTCCCTTGCGTCCTGAGTTCGAGTGTCTTCAAAGCCCATGACACCTTTGGTAATGGCTGTTCTCCAATTGGAGCACTCGCAGGCCAGTGTTTCCCAATTGTTGGGTGTTTATACTACATTTTTTTAAAGATTTGCCTTGAGAGAGCCTTTAAACCTCTTTTGTTGACCACCAGCATTACGCTTTCCATTTTTTAGTTTGGAATAGAGTAGTTGCTTCGGAAGACGATCATCAGGCATCCGCACAACATGACCAGTCCAACGAAGTTGATGTTGGAGAATCATGGCTTCAACACTGGTGATCTTGTGCTTCTTCCAGTACACTGGTATTAGTTCGCGTGATGTGTAAATTTTTTTGGAGAACCCGTTAATGGAATCTTTTGAGGATTTGGAGATGGCGTTCATACTATTTGTTCCAAACGTTCTGTATTTGTAAGCAATACTTTTCAACGGGGAAGACTTGGAACGGCCTTAGGGCTGTAGCCCACTTTGCACATGCCACATGTCTGAAGCACATTCACTCCACCTCCACACAGGTAGTTTGCAAGGGTTTGTTAAGAGTGCTAGGAACGCTACCTCTACGGATTCCTTGAAGAGAAAAACGCGCTGTAATTGCATGGTGCGCACACAGCCACTGACAATGCCAAAGCTAGCTGGAGGTTTTTGCGCTTGGGTGTAAGAAGCAAGTGCAGGGCTTTCCAAACATGCTTCTCCAGTTAACTTTTTTTGGACTACAGTTCCCATCATCCCTGAGCACTGGTCCTGCTAGCTAGGAATGATGGGAGTTGTAGTCCAGAAGCAGCTGGAGACCCAAGTTTGGAAAGCCCTGGAGTGCTTTGCAGAGCTAAAGGCAATCCCTTACTTGGCCTCTTAGGGCTGCAGTCTGTGCACATTTTCCCACTGAACATAGAGGGGCTGACCTCTGAGTAGACATGCATAGGATCCCATGGCATGCCAGAGAAGTGATAAAGGCCACAAGGGCAAAGAAGAGTTTTTTCACCAGTTGCTGGCAAGTTTAGTTTTGGCCCTCTGCACACTGCTTGTAGAACAGATGAGGCAACCACGAGGAGCCGTTAATAGTGGCCAATATTTTAATTGGGCCTGAGAATTTTTTAATTGATTACATTGAGCTGATTAGTGGTGAATGTTGCCTCACTCATTGGCACCATTCTCAGAGTGCCAGGATCGGCATAATAATAATAATAATAATAATAATAATAATAATAATAATAATAATATTAATAATTTATTGTTTCTACCCTGCCCATATCACCAGGGACCACTTTGCAGAAAACAAAACAAAAAACCTGATTCTGTTTTAAATTGGTCGTGATTAATTCTGAGCAATATACGGCCTAAGAGAAAACAGAGAGATAAATGTATTTCTGGGACAGAGCATAAGTTTGATTGCTGATCACATTTTAAACTGCATCTTTTGTTTTTAGTGTCACTTACAAATGCAAAGTAGTCTTTGCATTTGTAACGTGGGTCTCTCATTTGTGTTTTATGTGTGTTTGCATCAGTTTCTGCTTTTTCTCGGCGGCGGTTCTGAGCTACGAATCTCACCGGTTTCCCCCATCATCCGCTTTATTTCAGCTTTGAGCGGGGATGTTCCCTCCCTGCCTTGCCATTTTCTGCTTTTTAGAAACCACCTGGGCTTCTTTCATCATGTTGCTCCTAATGAAGTGGCCTCTTGTGAGTTGCTATCAGTTGCCGCCTCCCTTAGTTTATTTTTAGTGTGAACTATAATGATTTTATCCTAGTCGTATTTTCTCCAAGGCCTTCGCTTGCAGATACTTGAACAGCTCATACTCCCCTCTCAATATTGCCTTTGATATTCCCTTAATGAAATTTGTTCCATTCTGATTGTAACCACGCTGGTTTTGTCTCTCCCCCTGAAGGTTTTTTGTTGTTGGTGTTGTTGTTTGCTTGGGGATTGTAAGACACATTATTGCTGGGCTTTTCTGCTGCCTTACCTACAAATCTTAATTTCCACAATATCCAAATGGTCTTGCACTCATAGTCTGCTGGACGACAACAACACCCTTAGGGTTCAGTTTACGAGTAGCTCTATCATTTATCTTCCCCACCATGTACCGGATCGTGTAACACATGCTGGTCCCCGTATATTTTACTTTTGGGACAGGTCTTGATTTTGAGTGGGAAACTGGCTAGAAAGGAGAAGGCCCCACTGGTTCTTCTCGCCTGCAGATGACGGAACCAGGAATAATGTTTAGTTTTGGCATTGCATGGGCCAAACATCAAGATTTCCTGTTGCTGCAGCAAGGGCAGAACTAGGTCAAAAAGTACCCTTTCCTATTTCAGGCAGGTAAAGTGACCCCTGGCCATTAGGTCCAGTCGCGGACGACTCTGGGGTTGCGGCGCTCATCTCACTTTATTGGCCGAGGAAGCCGGCGTACAGCTTCTGGGTCATGTGGCCAGCATGACTAAGCCGCTTCTGGTGAAACCAGAGCAGCGCACAGAAATGCCGTTTACCTTCCCGCTGGAGTGGTACCTATTTATCTACTTGCACTTTGATGTGCTTTCGAACTGCTAGGTTGGTTGGAGCAGGGACTGAGCAACAGGAGCTCACCCCGTGGCAGGGATTCGAACCGCCGACCTTCTGATCAACAAGCCCAAGAGGCTCAGTGGTTTAGACCCCAGCACCACCAGCGTCCCGGTATATATTCCACGCATATATACCAAAGTTGTTGAGCCTCTGCCCCCACGCAGCTGTGGGCAGGAAACACTCCCTAGATCGTTTCCTGTGCGCAGGTAGGGGAAGCATGAGGACACCTTCCCCCGTGCCGCTGAGCACGGGAAACGATCCAGGGAGTGTTTCCCACATGCAGCGGCATCTGGAGAAGCTGTGCGCCGCCAGCCAGCGCCCCCAGATCGCTCCCCACACGCAGCAGCATCTCCCCCCCCCTCATGCCGCTATCCGTGTATTGGACGACCCCAGTTTTTGACATGATTTTTGTGTCAAAAAACCTTGTCTAGTAGACGGGAAAATATGGTGTGTGTGTGTGTGTGTGTGTGTGTGTGTGTGTATAAATCAAATCAAATCAATCGAATCATACCAGGAAATGACAGGGGAGAGCTGGAGAGTCCTTGTGGCTCCCGAGGAGACCCTCCCTGGAAGAGAGCAGGCGAAGAGGCCAGAGGTGCAGAGGGGCTTTGTTGAGGCTGCCCCTCTTACCCGCATATCAGCTGACTTGCAGGGTAGCGCAGAAGCAGCCACTTTTTCCACACAGTTTCCGCTGGGCCCAGAGCTTCAACTCCAGATCGTTTGCTCTGAATTGGAGAGAGAGCTGGAGAGCAAGAAGAAAGGGGGCATTTAAAGGTTTTTCAGAGGGCGCTGCCAACTTCGTGCAATGTAACCCGGAATGTAAGTGGGACACACACACCTGTATATTTGAGCTAATTCATGCAGCCTGCTCCCCTCCAGGTGTTTGGCGATACCATTCCCATCAGTGCTGGCTGGGGCGGAGGGAAACTGAAATCCAAAGCTACCCGAGGGCGCCAGGTTGGGTTTACGAGAGCCATGTGGAAACTGTTTTTAAATTCCCTGATGTGCCAAAGAGAGGGGGGGCCCTAATCTGCGGTGCCTAATTGCTCGGTAATTAACGTTGTACCATGATCGCTAATGGGAGAACTCTGACACCTTGATATAATTAGTACAAGCAATGATATAATGGGAAGCAGCTCATTCCTGGAGAAGGTGACTACAGTAGGCGGGGGTGCCAACTTATCGCTGATGGGCGGGGGGGGGGGGGGGAGAAGGCTCTTCATTTTTTCACTCTTATTAAAAACACAACTGAGCGTTGTTCCCGGCAAAAGGGATAAACCTTGAGAAACACTTGAGCTGGAGCCATTGACGTCTTTCTAGATAAAGCCAGTGCTGCCCACAGACGGCTCTCTTCTCTCTTGCCAATAGGCCTTGCCTGATAATAGTCACAGAAACAGCACTGCTATGGCCTGAATATCACATATTTTCTCCAGAGTTTCAAAGGAAGTTGTCAGTGGTTGCTTTGTTTGGTTTGACGGTGACCAGGATGGCCGTGGAGAAAAGAGACCATGATGGAGCAAGAACTAGCAAATGCGAAAGTGCCTTTTTAAATAGGGACCTGGCCCAGGAAGGGGGTGTCATGCCGTTTTAGTCCATGTAAGGAAAGGTAAAGGACCCCTGGACGGTTAAGTCCGGTTGAATTTGACGGTGGCGTGCGCCACCTATCGCTGCTTCAGGCCAAGGGAGCCAGCGTTTGTCCTCGGAAAGCTTTCCGGGTCATGTGGCCAGCAGGACTAAACCGCTTCTGGCGCAACGGAACACCATGACGGAAACCACAGCGCACGAAAATGCCGTTCTTGCCACAGCAGTACCTATTTATCTACTTGTGCTGGTGTGCTTTCAAACTGCTATGTTGGCAGGAGCAGGGACAGAGCGACGGGAGCTCACTCCGTCACGGGGATCCGAACCGCCGACCTTTTGATCGGCAAGCCCAAGAGGCTCAGTGGTTTAGACCCCAGCGCCACTCGCATCCCGGTATATATTCCATGCATATATACCGTAAAGCAAGACACTATATAAAACCAGCAACCTCTTACTTTGCTGCCTACGGGATAGTGAACATTTATTTTATTTTATTTGTCCACTAATGGAATTTTTGTCTTACGGCAACACCATGTATTCATGTATTCATATTAGGCTACTAAGATTGAACATGGAATATCTTCTTCTGCATACGCTTGCAGAATTGCAGATTTTTAACGTGGGACGTGTCTGGAGTGGATAATGTTAAGGTGCAGCCCAGCCTGAATTAAGCTTGGGAGGGAAGATATATTTTGATCGCCTTGCAGCTGGCTTGCTAGCTGGACTACGGCAAGGTGTTTTGTGAGTGGGAGAGAGAGATTTGGATCCTTTGCCCCGTGTGTCGTTGCCCACGTGTCGTCCTGCGTGCAATTTATACACTTGAAAAGTCCCTGGTCTTTAGCCTGAGATGTGACAAAAACACACACCGGACCAGTAGCACAAATGCGGACGTTCAACACAAACTGTTCTGGAAGGTGTGTTGTCCCGCCCCGAACATTTGGCAGTGGGTACAAGTAACATTTCTGACTCCTGAGCAATGCAGCACAGCCGAGTGGGGCCCCCCAGGATAAATCACACGCTTAAACAATTTACTGTCCACTTTTGTATGGACGGAGAGTAGAGCTCTTAAAGGTCAAAAAAGCTTCCTTGATAACACAATGCAGTGAGCTGTAACAGCATCAAATCCTGGGGGTTGTAGAGCGGCCCAGGAGAAATAATTATGCCTGGTAATGGGTAATTACAGATAATGGCTCTTTTTGGGGGTGGAAAAACACACACACACAAACACCCAGCCTTGTCTGGAATGAATATTGCGTAGTACATTAACTTTATGGTAAGCTACAAGTTCAGCACTGAAACAGCGCAGGTTGCAAGGAGAATTGGTTTTATTTTGTTTTATTTAAAGGCAGGGCTTATTGGTGGTGGAGGAGACACAAGCAGAACGGCAGGCTTCTGCGCCCCCCCCCCCTTTCTCCCCACGCCGTTCGGAAACGCAGCCTTGATTCTGCCTCCGGGAAATGCTGGCAGCGAGGGGCTCGGCAACAAGAACTGCTCTGTCATGATAGGTCCAGTGGGAGAAACACACATTGTTCCACCGGCTTCTGATTATGACTTTAGGGAGTTGTTTCACACCAGCCTCAATTCAAGGCTCTTGTCTGACCTCAACAGCAGCCGGTTGCCGCAGCCTGAAGTGCAGGCAGGTCTGTTAAGGAGGGAGGGAGGGAGGGAGGATGCTTCAAAGCCGGGGAAATGGTTGAGTCAAGATCAGTTGTCTTGGTACTCCGTCAGATTGCTGCTTTTTTGCTTTTTTTGCAACTTTACCAAACAGTCTTAGTGTTGGCAATACTGAATTCAAAGGTTTCCATCTGGGATTCTGTGAATCCCCGTGCAAACCGTGCCTTAACATTAACTGTCCAAAACAGGAGACCAGCAGGATCAGACACTCAGTGCCTTGTCCAGCTTAGCATACAATCGTAGAGTTGGAAAGGGACCCTGGGGTCATCTAGTCCAACCCCCTTCAATGCAGGAATCTCAGCTGAAGCATCCATGATAGACGGCCATCCAACCTCAGCTTGAAAACCTCCGAGGAAGGAGGGTCCACCACCTCCTGAGGGAATCTGTTCTACTGTCAAACAGTTATCAGCCTCAGAAAGCTCTTCCTGATGTTTATTCGGAATCTCCTTCCTTGTAACTTGAAGCCATGGGTTCGAGTCCTCCCTCCCGGAGCAGGAGAAAACGAGCTTGCTCCATCTTCCATGGGACAGAACCTTGAGGTGTCTGAAGATGGCTGTCCTATCTCCTCCCAGTCTCCCCGTGTTTGCAGTGGTGGCTGGACAGCTAGGTCATTCAGAGAAGCCGCACCATTTGGTTGATCAATCTGATTTAGGGATTTCACAAAAACAGGCTCCACGAACTCGCGTGGACTCCATGCTCCGTAGCATACACAGCCGCGATCCATGTGGGACATCAAGAAAAAACACCATTGCCCTCAGAACCCAATAACCTATTTAGGGTTTACTAAGGATTCCAGCAGTGGGACGCGGGGGGCGCTGTGGGTTAAACCACAGAGTCTAGGGCTTGCCAATCAGAAGGTCGGCGGTTCGAATCCCCACAATGGGGTGAGCTTCCATTGTTCGGTCCTTGCTCCTGCCAACCTAGCAGTTCGAAAGCACATCAAAGTGCAAGTAGATAAATAGGTACCGCTCTGGCAGGAAGGTAAATGGCGTTTCTGTGCGCTGCTCTGGTTCACCATAAGCGGCTTAGTCATGCTGGCCACATGACCCGGAAGCTGTACGCCGGCTCCCTCGGCCAGTAAAGCGAGATGAGCACCACAACCCCAGAGCCGGACACGACTGGACCTAATGGTAAGGGGTCCCTTTACCTAAGGATTCCAGCATCTCCTTTGTTGCCCTGGCCACAACTATTTTGACTCTAGACGATGCTTACGAGAGCCCGTGAGTTAACTATATCCTCACATCATTGAGCTACGTGTTTTTAGTTCGTTTTGGATCTTTGTCACTAATTGCAAACCCCTCTCCTTCATTCCCTCAAATTCCTGTTTTGGGGTTGATTTGCAGGATGGTTCTGAATGCCAGTTGCCGGAAGCTTCTCCACTGGTTTCCCTATTTTATAGCTGACCCCACAGCTAGACTTCCTCTAGAAATATACTCTCTTCCCTGAAACGAATTATTGCTAACTGCCGTAAGTTAATATGCCATATGGCCGAAGGCTTTTGTAGAACATGGAGGATCAATAATGAGGCATTGATCTGGAATGAAAGAGAGATCTGCATTTCACGTGTAGGAATACAGTGGGGAAGGTAGCAGATGTTCTGCCTGAGGGTGTTAAAACAGGGAGAACTGAGTCACAGTGTTAACATATTCTTCCCCCGACAGCCGAAATCTTGATTATTTTTTACTTTATTGATAAAATCAACAACACCAAAGACAGGCATAGGGAATCTTGGCCCTCCAGATGTTTTGACACTACAACTCCCATCATCCCTAGCTAACAGGACCAGTGGTCAGGGATGATGGGAGTTGTAGTCCCAAAACATCTAAGATCTCCCTTCTCTTTCTGTACAAATTTCATCGCCCAGGACCCCTGAATTTTAAAGCTACATATAAATATATTAAATGAACAAATGAAACTTAAAGCTTCTCTCCGATCTCAGAAGCTTTCATCTCTTTAAGGTTTTCTCCACACCTGTGACATCTAGGAACTGGTTTGTTTTCAGATGTGTTAACCATTCAGTATATTTCTATGCTGCCCGGGATCATTATTAAAACTATAAAAAATATAAAGCACAATAACATGTTGAAACCAGGGCTAAAAACCAACAGCTGGAAACAGACCCCATTTCGAATCGGCAACGCCGATTAATGTCCCCAACTCCCCGGGTGAAGAGATGAGTCTTCATGTATCGGCAGCCTGGTGGGAGGGAGTTCCTCTGGCAAGGCACCACCACCGAAAAGGCCCTGTCTGAGTTCACTGGCAGGCCCTCCAAAACAGCTTCTCTTGAGAGCTCAGGGCCTGGCATCTCTAGCATATGTATTTAACCCAAGTATTTTGTGAAGCAACAGCTTTTAATCCCTGTTTGTTGTGTTGCAATTTATGCATTTCTGTATTTATCCCTCTATTGTCTACTAGCTGGCCCAGCCACACGTTGCTGTGGGTTTATTTTTATTTATTTATTTATTTTGCTTTTTAAAATTCTCCTGACCCCGAGAGTATCCTGGAAGCTCCTGTTTTCATTCTTCCCTGTCCTTTTAGAGCAGGGGTCAGCAACCTTTTTCAGCCGTGGGCCAGTCCACTTTCCCTCAGACCATGTGGTAGGCCAGACTATATTTTTTTTGGGGGGGGGGGGGAATGAACTAATTCCTATGCCCCACAAATAACCCTGAGATGCATTTTACATGCGAAGCTGTGGCGGACATTTTAGGTTAGGGCACTGGAGCCTTAAAGAGCATTCTCCCCCACCCTAGTCCCAAAATTACCCAGTCCCAAAATCAGGCACCCCAGCGACACAATCCCCTCAGAGCTGGTCTTACTCAGTGCGACCTCTCAGGCATGCCTCCTGCTCCGTGTTTCTTTTTTCTCGGCATGTGAAGCTGCGGCGGCCATTTTAGATGAGGGCACAGGCATTGTTGCTCTGGCCAGGTCTGATGACGTCAGCAGGCAATCCGCCTTTCTATTGGATGCTGTTGGAGTCTTCATTCCTTTTGCTGTTGAGGTATAATAGGCGCACCATTTTTTTGGCCTTTATTCTATATTTTAGGCATGACAGGTGTGGTTTTTTTAAATTTTTATGATGCCAGATCCTTCCTTGATGGTCATGTTACGCTTTGTACTAATTTGATGCGCTTTGTTCCAGCGGTTACGGAGAACATCGGTGTCCGCCGCGCACACAATGGGAACATTCATATATATATATATATATATATATATATATATATATATATATATATTTCTTGCCCAAACAGAGAGTTCTCCAGCTTTTTTTGTGGAAAGGAAGAAGATTTAGATTGCTCATAATTTATGTTGCCTTGCTCTGCACTTTTCAAGCCCTGCGCTAGCCTTGAAATCCTCTGCCGCCCTCACGCTGCGTATAGTATCTTGATTTATGGCAAGCGAATTAGCCACAAGTTGCCTGGAGTGATTTGTTTATTGATTGCAGAAGGCCTTTAATTTCAACTGTGGCATTTTTGTTGAAATATTTAATACATTGCCGTATTGACATTTTAGGAGTTAATGCATTACTAATATGGTGCTGCAGTTTGCCTGAGAGAGGAGGCAAAAAGAAGTTCCTCTCTCCGTGTTTTCTCAACGTGCTTTCATCAAATTATATTAGAGTTTGGTGACGCGATGCCTGAACATGTGCAAAAAGAGATCAAACCCAACACAGAATTGCAAAGCGACAACAACCAGCAACCTGGGATGTGCAGTATTAAAGAAATAGAAAATAGCGTATAATTCCAGCACTTTGCTGAACGTGTTCATATAATACATTTATAACTGGATCGGGAAACCTTTCTTCTCTTGAAGGCAGCGTTAGAAACTCAGGATATATAAGCTAGGTGCCAAATGGCTCCTTAAACCGGGGTTACAGTTGCTAAAACAGAATGCCTAGTTGCCATTTTTGGGACCAGACGGCTCAAAGGTCGTATTTTTGGACTTTTTTGGTTCCTGAAATTCATTCTGGTTGTGCAGATAAAATATCACGAATAGAATTCTACAGGATGTGTTGCTCGTGTGTGAAAACAGGCAAGACCCAAGGATCCCCAGGCATGCGCTTCCAGACAGTGGAGACGTCAGGCCCCATCTTGGCACCCGGGCATCTTCACTTGGTGGCCAGCAGCTGATGGCCTGGTGCAAAAAGGGGCCTGGCCAGTTTCAAATGCTGGTTGAAGGCCATGATCCCTTGGAGGTAATCTGTCTGGGATTGTATTCTGGCACTTGGTGGGACCACTCCCTTTCCTGGACCCCCTCTCCCTTCCCGGGGGCTACTAGGGGACCGACAAGTCCCTCTTGCCAGAGGTCTGAACAGATTGTTTTATAGAGAGCTTTGTCTCGGTCCCTGCAAGATTTCCCCAGCTGCATCAGGGTGGATAAAAATCAATGATTTTTAAAATTCAAATTGGATTTTTTTTAAAATTTAAATCAGATTTTTAAAATAAAATGCTTTTGGGGGGAATAATCTTTCTAAAGATAGTTTTCTATTTAAGTTATTAGAGTCCAAAGGCTATTCATCAGGAAATAAGGATTTGTTTTAAGTTTTTTGTTTTTTTTAAAAAAAAACACATTTAACAACATCAGTTAACAAACATGTAAACATATGCTATAATGTTATTGTTTTAGTTAAATAAATTGTTTAAATGGTTATTAAGGAAATGATTATTTTTCTCCTTCCAATAAAGTACAGCAGAAAAGTTGTCCAAATATAAACAGTTAACTTGCAGGTATTAAACCTCACCATAATTTCATAATTATCTGTCTATGTATTTCTAATAGTATAACCAAATCAGTAATTTTTGATATAATTGTAAAAACTACTCTGAAAATTGATTATTCCAAAATGAAACCTTCATCTAGTTGTAAATATTAAGATTATACCAGCAAGAATGAGTGTTTCTGTAAAAAAAAAAAGATTTAAATCAAGTCTTACTGACTAGTGATTTAAATCGTGATTTAAATTGATTTGATTTAAATCAAATCCACCCCTACTTGCAGGAAGCCCCTCAGGCGTATTTGCCCTAGGTGGTAGGTTTTATGTGAACTGGTATTGGTAAACCTGAATCAGAACTAATATTAAGGCTGCTTGCTGTTTTTATGTGTTACATGATTCTTTAAGGCAGGCATGTCCAACAGGTAGATCGTGATCTACTGGTAGATCACTGGACATCTGTGGTAGATCACTGGTAGATCACTGGCTTCCCCCAAAGAAGCTCAGCAGCTTCGGCTCCCCTAAAAAAAAGCTCTACATCTTTGCCCGGAAGCCCTCCAAAAGGGCTTTCCTTCCTGAAAAAAGCTTAGCCTTGACCTGAACTGCTCAAAACACGGATGGCTTTCCTTCCTAAAAAAAGCTCAACAACCTCGATCTGAACACCCCAAAAGGGGGGTAGATCACTGTCAGTTTTTAACTCTGTGAGTAGATCGCAGTCTCTTGGAAGTTGGCCACCCCTGCTTTAAGGTATTGGGGTTAGTTTTCGATGCCTGAACCTATAAACCCAGAGGAAGGGAACTGTCCACCCAAAGTGCTAATTCCTAGGAATGATGTGTGAGACAGGGATGTTTTCCCGCCTAGCGCATTTCCTTGTTTGGATCAGGTGGTGCCAGTCTTTGGAATTCCAGCTGAAATCCACAGATGAATGTAACCCACCTATATATACAAAAGCTAAATTTCTTACTGTGAACGATTAGGGTAGAAAAATACACACAAAAGAGGGGGTGGCAGTATTTTCCATTACATGGCAGCAACGATGCTCATTGAGTGACAAGGAGACAGCCACCATGCCTCAGCCTGGCCTGCCTCCCAGGGGTGTTGTGAGGATAAAACACATTATTATTATTATTATTATTATTATTATTATTATTATTAAATTTATATAATGCTGTATAACTGCAGGTCTCAGGGTGATTCACAAGACAAAATCACAATATAAAAAAAAAAACAAAATACAGAATCAAACTAAAAACGAAAACAACTCAATAACCACCCCACATCACATCTAGAAAGGGCATCGGATGTCACATAAGTGTGTCGCCTTGAGCAATTTGCAGTGGAGGCAGGCTAAGACTGCAACAATAATAAATAATACTGAGGAGTGCAGAATGATTGCCAGTGACCATGTTTCTGTTGTGTGGGAAGACCTTCCTTCCTTCCCACCTTCCTTCCCACCTTCCTTCTTCCTTTCCTTCCTTCCTTCCTTCCTTCCTTCCTTCCTTCCTTCCTTCCTTCCTCCTTTCCTTCCTTCCTCCTTTCCTTCCTTCCTTCTTCCCTTCCTTCCTTCCTCTCCTTCCTTCCTTCCTTCTTCCCTTCCTTCCTTCCTCCTTTCCTTCCTTCCTCCTTTCCTTCCTTCCTTCCTTCCTTCCTTCCTTCCTTCCTTCCTTCCTTCCTCCTTTCCTTCCTTCCTCCCTTCCTTCCTTCCTTCCTTCCTTCCTCATCTGAAATGGCACGCAGCAGGCTCGTTTCATCGCCTCCCTGTGGTTCTGCCCTGTCTTTGGAGTAATCCTTCCCTCCCAGCTGCTCCTGCCAAGCCTTTTGCTCTGCAGGTCTGAAATGTGCTTCAGAGACCAGAAGTGGTCTTTGGCCAGCTGCTCCTGCTGTTCCCTGACGGCTGTCTTTCCCTCCCCCCCCCATTCTTTGCAGAGGGCCGGATGCTGATCCAGGACCTTCCTTCCCTAGCCAGCAGAGGTCACCTGGAGAGCGCCTCTGACTTAGTCGTGGACTCCACTTACTACAGCAGCTTCTACCAGCCCTCCCTGTATCCTTACTACAACAACCTCTACAACTACTCCCAGTACCAGATGGCTGTGGCCAGCGAAACCACCCCTGGAGATATGGGGGGCCCACTGGTGGGGTCCCCTGTTAAAAACAGCCTCCGGAGCCTCCCAGCGACCTATATGTCAAGCCAGTCGGGAAACCAGTGGCAGGTATTGTATGGATTGCTTGCGCCATAGCTGTCAACTTTGCCCCTTTTTTGCGGGAAATCCCCTTATTCCAGCGCCGTTTCCCAATGCAAAAAAAAAAAAAAAAAACAAGGTTGACAGCTCTTCCCCACGGCCTTGTTTGGAGAGCGCAAAGATTGCTTTCTTAAGTTCTTTTTGGAGTCAGTAACCAAGGGGGATCTTGCAGGGGGTGCGGTTGCGGTGCATGATATGGGAAGCAGACTGGACCCATTACACAAAGTAGCTCACTTCCTGAGATAGCCGGGCGGTTATTCCACCCTGAGGAGCATTCCTCCCGCGAGCTTCAGGACGGAGTGGGGATTCGAACCCTGATCTCCCAGGTCCTGGTCTTAAGCACTGCACCACCCTGGCTTCCCAGAGGACTTCTGCTATGGGGCAGCTCTACAAATTAAGTGGGCAAATAAATATGGGGAAAGCAAAATGCCACCTAGAGAAAGATCTGAAATATTACCCTTGAAGCTTGGGTTTGTTTTATTGTGGATTGCTATTTTTGATGTGTTGCAAACCACTTGAAGGTTTTTTCTTTAAAATACAAAGCAGTGTAGAAATGAAAATGATGATGATGATGTAAAGGTAAAGGACCCCTGGATGGTTAAGTCCAGTCAAAGGTGACTATGGGGTGTGCTTTCAGGACAAGGGAGCTGGTGTCTGTCCACAGACAGCTTTCTGGGTCGTGTGGCCAGCAGGACTAAACTACTACTGGCACACGGAAACGCTGTTTACCTTCCCGCTGGAGCGGTACCTATTTATCTACTTGCTCTTTGACGTGCTTTCAAACTGCTAGGTTGGCAGGAGCAGGGACAGAGCAACGGGAGCTCACTCCGTCACAGGGATTTGAACTGCCAACCTTCCGATCGGCAAGCCCAAGAGGCTCAGTGGTTTAGACCACAGCACCAATAATAATAATAATAATAATAATAATAATAATAATAATAATAATATAGGAACATAGAAAACTGCCTTTATTCCAAGTCACACTATTTGTAGATCTATCCCAGTAGAACTTGCTCTGACTGGCAGTGGCTGTCCCAGGTTTCGTGTAGAAGGAGGGTGAAGACTTTCCCATCATCTTCTGCCTGGTCCTTTCTTAACTGGAGATGCCAGGGGTTGCTCTTAGGCCGCTTTGACGGGCAAAGCTTTCGTCGTCCTGCTGATTTATAGTCTCTTCCACACTGCGTTTTTCTCTTTCTCCAGATATGGTCTGTGTCCTTTGGGGTTTACGGTGTACTGTACTCCTTGGCGGAGTCCCCTATCTTTTGGAACCCATGGGCACATTTCTAATTTTGCGAGTGTGCTGAGGGCACTGGCCACAAACGGCTGCCATAGACTGGGCATGGCATTACACAAAATTAAAGAGAGTACGGTCATGGCTGCTTTCTCCAGCCCTCCCTTCCCTCCTCTGAGAACTTCACATTCACCATGGAAAGTCAGCTATGTCCTGATTTTAGAGATGTAAGTGTTAAATGCACAAGAACCCTGTTTTCCCCAGCGGCCGATCCTAAGGCAAAGGCTAGGCTGCCATCCTGTGCCCACCTGCCTAGGGAGCAAACCTCATTAAACACAAGAGAAACTTAATTCTCAAGTAGACACGTATCTCATTGTGCTGTAAGTATACAGTGAAATCTTAAATGAGTGCCTGGATATCGGCCCCATGCGCAGAAGGAGACATGCCTAAGGCCCTCTTGCAAAGTTTTCACATTTTGAACTTGTCATCGGGGGTGGGGATCCACCTGCACTTACTGTGTACAGTTGTACCTTGGTCCTCAGACTTAATCCATTCTGGAAGTCCATTCCAAAACCAAAGCGTTCCAAAACCAAGGCACGCTTTCCCATAGAAAGTAATGCAAAATGGATTAATCCGTTCCAGACTTTTAAAAACAAACCCTAAAGCAGCAATTTAACATGAATTTTATTATCTCTCGAGACCATTGATCCATAAAATGAAAGCAATAATCAATGTTCTGTCCTATACAATTAATAAGACAGTATTGTAGTTGATAAAAATTATTTCCTTCCTGTACCTGCACTGATGATAGTCATTGTTTGGATGGGGGGGGGGCTTTTATCCATATCTGCAGTCACACAATCAGTTAGTCAGCAGCTGAACTGGGTTCCACACAGTCACAAAAACAAATGAACCGAAAAAGCCTCAAAAACGCAGAATAAATAGCAGATTGTTCGAAAACCAAGGCGCAGCTTCTGATTGGTGCAGGTGCCCTGGAAACAATAGCCGACAGCCGCATCGGACATTCGGCTTCCGAAAAACATTTGAAAACCGGAACACTTCCGGGTTTTTGACATTTGGAAACCAAGGCTTTTGAGAGCCAAGGTACCAATGTAGTAGCATTTGCAGAAACCCATCACAGGAAAGATGAGAAACCCATCACAGGAAAGATGCATCGTGGCTGATAGGGGAAGAAAACGGAAACTGCAGGCAGTTCCAGGGGTTGCCAAAAATTAGGACAGAAGCAGGAAAAGTATGTTAAAGCTCTTTAGGATTCCAAACAACTCACCTATCAAATCATGGCTCTGATTTCAGATTGGCTAAAAACACTGGCAGAGAGCAGCCAGGCTGCCTCATTTCGCATCAACTGCTCAGAAGGGTGCCTGCACATTTTGCTTTATAACTTTCTTTCTAGGGTGGCAAGAGGCGTACATTTTTAGAAAAATGAAAGCTCAGAATATAGAGCCTTCTACCCAGGGGTGTCGGTAAAGGTCTACGTGGGCGTCATGGCCCCGATGGGTGCCGGGTTGTCAACCCTCGGTTTATATGGCTTCAGATCTCTCTGATAAGCATCCAGGGTGACTTTATATCTGAGGATCCATTTGCTACTTGTTTTTGTTTTCTTAGTTTACAAATAAATGAAGATTTGTTCAAGGTGTCATTTAAAGAAAACGCAACATGCCCCATATGCTCAGGGAAGAGGATTCACACATAAATAATTACTACAAAGTGGCCTATAAACATCTACCATATTTGTTACAATATAAAATAGATAATGTGCATCTAAGTAAGTAGCAGAGAGACAGGGAGATAGGAGATAATTTGTGTTTTTTTAAAAAAGAGTCACATTATGTCAAAATATTAAGTCAGCAGTGATATAATATTTACAGTATTGGCCTTGGTAGCTGTTGTCAAACGCCTTTCACCAAAGGTAATGAGCAGTCAGCCTGTTTGTAGGGAAAGTTTTTTATTTCTTCTTGGCTTATGGTCTACTAACTTTTCCTGTGATTACAGGGGTAGGCAACCTAAGGCCTGGGGGCCAGATGCGGCCCAATCGCCTGCTCAATCCGGCCCGCGGACGGTCTGGGAATCAGCGTGTTTTTACATGAGTAGAATATGTGATTTTATTGAAAATGCATCTCTGGGTTATTTGTGGGGCATAGGAATTCGTTTATATTTTTTTTCCAAAATATAGTCCGGCCCCCCACAAGGTCTGAGGGACAGTGAACCGGCCCCCTGCTGAAAAAGGTTGCTGACCCCTGGGTGTACTTGCCCAGTTTCCAAAAACCAAGTGGTAGGCTTAGAAATGCATCTCTTTCCAATGCTTTCTGCCCATTCAGCTGCTGTCAAAAATAGGTGCTGTGGGATAACCTCCGTGTACAGGAGCACACCCTTAGAGAAAGCACACACCTTTCAAACACATCCAACACATATTTAAAACACAGAGCTAAATTTCCCAGCACCCCAAACAAACTACAGTTCCCAGAATCCTTAAAGGGGGTGGGGAGCATATGCTTTCAATGTGTGGTGTGGATCTTCTTCACCCAGTTCTGCAGTCAGGAATCCTTTAAGTACCGCTTTTTCCGGCGTATAAGACGACCCCCAACTTTTCCAGTTAAAATATAGAGTTTGAGATATACTCGACCGCAGATTCTCCACCCGGCGTATAAGACGACCCCCGACTTTTGAGAAGATTTTCCTGGATTAAAAAGTAGTCTTATACGCCAGAATATACAGTAAGAGGCTTTAAGAGGCTTACCCAAATAGGAGTTCTGGACCCTTCTGCTGAAAGTTTATCCTTCAGGTTCAACTGTCCGGTCTCCCCTGCGGATGACCTTTATTCTTGTAGAAGCTTTAATAAGTTTCTCTCCTAGCCAAGGACAGCCGGCAAAGAAAAGGGAGTCCGAAAGGTTCTGACATTAAACCTTGAATTACTAGCTGGCTATGAATTAAGAAGCTTAATGTTTTAAATGTAACATGATAAAAAAATAAATATAAATCATCATGTTCCCTTTTGGATAGCTCTATTTCAATTTCCTTCCTGCGGCAGTGATTAGGGAGAAAATGCAAAACAACTGCCACGGAAAGCGGAAATGAAAAATTAATTGTCTGTACCGAGAGATATATTACATTGTTAATTACAAGAGGTGTTGAGCTTGTTGACCTAAACAACTTGTGTGTGAAGGATTTAAAAAAAAAAAAAACCACGCACACCGGCATCCTTTTAAGCGCTTTGGAGTGTGGTCTCTGAAAGTATTTGCCTCCCCAGTGAAGAAAATGCTTCCCTCCTCACCTCTGCCCTCATTAGAGTCCTCCGAGGGGAGTCCCCAAAAATGTCTCCATCCTCTGTCCACAATGAGGGCTGCAATGTATGAAAAGGGATATTTGCGTGACCAGAGGGGGCGCCTCCATTTCTCGGAGCTACTCTGGAGACCTCTTTACCAGATTTGTGGAAATCTAGACGGTGACTTATGGGACGCGGGTGGCGCTGTGGTCTAAGCTACAGAGCCTAGGGTTTGCCGATCAGAAGGTCAGCGGTTCGAATCCCCGCAATGACGGGGTGTGCTCCCGTTGCTCGGTCCCTGCTCCTGCCAACCTAGCAGTTTGAAAGCAAGTAAGAGTGCAAGTAGATAAATAGGTACCGCTCCGGTGGGAAGGTAAACGGTGTTTCCGTGCGCTGCTCTGGTTTTGCCAGAAGCGGCTTAGTCATGCTGGCCACATGACCCGGAAGCTGTCTGCGGACAAACGCCAGCTCCCTTGGCCTATGAGCGCCGCAACCCCAGAGTCGACTGGACCTAATGGTCAGGGATACCTTTACCTTTAGACGGCGACTTATTCCCAGTGGTTAGAGTTGCTGCAAGGCAGACATGTTCAACCAATCAACCGCGATTGACTGGTAGATCGCCAGGGTGTTCCAGGTCAACCGTGGGATTAAAAAATATTCGCATGTGTGCCCCTGATTAATTGCGCCATGCCCTGCCCCTGGCGCTATGTCCCATTGCTGCCGCCGCTCTGAGAACTTGTATTCCCTGCGTTGTGTTGGAAGGAGGGAAGATGGTGTTGGGTGGGCGTTTTTATGCATTCGCCCCCAAAAAAGCTCAGCAACTCTGGGCAGTGCTCCCCCCAAAAAGCTGAACAACTCTTGGCAACGACAATGGGTAGATGACTGCCAGTTTTATTATACTGGGAGTAGATCGTAGTCTCTGGAGAGTTGGACGTGCCTGGTGTAAGGAATATTGTCCCAGGGAAATGACGTCGTCCCCGTCCCCCCCGGAATAGGGAATCCTGATGTTTCAATTAGCCTTCACCCAGGGCTAGAATGCCCCATCGCATAGTGGCTTCTTTCCCTGAGCAGTTCCCAGAAATACTGTGCTCTCCCGTGCTTCTAGCCATAGAATAGTGGTTTTGCCTTCAAAGAATTGAGAAGGATCTTCCTTGCTTTGTCTTCTCCCCGGTATGTTCATAGAAGTTTGCCTAGAAAAAGTGGAGTAGACCAGTGGGCAGGAATCTAGAAGGACAAAGGCGAAGGAGAACGTTCAGCTGTATCTATGTCAGTGTTTTTCAACCTTTTTTGGGCAAAGGCACACTTGTTTCATGAAAAAAATCACGAGGCACACCACCATTAGAAAATGTTAAAAAATTTAACTCTGTGCCTATACTGACTATATATAAAGTAATTCTCTTGAATTTTTCAATTTTTCCCACGGCACACCAGGCAACATCTTGCGGCACACTAGTGTGCCACGGAACAGTGGTTGAAAAACACTGATCTATGTAAAGCTGTGTTTCTCAAAGTGGGCGATCCAGCCTCGGGGGGGGGGGGCACTTTGGAACCATCCAGGCAGGTGGTGGTCGCTGCAGGTGCAATTGGGGGGGGCATCAAATAAAAATAATAGGGTGTCGGAAGCATAAAAAAGAAGATTAAGACAATTTTCTGTTGCGTAATACTTATTGATGTAACATCATCATCATAATTTTATATGTACACTGCCTTTCCACAGTTAAAACAATGCTCAAGGCGGATTCCAATATGTAAAGATTTACATAATTACAAATACAGCGGTACCGCCGGTTGCGGACGGGATCCATTCAGGAGGTCTGGCCGGATCCCAGGGTTTCCGCAACCTGAGGACCGCTTCTGCGCATGCATCTGCAGCAAAACCCAGTAAAATACTTCCAGGTTTGCCACTTTCGCATCCCGAAGTTTACGTAACCAGAGGGTTACGTAAACGGACGTGCTACTGCAGGCATAGGCAAACTCGGCCCTCCAGATATTTTGGGACTGCAACTCCCATCATCCCTAGCTAACTGGACCAGTGGTCAGGGATGATGGGAGTTGTAGTCCCAAAACATCTGGCGGGCCGAGTTTGCCTATGCCTGTACTACTGTGTAGCAAAGTAGTTGTAAAAATAAATAAAACACATTAAAAACTACATAACCAAACGGAACCATTTCCACATAAAAATAAAGAAAATAACATAGAGTTAACGTTGTAGTGATTGCTTTATTTTCCAAATAAACACACGAAATGCAAGTTATAACTAATCCATGCTCAAGTCCACCCACAGGTCTTCAGAAGGTATATTTCCAGGGGAGCAATGAGTAATTGTTATTTTTTTAAAGGGGGGGGGGCAGTAGGCAGAAAAGTCCGGGAAGCTCTGATGTATAGCAAATTAAGTAAGAGAAATGGATGTGGTCAGTGTCTTACTATGAATATGCAGGTGGCCCCCTCTAGCACCAGCAAGAACTCCTGATCCTTGGCTTCCCATTTTGTGTGGGCTGGGAATTGCTGTTTCGCCCCAACCAAACCACAGCCTGAAGCCAAGACGCGTTTTCACTGCCCCCAGTCGTTTATGAGTAGAACCATCCGCGAACCCTGGTTTGGACACCATGCAAAGCCGAGGATCGCCGCTAACCATGGTTCCCTGCGAAATACGAACCTGGCCCCCATGTATTTGGGGGGGGGACTCCAAATTTAGAAAATGGGGGGGGGGAGATTGCCCTGAGCTGTTGCACACCTCTTTTCCACTAGCTGTTCACATCAGCATGGTTTCCTTAGTGTTAAACACGTTTCTATTTGTCCATGCACCCGGGGACAATCTCCGGCTCCCGGCAGCGGCCAATCCCCCCCCCCCAAGTGCGCTATCCGTGTATAAGAGGCCCCCAATTTTTTAACCTACTTTTTAAAGGGAAAAAGGTAGTCTTGCAGATGGAAAAGTACGCTAATTTTTATTTTTATGAAGTGTGCGTTTGTGTGAATAAAGAGGACAACAGAAGGCTAATTTGCCATTTGAATGCAAAGCAGGTTTTGCTTTTTAACCACCCTTGACCAGTCTAGGAAAAAAAAAGGTCTGTCCAAATTTAAGAAACTGATCCCAGTATTCAGCTATTGCGGGATTCTGTCACGAATCTAAAAATGCTCCGGGTTTGCCATGCCAACAGCATATCCTACATTGTATTTATAAGCTATAGCCTTCAAAATACAGATTTATGCTAAAAGTAACCTAATGTTTCTGACAGCTCAAGTGTGACATGAATAGAATCCATATTTCTTGGGGAAGCTAATCTAGGCTGTTTATTTTCCAATAGTGCTGATAGGGCCATATCTCTTGATGTCACGGCAGTTGAGATTCTGATGGTAACATATTGTTTGTGGGTCAGTGCTTTTGTCTTAAACAGTAGGTTGGAACAGAATAGCAAAGGTTAATTAAGTTTGTCTATCACGGGGCGGACAGATATAGATGGCGCTTGCGTTTTCCACCCTGGAATTCAAGGGAGACGGAGGGGGGGGTCACCATTTATTTATTTCCCCCCTCACGATAGAAAGGTCCGCTGGTAGGTTTCAGAATTAAAATTTGGTGGCTCCACGCAGTTCTTAGCAGTAATAATTTAACATGGTAACACAGGAAATCCCAACTTTTGAAGCTCTGAGTGACCCATGGTTTCATGGACTCTGGGGTGCCTAATTCATTTTATTTTATTTCTTTTGCTGGGGGGGGGGCGCATTCAGGGCCTGGATGCCGGTGGTGGCCGCTCCATATCCTTGTCCAAGCACATACATCATAGAATTTTAGAATTATAGAGTTGGAAGGGACCCCCGGCGATCATCTAGCCCAACCCCCTTGGACTAGGCAGCAATAGGCAGGGATGGAACCTGCAACCTTGTCAATCCAGTGACTGGCAGAGGGGACTCTTTGCATATCTCATTGGGGTCCTGGACTAGGTGGACGGGTCGGAACTTCTCTGCCCGCCTCCACACTGTGGCTCCGTAATTTTCTAGTTTTGACCAAATCGGTGAAGTCTTGCGGGGTGGGGTGGGGGAGCGGGATATGTGGAGAGGGGTCTTTCGGGCCTGCACCCTGGGTGTTAGCTACCCCTATGAGAAAGGGCACTGATTTGGGGTGGGGGAAAGCTGCCACGCATCGACTGCACCTGGCCGTGATCATCCTCCGGACTCAGTTAATGAAGAGTTGGGATTTTTCCAGACGCAGCAAAGAAGATGCCAGTCTTGCAGCCTGCCCTACGATGACAGAATGAGTGCAGGGGCCAGCAATTCTCTCCACTCCCAGCATCAGTTGCATGCTCTCTGAATAATAATAATAATAATAATTAAAAAAAATATTATGTATACCCCGCCCATCTGGCTGGGTTTCCCCAGCCACTCTGGGCGGCTCCCAACAGAATATTAATAATAAAAATTAAAAAGAGATAAGATACCGAACAATAAAAACTTCCCTATACAGGGCTGACTTCTAAAAGTCAGATCGTTGTTCATTTCCTTGACATCTGATGGGAGGGCATTCCACAGGGTGGGCGCCACCACTGAGAAGGCCCTCTGCCTGGTTCCTTGTAACTTCGCTTCTCGCAGGGAGGGAACCACCAAAAGGCCCTCAGAGCTGGACCTCAGTGTCCGGGCTGAATGATGGGGGTGGAGACGCTCCTTCAGGTATACAGGACCGAGGCCGTTTAGGGCTTTAAAGATCAGCACAAACACTTTGAATTGTGCTTGGAAGCGTACTGGGAGCCAACATAGGTCTTTCAGGATCGGTCTTATGTGGTCTCAGCGGCCACTCCCAGTCACCAGTCTAGCAGCGGCATTCTGGATTAGTTGTAGTTTCCGGGTCACCTTCAAAGGTAGCCCCAAGTAGAGCGCATTGCAGTAGTCCAAGCGGGAGATAACTAGAGCATACACCACTCTGGCGAGACAGTCTGCGGGCAGGGAGGGTCTCATCCTGCGTACCAGATGGAGCTGATAAACAGCTGCCCTGGACGCAGAATTGACCTGCGCCTCCATGGACAGCTGTGATTCCAAAATGACTCCCAGGCTGCGCACCTGGTCCTTCAGGGACACAGTTACCCCATTCAGGACCAGGGAGCCCTGGGCAACAGACACACTTCCTTTGAGAGGCATGGTGAAAGAACATGTGGCAAGACTAAGGCACACCTATTCTGTGTGCGCGCACGTGTTATAATGCCCCTGAGGGCACGCAACAAGTCCAGCTTTCCATTGGTCTCAGGTCCATCTTGGCTGTCGAACATGAACCTAGAAGAAGCGCATAACAAGGGACATTGGGAAGATCTGCACCAGCGCACAGTTACTCATTCCCTGCTCAGATCTTTTTGCCCTCTTCCCTTGCCACCACAATGAATGGTGTACTTTTTGAGACACCCACCCACCCCGTGGCACACGAGGGCAAGGATGTCCAGTGTGTTTTGGAGCTAAAAGACGCGACTCCCGTCATCTTCATTGGGCAAATGATCTTCCCGGTCCCCTTTGTAATGCAGTGCTAAGGTCAAGCATTTTTACGTCTCCCTGGTTCTTTACTGTTACTATAAAACAGGGTAGCTAAGCTCTATAAAAAGGAAACCTTGTGGCTCAGATTTACTGTGGTATATATTCTAAACAGTTTAATAAAACAAAGCCTAAAGCTTTCTAGATTTTCTCCAGTGGTTAATCCAGCACATATTGTTTGCAGAGCCTCGCCTCCGTCTGTCGGTCGTACCGTGGTTCACAGACTTGGTGTGGGTAATAAGATTATAAAACACGTCTCTTGCTAGCCAGCGACCACATACTAATAATAATAGTTGTAATAATTCATTGGGTCCTGGGATTTTAGGTGGGCTTTTTTTTAAGGAATGGGTGAGATGAGAGGAAAACAAGAAGGCTTGAAAGGAAACAGGTCATTGCCCACATCCTCTAGAGAAGGAAAACAAACCAAACCTCCTTTCAGCACCAACGGCTAGTGGGGGCCATTTAATAGATGCTAAAATTATATTGTCCTTGTCCAGTGATTATTTTTAGGGGATGCATGGTGGGGGGGGGGGAGTAAAGAGAGATCATGGCGTGGAGAGGAGGCTTGAAAAACCAAGCTGTGCAGAGAGTTATTGTGTAATGTGGCAGCATCACAACAGAGGACAGGCTATGTACATACATGGAAGGGGGGTGAACTTAAAAGGGTTGGGACTCAATTGCTTGCCGTCAAAGAGCTCAGTGGGTTCTAGTTGTTCTTCAGCTGGTGTCCTTAGTCTTTGCTAAGTGTGGACTGTGCACATCCAACTGCAAACATCAAATAGACTCTGGCATGGTTGGGCCCAGAAGCTCAATCCAAAGGCCTCAGTTTGCTTCCAACCTTTTTCGCTCACCTGTGTGGGATGTGATCCATGAGAGGCAGTCAAGTACAACATTCCTTGTAATGCTAGAGAAGACATGCGAGGGAATGTTTGGTCCAGCCACTCGAAACTTCCTGTTCCTCCTGGCTGGATCATCCTTTTGCAATTGATAGAAGGTGGGCGTGACCTCACCTGTACAGGTAACAAAAGGATGAGTCACGCAGCACTCTCTCTCTTTTTCACTCCCTTCTTCATTTGACCAGCTTTTAGCTGGGACTGCTCTGCTAACTTCTCAGCTAGCAGAAGCACTGGGATTATTCCCCCATATAGGTTAGATCCACATGTACATATTTGTAATAAAGTCTGCCTTCAGGGATCCAACTGTGAACTGATGTGAGTAAACATCTTGTATTGACTTTGAATAAGATTGTGGCGTCTTTATTCTTTTAAGAGGGATTCAAGGGAACTTACCAGGAACGTACAATTCCATCTGAGACAGACTGAATTGTATAATAGAGGCTCACACGAGCCTGCAACCAGCTGTCCGCTGTGCATGTAAGGAGGGGGGAGTGTAAACTCTGCTAAGTAAAGGAACTTGCTAGCGCAAGTTAGGAAGGATATTAATAAACAATATATCCTCTCCTGCCTCCCTGAACATTCCCACAACCAGAAGCTCTTTGTGGTGCTGTGACAACCAACCTGCTTTCTTGCCCCGTGGCCTGAACGGAATACCTTGATGTACACAGCCTCTTTTCTTTTGCCCCACAAGTAGTTCTGGTCAAGCAAGCATTGCACATTTCAGAATCACTACTACCAAAGCTTTCAAAACCTTTGAGCAGTAATAATGCTGTCATTTGACAGGGAAACATAATCAGTCCTTGGAATCAACTGCTTCGTTTTTAACCAAGTTTTCTGAATTAGTTAAAAAAAATCTCTCCACTTCAAAGTAGTTCCCGTAAATGCTAAGTGAATGGAACATGAATTTAGTTCGTTTTGGGGTAGAAGTTAAAACAATTTTTGGTTCATCTTAAGCTTCAGAATCTTTGGGCCTCTTAAGCCTAAAGATCGCAATGGTTGGGGGAATAAAGTAAAACAACTCACATTGTTCTGTGTGTATGCTTTGATCTTAGTCTTCCTAAGTATGTTTCATAAAGCAGCTTGTGACAATTCTGAATGTTGGAAATAAATGATCAAGGATCATTTGGATCAGGCATAGGCAAACTTGGCCCTCCAGGTGTTTTGGGACTACAACTCCCATCATCCCTAGCTAACAGGACCAGTGGTCAGGGATGATGGGAGTTGTAGTCCCAAAACATCTGGAGGGCCGAGTTTGGCCATGCCTGATTTGGATGAGCTTCGATTGATCCGTGAACTGAAGGTGAATCGAACTGGTTCATTCCATAGAGGGATGACCGTGAACTGGAATTAGTTCCCTTTTGGGACACCTTGAACTTGCACTAGTTCCTTTCCAAGCTCTGGGGAAAACAGCCTCTCTTTCTAGCTTGAAAGCCCTTTCAGAAAATTAGAACACCAACCCTGACGATGACTTTTTGCAGGGAGCAAATTGAGTTTTCCAGGCACAAGGGATTCTCAGACTGACAGATTCAATTACAAATTCAGTGCAAGAAAAACACAAGTGTTCCGCCTGGTGATCAAAAGATTGTGTTGGGGGGCATTAAAAGTAACTCCATTTTTTGTTCTCCTGTTTCTGATTGGCTTAACAGGCCTGTTTTCTTCTTGTTTTTCTCTAACCAGGTGAAAAGCCCAGAAAACCGCCATGGTGTGAGTTCCCAGTACAGAATGCATTCTTACTATCCTTCCAGCTCCTACTTGGGGCAGAGCGTTGGGGCTCCTGCCTGTGTCCCCCAGATTTTCACCTTTGAGGAGACCCCCTCTTTCTCTGAAACGAAAGCAAATGGTAAGCAGATCTAAGAATCCACTCAGTCTAGTGGGGGGGGGGGTTGTGTTACGACAACAAGGGCATCCCATAATCTGCCGTGTTATTTCCCCTTCCTACTGACCGGTTAAATTCCTCTTCTAATCGCGTATTTTTTAAAACAAGAAGTGGGGGGGGGCTTTTAAAAGTACATTTGTGCCTCCCCAAATGTGGCCTTGAATCTAGGCGGAGGAGACGTGCACGTTAGTAAACTGCAGGACATGCCCTGTTTTCAATCATTATTGACCACTCGTTCAAACGATATTCCACACACTGATATTGTTCCCTAAGTTCACTCATCAATCAGTGGCGGACAAGCCGGGAGATGTAATTTACTGAGCTCCAGCGGTGTTTTCCAAGCTCTGACGGAGTGTTTTTCCATAGCTGGGGGGACCTGCCGGCATGAGAAGCTCAGGTACAATTATGAAGGGTGTGAATAGAAAGACGTGGCACACTTTTTTGATGGCCCTCCTAATAGCCCTTCCTCGTTGCCAACCCATAGATCATTTCAAACAAACGCTGCGCATTTTCAGCCTGCAGCCAGACAAATCTCTTCGGTGCCGTCTGTGCGCGCTCTGCTCCCTAAAACAACACAATGCAATGCGAAGTTCACGTTCAGGTGGAAGAGCGTGGACCGCCGAACCCCGTACAAACCATTAACCAAAAGGAAAGAGTTCGAAATACGCACCGCCTCTCTCCCCCCTGCCCTCAAACTGTCGCGATGCCTCTTGCTTGTCTGCAAGGAGGATGAGAAGTATTTTAGCATGTGCAGAAACTAGCCTCTGTCTCTGCCCACCACAGGAATGTGGGCCTCGGATCGTTGCACAGAAGGGAGGGCAACCCTCAAAGTAAAAAAAAACGCTCCCCACTCTTGAGACAGGGCCAAGGCACATAGGGAGGTGCTTTATTCCGAGTCGGATCATAGGTCCATGCAGCGCAGTGTTGTCTACTCTGACTGGCAGCGGCCTTCCAAGGATATTCCTGGCACCACCTGAAACAGTTGGGGATCAAAATGGGGACTTTGCGCATACGAAGCCAATTGCTCTGCCCCAGATCTGTAGCTCTTATAATAATAATAAAAATAATAGTAATAATAATAAAAATAATAATAATGTGATAATAATTTGTTATTTATGCCCCACCCATCTGGCAGGGTTTCTCCAGCCACTTGGGGAGGCTCCCAACATACATAAAAACATAATAAAACATCAAATATTAAAAGCTTCCCTAAACAGGGCTGCCTTCAGGTATTTTCTAAATGTCAGATAGTCACTTATCTCTTTGACCTCTGGTGGGAGGATGTTCCACAGGGTGGGCGCCACCACCGAGAAGGCCCTCTGCCTGGTTCCCTGTAACCTCACTTCTCGCAGGGAGGGAACCGCCAGAAGGCCCTCGGAGCTGGACCTCAGGGTCCAGGATGGACAATGGGGGTGGAGACGCTCCTTCGGTGAGTCGTCTGACTCACGGCACGTTCTTTCCTAAAAAGTGAACTTGCCTAGCTAACTTGACTCCAGCGGATGCAGAATTCGATCTGATCCTTGGGTGCAGTGATATGAACATCACCATGATTAATGACGTTCGGGCGGAAATAAGAGCTAAGTTGCACCCGGAGGCAGCTCAGGGCAGATCTGTTGTTCCTTCATCTGTGGGGGGGGGGGAATTCGTGAAGAGGGCTTCATCTGTCATTTTTGTTTTTCTTTTGCTGATGGCCAAACCTGTCCCATTTCCCAAACCTTGTTCCCATCGCACCCTTCGTTTTAATTTTTTGCTTCTCTTGATCTTTCTATACAGTATAGCAGTGGTGGCGAACCTTTTAGAGACCGAGTGCCCAAACTGTAAACCAAAAACCACTTATTTATCACAAAGTGCCCACAAACTTGTTGAGCTTTTTTTGGGGAGCTGCCGACCAAAGTTTTGGAGCTTTTTGGGGGGGATCACACAAAAGTTGCTTTGCTTATTTTTTTTGGGGGGGTGCCCCAAAGCTGCTGAGCTTTTGGGGGGGGAAGAGAACAGAAATAAATGACAAATAATACCTTCGCTGGAATTAACATGCAGCGCCGACATCATCGTCTGCCAAAGCGGCAAAAAAAACCACACACACAGCACAATAAGGGTTAAAAAAACAAACGCTGTTATGCCCAATCAGAAACAACTACTGACGCAGCAAATTGAAAAACAGATCAATCGCCGAACACAATCTCCAGCGACTAGGAAAAAAAAAAAGTTCAAGGTTTCAACAGTGGACGCAAGCCTGGGGAAAAAACAACAACAACAGCACGGATGGACCGATGGTGCGCGTGCCAGCAGTGAGGGCTCTGCGTGCCAAATCTGGCACGCGTGCCATAGGTTCACCACCACTGCAGTATAGTAATACATTTGCCCTGCCCCCTTGGATGTGTTGGTCGGAACAGCATGGGACAGAAATACTGACCCACAAAGCAGCCGGTGTTCCAGCAAAACTACTTCAGCTATTCCTCAAGTGTTGTGGCCACGCTGGTTATTAGGCAGCAAGATTTCTTCTCTGAACGAGGGAGACGAGAGGGAGGCATGTCCTTTAAACCACAGCTAATAACCAAAGTGCACGGCGTTTTCTTCATAATTCACAAAGTCTGCTACTTGCCTCCGAATCCTGAGGTGTAACTTTCGTTTTATGGCGGCTTCGCCAGTTCATATATTAGCACCGTTAGACCTTCCGTTTCATTAATGTTGTTCTGCTGAGTTAACTGCCTGTTTACGCTCTCTCTCTCTGTGTTTGCGCTGATAGGGAGGAGATATAAGCCGCCCTCTGATTTATATTTTTCTTTTGTGAATAGCGGGAAGTTGGTGAGAAGCTTCTGATTTTCTCTTTTCCCGCAAGGTTATATACTTTGCTGTTATTATACCTTTGCAGCTTCCAAGGATGCGATGCTTTCTAATTACAGGACGATGGTGGCTCAGTCCCATTGAGTGGGGAATCTGGGGGTCCCATAGCCATGCCGGCGGTCTTTCCAACTATGGCATCTTAGAGACCGGGGGGGGGGGGGGCAAATAAAGACTTCAGAAACAAATGCTTTGGAAAATAATCTTAAAGGCTTAAATCAGAAGTCTCCAAACTAAGGCTCATTTATCCGACCCGCAGCACCCCCCACTGCCACCGCCCGCGATGCTGCCCACTTCTGGGTTGGAGGAGCACCGGAAGTAGCTTGTGCACATGTGCAAGCGTTATTTCCGGGTCGAAGGAGGCCCGTGCACATGCGCACAAGCTATTTCCGGTCATAGCTGTCAAGTTTTGGATTGGAAAATAAGGGATCAGCAGTCTCACCTATCCCGGGGACAGTCACATGTCAGTGGTGGGTGGAGCCAGAAGCAAAAGTGGGCGGAGCAGCAATGTAAACTCCAAGCGGGCTCAGAGCGGAGCAAAGAGGAGGGCAGCCAGCAAAGAGGAGGGCAGCCATGTGCTCCGCACGATGGAGCCCCATCGTCTTCTTGTCTGATCCCATCAAAACAGGACAGGAAGCAGCAGCTGCTCAAAGGCAGCCAGGCTCCGCCCACCAGCTAACCCTATTGGCCAGCTGAGGGGCTCGGCGGCAACGGACAGGGGCTGATGCAGGGGGAGGAATACACCCCCCTGTAAGCACGGGAAACGGTTCCACCTTGCTTTGAGGGCTGAGGCTTTTCTCTCCAAGTAGGCGAGGTCTTCCCACCCAGTCCCTGACCAGCAGGGGAGGAGCTGCTTCCACTAAAAGCGGGAAATTTAAGGGAAATAAAAAATAAGGGAGAGCAGCGGGAAACTGCTTAAAATAAGGGAGAATCCCGGGGAAAATGGGATACTTGACAGCACTGTTTCCAGTGCTCCTCCGACCTGGAAGTGTGCACACGTATGGGCGTGTGCTCCCCTGCCCTCCGGCCTGCCACGCGATCGGTGCTGGAGACACCGGCCCAAGGCGTGGTAAGTTTGCTGACCCCTGGCTTAAATCCTGAAAATACCTCTTTGTGTAAAGCAGTACCTGCCCCCCTCAGGTCAGTTTCCAGTTGGCTCGGCCAGTTCTTTCCCCTCTCCCAGATACAAGTGCCATCCATGGTGATGGAAAGTCTTGCAGTGAGGCTGCCATTACATGATAAAATCTGGTTCTGGGGATGACCCTTAATTTAGGGAACCTAACCAAACTTCCTTCCTTCCTTCCTTCCTTCCTTCCTTCCTTCCTTCCTTCCTTTCTAACTGTTTAAACCAATTCATGACCCAAGAACCTGTACACTGACCACTAATAATGAAACATGTTTAATAGATTATTGCATTTTAGTGTTCTGTTGGAAGCCGCCCTGAGTGGCTGGGGAAACGCAGCCAGATGGGCGGGGTATAAATAATAAATTATTATTATTATTATTATTAACATATGTTGTAGAAATTTTTCCACATTTATAATGCTATTTTTGTGTTATACAAATGACATGAGAAAACGTGGTATACTTGTTCGTAAAAGAAACATTATTGTTTATAAAACCCAATAAAGGGAACAAAATAAAAAAGAACTTAGGGAAACATGATTCCTGGTGCAGCTGATGTCCTTATTAGGACACCAAGAGCCATGACGGTTCCCCTGTCACTAATGCTGCTGTAAGTTTGCGTGGAAAGGGGCAGGAGTGGCCAAGGAGATGAGATGGTCAGTTTGGAGTGCACCCAGAATCAGACCAGCGGCCAGCGAAGTAATAATAATAAAGGTAGCTCCACGTGGAGCGCATTGCAGTAGTCCAAGCGGGAGATAACCAGAGCATGCACCACTCTGGTGAGACAGTCCGCGGGCATGGAGGGTCTCATCCTGCGTACCAGATGGAGCTGGTAGACAGCCACCCTGGACGCAGAATTGACCTGCGCCTCCATGGACAGCTGTGAGTCCAGAATGACTCCCAGGCTGCGCACCTGGTCCTTTAGGGGCACAGTTACCCCATTCAGGACCAGGGAGTCCCCCACACCCGCCCTCCCCCTGTCCCCCAAAACAGTACTTCTGTCTTGTCAGGATTCAACCTCAATCTGTTAGCCGCCATCCATCCTCCAGCCGCCTCCAGGCGCTCACACAGGACCTTCACCGCCTTCACTGGTTCTGATTTGAAAGAGAGGTAGAGCTGGGTATCATCCGCATACTGATGAACACCCAGCCCAAACCCCCTGATGATCTACGTTACCTGCCCTGTGGCGTTAGGATGACGGAAAGGATAGAAGCCTTGATAATGAATAAATTAAAAGAGGAATTTAAAAAATAAGATTTGCAGCTTTAAGAAGGAAAGAGGGAGGAAAGATGCATTGCAATTTTAAAAAAAAGAGGTGGTCAAAATAATACGAACAATACTAATAGTAACAAGGGCCCACAGTCTGTCCATATTGCAAACACAGTGGCCACCAGTACATGAATCTTAGATTAAGTTTACGACTTGAGTTGAGGTCCCTGCAGACTAGAGGCAAGCAAGTGTTGTCCCCATCTTCAGAAACAGGGAAAAAGGAATCCCAGGTAACTACTGACCGGTGAGCTTGACATCAATACCAGGGAAGGGCCTAGAACAGATAATTCAACCATCGGTCTGTGAGTACTTAGAAAAGGACGCTGTGATTACCAAGACCCAACATGGGTTTCTCAAAATAAGTCCTGCCAGACCAATCTCATTTCTTTTTATGATGGAATTGCAAACTTGGTGGATCAGGGGAATGCTGTGGACTTAGTGTATCTTGATTTCAGTAAGGCTTTGGACAAATTCCCCCATGATATTCTCATGTGGAAGCTGGTCTAATGTGGGTTGAACAAGGTAACTGTTAGGTGGATTTGTAGCTGGTTGACTGACCAAACCCAAAGAGTTCTCATTAATGGTTCCTCGTCATCCTGGAGAAAAGTGGTTTTTCAAGAGGTGAGCATGCAAGCTGAAATCTGATTATTGGATCAAAAGACTTACTGACCAAGAGCAGCTTTAGACTTGCCACAACTTAGTTTCACTTTGTTAAATCACATCCAGTCCATAACCGATGTTCAGCTGTGGTTCGGGGCCTCCCTGGCCTCCCAGGTTTGATATGGAAATGTAAGGCAGAGCTGCAAATCACACAACAAAATTTTTCATACGGGTTTGATGGCATTATTTTGTTGCTTAGAATCAGCAACCCTTCATGGCCTGGGAATGTGATGATCTGGGAGTCAAGCTCATTTATGGGGGTCTCTGGGCGCTTGCAGTCACTTCTGCTTCATACCTGAGATCCCAGCCATGCTGCTGCTTTCCTTAGCATGCAATAGTGGTGACACAGAGGCTCCAGATTATCTAGGAAGGTCCCCCCCCCCTTGCTGTTAACTCAGTCCAGCATCTCTGTTAACCAATGGTAAAAGGACCCCTGACCATTAGGTCCGTGAAGGATAGGCGTGCCTGGCGTGCTCTGGTCCATGGGGTCACAAAGAGTCGGACACGACTGAACGACGGAACAACAACAAGACCATTAGGTCCAGTCGCGGACGACTCTGGGGTTGCAGCGCTCATCTCGCTTTACTGGCCGAGGGAGCCGGCGTACAGCTTCCGGGTCATGTGGCCAGCGTGACTAAGCCGCTTCTGGCGAAGCAGAGCATCGCACGGAAATGCCGTTTACCTTCCCGCCGGAGCGGTCCCTATTTATCTACTTGCACTTTGACGTGCTTTCGAACTGCTACGTGGGCAGGAGCTGGGACCGAGCAACGGGAGCTCACCCCGTTGCGGGGATTCAAACCGCTAACCTTCTGATCGGCAAGCCCTAGGCTCTGTGGTTTTAACTCACAGCGCCACCCACGTCCCTTACCTGTTAACCCAAAGGGATACACAGAAGAGGAAGGTCTAAAAAAATAGCTTGGATTTTTTGCATGTCTGGATGGAAGTGTTATTGACTGGAGACAACAAAGCTGAATTGCTCTTAAGTCTTCAATGGGGGTTGTTGCCTAAGGAGAACTAATGTGGCAAGTGAAGTAGTTTGAGGCAGCTGTGCAATTTGTTTTAAGACTGATGTGCAAAACCACTTAGCCCGGCCTTGGTTGCTCTTAACACATTTTAAACTCTGTTGTACCTGTGGACTAGCTGAGTAAAAAAGCAGCGGCAGAAAGACAATGGAAGCGTCTGTTGGAAAGGTACCTTGGAGACGGCGGCATTTCTCAAGTTTGCTCTCGTTCCCACCCTGCTTAATGCCAGGGTTCTGGTAACCAGCAAGTTTATTTCCCAGTGCTTAGCTCCTGGGAGGCAGAGCTTAGGCCAAGAACAAGTTGAATAACCTTCAGGAAAGCTGCGCTGTCCTTCTGTCGGCCGCTGTCTTTGAAAATTGCCTGCAGAGTTAGTGAGCAGGAACAGTTAAGATTTACAAACAATGATGAAGCTTGTCATGCATCTTTCACCATCCATCACCCGGGTGCCGTGGCTGGGCGGTGAAGTGTTCTTCATAAAAACCAGCTCAGTGTGAAATACACCTCGCTGCAATGTTTACTGCTCTGAAACTCGTCAGAAGCCCTTTATAGTAAATCCAGATTGCGAGGTGACATTACAGTATATCATTGCACAGCACGGCGGGGTTTACACTAGGAATGAGTGCAGTTCACACCAGATGAGATGTCGAAATTGAGTTATGTAGGAATTTGGCTGTTATATGAGGATAGCTTTTGTTTTCTCAAGACTAAAAAGTTAGCTTAATATATATTTAGGTAATATATAATGTGCTTTAGTTTCCATATGTACATAGATGCCGGAGAGCCCCTACACCGTTGTCCTTGCTCATATGTATCTGTAAGCAGGCATGTGCCTATGGCGTGGGGCGCATGTAGAGATCTTCTATGTATCTGTATATTTGCATGCATTTTCTTTGGTGCTACGCTATATGTTGTGTATTAGGTGCTTACTGGCTTTTCATTAGGTGTGCAATTATATATCATCTGAAAAGCTACCTGGGGAATCAGCTTCCTAAGATCAAAACTGCAGCTGGCCCCCCAGTGCATAACCTAACATAACTTCATGCCTGGTGAGTCTCTGCCGGTACAATCTCATCTATAAAGAAATGGTTTTTCCAGTGCAGCAAATCTTGGGATTCAGTCATTTTACTCCAAACACAAGTGCTGGGGTTTTTTTAAGCTCCATTGTTCCCACCCAAACAAAAGCTTTCAGTTGTGTTTGAGTGACTTGCCTTTTTTAATAGTCTCAGTTTCCTATTGAACAGGTGGTTAAAATCAAATTGGCAAGTCACATTCCATGATTTGCGCTCCCTCCCTCCCTCCATCTCCCCCTTCCACATAAAGTATAGAAGTCAGGAAAGCTAGATTTTGGACCCTGTCCCAAACTCACCCTCATTATTTATCTAAGTATGCCCTGCCACCATCAGCGAGGACGTGAGTTTATACGGAAGTAGACCTGGTTCACAGTTTCCAAATGTGGGAATGGCTTTGCATTGTGAATTCCTAGAGGGTTCTCTTCCCAGGCTGCTAAGGAGTGGTTTTTAAAACGAGCCTGAGAAAGAAGACCGAGGTGGGTGGCATTTCCTCCGGAGACCCTGCCTGTGGTGGGGGGTGAGCAGAGTTGCTGCCGGACTCTTGCGTTCCCAACTCAGGTTCCAGGGAGATAGCCAAAGAAGACAGGAGGCTGGGAGGTGGAAAAGAAGTTGGAGGGGGGCAGATGGAGCCGGGAGAGCCCTAGGGGAGAGACCCACAATTGCCCCCCCCCCTCATCCACACTTGGGAGCTTGTGGGCTCACTCTTCTTCTCCCTCCGGGTGCAGGGGGCCTCATTCTTGCCGCTGCCATTGCTGAGCTCCCTCCATGGTGTTTACTTCCATGGTGGTGAGAAGGACCAGCCTCCTCGCTGGCTCTTTCTGTGCCTGGTGGGACTGTGGCAGGTGGAAGCAAGGAGGGGGCTTGCTGCTCCCACCACCACCTGCCAGGCAAGTGCGTGAGCAGAGAGGGGTGGTGAAGTTGTAGAGGAACAGTAGGAAATTGGGGGGAGCAGGGTGTATCTGATAGACCTTCAGCCAGACCATAGCGCTCAGCAGATGCTTAACAATGCTGGGCCTCAAATGTGGGACTCTTGCTAGGCAATGACCCTGTGTAGCTACCATTCTCTTTCTCTAGCCTGCCGAACTGCCGCTGATAGATAAAGAGAGCTGTTCGCATGTAGGTACCAGCACAGGCGAGCCTGCCTAGGGAACCAAGTTGGGTGCAAAATGGCACTGAGCTTTTTTGGGTGACCACGCTCTGTCCAGGTCTTCCATCGCTAGCTTTTTTTTTGCATTCATTTGACACCTTTACATACATTCATCAGTGATTTCATCACAGGGTCCAATTTTTTTTTAAGAAGTCAATAAGACCAACAGACAAAGCAAACCACAGATAAAAGTGCACACAAGAATCGGAGAGTTTTAAATAGCGTGTTTTAAATCCCTGGGTTAATTTTAATGGCCATCCCCTAAAAAGTTGATGGCAGGAATACGTCCCTAGAGAGGGCGTTCCATAGCTGCGTAAAAGCCCTCTTGTGGGAACAAGTCTCCCTTCTGAACGGAGGTGGCATCTGGCGAAGGGCATCAGCCTGTTGGCGTAGACGTGTTGGCTTTCCCATGTGCAGACGCCAGGGGGGGGGGCAAGAAGGGCATCGACACCCAAGAGATGAAAGCTGAAAGTTGGCATAAATGAACGTTCCAAGCCAAAGAGTCATGGCCTTAGATTACTGCAATGCGTTATATGTCAGGCTGCCTCTGAAGGCGGTTCGGAAACTTCAGCTGGTGCAGAATTCAGCAGCCAGGTTGCTCACCGGAGCAAGACGGTCTGAGCATCTTACACTGATCCTGGTCCAACTGCACTGGATACCAGTTAGTTTCTGGGCCCAATTCAAAGTGCTGGTTTTGACCTATAAAGCCTTAAATGGCTCAGGACTGCAATACCTCAAGGACCGCCTCTTCCCATCTGAACCTACCCGGACCCTGAGATCATCTTCTGAGGCCCTCCTTTGTGTGCCTCCTCCTCGAGAGGTCCAGAGGGTGGCAACACAAGAACGGGGCCTTCTCTGCAGTGGCTCCCTGTCTGTGGAATGCTTTCCCCAGGGATGTTCGCCTAGCGCCTTCATTATAACACTTTTAGGCGCCAGACAAAAATGTCCCCTTTTAACCAGGCCTTTGGCTGACTCAATCAACATTCTGTACCCTTTAAAATGTGGCTCTTGTGGGGGGAGGTTATTGGATTACTGTTTTTATTTTTATTTTATATATTGTGACCTTTTTGTGAACCGCCCTGAGACCTCCCGTTATAGGGCAAAATAATAATAATAATAATAATAATAATAATAATAATAATAATAATAATAATAATAATAGGCAATAGGAGGTTCTGTATTACGCAGAGGGCTCCTGGGAGCAGATATTCTGGGATTGGACCTCCATAGGCGTTTTACACGCCATACGCATTTTACAGCCGCACTCCTGCGTCTACATGGCCTTGCCCCGAGTTTCCATTTCCTCGGCTCCCTAGCGTATGGCAGAGAGAAACACAGTCAAGGAAATGGCTTTTAAAATGCACATTTCACATCCCGGAGTCATTGCCTGTCTATGGATACTTGCTGTGTGGATATGTTTGGGTGTGGTTTTTTTTCCTGTATAGGACTATTCCAGAGACCTTCAGGCCAGTTGGCCCTGCATTTACCCCTCGTGGCAACCCTGGCGAGACTGGGGGTCCCAGTGTGGAAATCTCCATTTGAGGAAATGTCCTGAAAAGATGAGCCAGATGAACTTGCAATTCGGGGTTCTAAGCTCCTTTGAGAAGGGGGCTGCTTTGGGGCACTGGATGCCCCCCACACACAAAAAGAGGTTTTGCAAACAGAGGCAAACTGGATTTAGCTGGGAAAGGGAAGAGCGTCTGGTTTGGAGAGGAGATTGTGGCTTCCGCTCCTCCTGCCCATCAAGGAGAATATCACTTGATAATAAAGAGCCTTCAAGGGATAGAGCAAACGGGAAGGGGTTGTAAAATACCGCAGGAGGAAATTCCCCCAGGAAAGTGGTAAGCCGAGGAAGCTGGCCTCACAAATATAAGTAGAACCTCCTCCGTCTGGCAGGTTCTAGCGACCGACCACCGGCTTGCAGCATCCCGGAGTTGTCAATCACGCCGTAATGTTTCTAGAAGCGAAAAGTCAATGCGTTGTTGTTTAATTTGACATGACTCTTGAGCTGTGGAAAAGCGTAATCGCTGCAGGGGACAGTTAAGTAACTGTGCTCCATGTCAGCCTGTCTCGCTCCGACTGCCGCGCACTAAACGCTTTGCTGATGAGCGATAGATTTGGTTAAATACCAGGATAATTGCTGGCTACAGCACCCAGCACTCTTGTCATGCCTTGTAGTACATCACTTGTAGCTCCCTCTCCGCCTCAGGCTACCGGAGGCTTATTCACTAAAGAGGCCACTTACAATGTTCAATTACAATGTTCTCTTTCCCCCTTGTTGTTTTCCCCTGAAGAAGCCATTGTTGCCGAGCCAAATGAGCTCTAATAAATTATATTTCTTCTCCCCGTAGACCTGTTGAAGGAGATCAGGCATGCAAATGCCAAAGCTGCTATTTTCGAAAGCTTGTAAGTAATTTTTGTGTGCATGTCGGCTTCACGTCCCAGCGATATGCTCGTATTACTGAGACAAAGGCTTTCATTTTAGAGAGCTGCACATTGCAGCAGCAGCGGCCCTTCAGACTAACTTGCCTAGCTGGTATAAAGCCAAATGCTTAATTCTTCATGCTGTAAGAATGGATTCTATTCATTTTCTTCCTTTTTTTTCCTTTTCAGCAAGCCAGTGACATTTTTAGGAAAAGGTATATCCGTGCCATGGACGTGAATAGCCTCATATATTTATAATGACACAGTCATCTCAGCTTAGGCTGCAGAGTTAAACGCTAGAATTTCTTTTACAGTTCGTAATGGTCTCTTGGAGCTGAAGGGGCTCAGTTTATTTCTGTTGAAATAACTGCTCAGGTTAGCTGTGCTCTGATTTTACTAAATGTGATTTTGCATTTTGAAGTGGAGCTTAGGCCTCAACTCATGCGTAGGACTGGGCGATAATACCGCCCAAAACCGGCTTGAAGTCCCATCTCGTGATACTGCTTTCATAATTCTTGACCTGGCCACATATTGCGAATCGTGATGTGTATCTGTGCATGTGCGATGCAGAAATCACAATGTGGGGAAAACCGTGAATCCAGCCAGTGCTCTCTCTCGATTCCTGCAGCCCCTCTTGTCTGCCAGCTCAGGTCTCCGCTGCCTCACGCAAGGAGCAGCGAATCGCGAGAGCAGGTGCCGGGAAAAATCCTGATGCGGGATTGCCTCTACATAGTCCCACCCTTATTTCAGACATCATAATATATTGCAGTGCTTAGTTGGTGGGGGGACGCGGGTAGAGCTGTGGTCTAAACCACAGAGCCTAGGGCTTGCCGATCAGAAGGTCGGTGGTTCGAATCCCCGCCATGGGGTGAGCTCCCGTTGCTCGGTCCCTGCTCCTGCCAACATAGCAGTTTGAAAGCACATCAAAGTGCAAGTAGATAAATAGGTACCACTCCGGCGGGAAGGTAAACAGCGTTTCCGTGCGCCGCTCTGGTTCGCCAGAAGCGGCTTAGTCATGCTGGCCACATGACCCGGAAGCTGTACGCCGGCTCCCTCGGTCAATAAAGCGAGATGAGCGCCGCAACCCCAGAGTCGTCCGCGACTGGACTTAACGGTCAGGGGTACCTTTATATTTACTTTTAGTTGGTGGACATAATACAGTGTTGAAAACCAGGTATTGCCCAGCCCTACTGATGTCTGCTGATGTTTGCAGTAAATATGGTATACCCTCTCAGACACAACCTACATAAAGTGCCTTGTTTTCATTCATGCCAATTGCTCTCAAAGAGTGAAAGCCGACCTTTCTTTCTTCAGAGCCAGATGAGCAGGTGCCCTGTGTGAGTATCGCACTGCCAGCTAGATTGGCCACTAGGAGGCTAACAGGGTTCGAAACTCCCATTGTTCCAGGCACATTTTGCAACAGGGGATTTCTTCTTCTTCTTTTAACTTTATTGCAAAACGATTTACATATAACAACACAGATAAACAAAGACAATACCTCAATGACAAATAAACATTAACTAACAACACACACACTTTTGACTTCTTTACCATTACGCATTTCCTGTTATATCTGTTACATATCTGGAAAATTTTCTACATTTATAGTTTTCCTTAATATTCAAGATTCAATCTAGACCTGCCAGGAGATTTGCATTTTCACAATATTGTTTTAGATTTTCTTTAAATGTTATCCATTCTTTACACACTTTCTGGTGCCTTAAACTTGCAACAGCGGATTTCATTAGTGCAAGCAGTTTCTGAGCTCTGGGCGCAATTCTGCACCTAAGATTTGAGATTGAAACTGCAAAGTGGAAGGAAAGGAGGACCTTTTTTCTGCCTCCCCACTTCCAGCTACTCTCTGAAGACCCGAGAAGAGACCCTCTTCAGAATATATGGGGGGTGGGTAGGGGAAGGACCAGACCACGTGAAAAATGAACATGATACTTTAGCTGCAGTTCATTCATTTTCAGCTTTATATTCTTGCTATTAAAAACGTGCCTAGACACTCCATTGCTGCGCTCATAACCTCGGTTTAAGGTGCCTTTGAGCTCCTAGCTTTCATATCTCTGTTTCTAACACTGGAGGCTAAGATTCATTCTCTCCCAGCAGCGTTTTGCTCCAGAGACATTACTGGCAATAACAGGACCTGTTCCAGCAGATTCTTTCCTGGGCCAATGGGAATACATGCAATTGTTGGCAAGGAGGTCTGTTCTTAACCTGAAACTGTTCTTAACCTGAGGTACCACTTTCACTAATGGGGCCTCCCACTGCCGCCATGCAATTTCTGTTCTCATCCTGAAAAGTTCTTAACCCAAGGTACTATTTCTGGGTTAGCAGAGTCTGTAACCTGAAGCGTCTGTAACCTGAGTTACCACTGTAATAGTTTTCGGAAGATCTGTCATCCAGGGCGGAAAGAATTTAATTTTTCTTAGCTAATTTTTGTTTGTTCCATCACTTACTTTCCAGCTAACTACAGATATTGGCATGTACTTGGGAAGGATGATATGAGCTCTGATAGGGCAGGTGGAACGGAGCCATCCATTCATCCGCCTCTCTTGTGCGCTAAATGCCAAGAATGGAATCCAGTTTGAAAGTACACAGTGAATCAGTCAAGTGGCAGGCATTTGAGATAATCCCAATGGTTTTTTAACATTGTTGGTGAGAAGGGGAGATCAGCAGCAGCCAGAGATTCTGTTGTGAAATAATAGGCGTATTCAAGGCAGAACTAGGTGTTCAGATAAGAACGGCGCTACGAACGAAAATGGCAGCTCAGTATACAGTGATTTTTGTAAAGTGTAGGGAAACAATGAGCCTTGTCTCATTGTTGGTTTGCCCATTGTCACCAGGGTATGGATATGTTTCAGCACGCAATAGAGACGGGGGAGGAAACTTAATATTGGCTGCCTTTTTTGGACAGAACCAATGTCTTTAAACTGTCCTACCCATCATGGCAGAGGTGTCTGGGCAGGGTGTGGTGTGTGAAAATTTTGTTCTTCCTTTTGCTTTTCACACTATATAGAAAAGATTTGTTGTTGTTGTTCAGTCATTCAGTCGTGTCTGACTCTTCGTGACCCCATGGACCAGAGCACGCCAGGCACCCCTATCCTCCACTGCCTCCCACAGTTTGGTCAGACTCACGTTGGTAGCTTCGAGAACCGTGTCCAACTATCTCGTCCTCTGTCGTCCCCTTCTCCTTGTGCCCTCCATCTTTCCCAACATCAGGGTCTTTTCTAGGGAGTCTTCTCTTCTCATGAGGTGGCCAAAGTACTGGAGCCTCAACTTCAGGATCTGTCCTTCTGGTGAGCACTCAGGGCTGATTTCTTTAAGAATGGATAGGTTTGATCTTCTTGCAGTCCATGGGACTCTCAAGAGTCTCCTCCAGCACCATAATTCAAAAGCATCAATTCTTCGGCGATCAGGCTTCTTTATGGTCCAGCTCTCACTTCCGTACATTACTACTGGGAAAACCATAGCTTTAACTATACGGACCTTTGTCGACAAGGTGATGTCTTTGCTTTTTATGTCCCTGCAAATATGCATTTAGAGTGTTCCAAAGTACTGTGACCTGTTGAAATAAAAAAGAAAAAATACCTATGCATTTTCTACCATATGGCAGGCTGTGTGTGTGTGTGTGTGTGTGTGTGTGTGTAAAATTTATCCCACTATTCAGAATGCTGTAATCAGATGGTTATTCAGAACATTTTGGGTCTGTGATCCATCAACGTGTTAAATAACTATTTCGCTGGGATCACCGTGATGTGGGGTATAGTCAGCAGAGGAATATATCTGGAAAATCCTGGATTTTGATATAATTTATCTCAAGCGGCTCCCCACTTTGTGGGTTCTCTGAACTTCTGCCCTGCATTCCTGAAGCCCACTGGTGCCCTGTTACGGCAGGCCCTTCTCCCTTGCCTCTGCCCCTAATTAAAAAACCTGTATCCTACAAAGATACGGAAAAATAATACAAGAAAACCTAACTTTAAAAAGAAAACAATATTTATTTGTGCTAAACCACAGTATTGACATGGTTACCTGTTAAATTATCAAATGTTGGTTGTTATTATTAGTGCACTATTGTCCTTGAACATACAATAATATTCCTTGGGTTGGCATTAGAGTGCATGTAATGAGCGCTCGCACCTTCATTTGTGGCCGCCCTTTGTGGGACCTTTGCGGTTTCAGTTGGCAGTTTGGGGCCTTGGGCGGAATCCTTTAGTCTTTCTTCCCTAAATGGTAATGTAATTTTGAGTTACGAATGTGGCAAACCCGGAAGTGTATACTTCTGGGTTTTGCCGCATGCACAGAAGTGCTTTATTGTGCCGTGCGCAGAAGCAGCGCCTCCAGATACCGACTTTTTGGGGTAAGTACGGACCCCCGGGATGAATTAAGTTTGTATCCAGAGGGTCCACTGTACCTTCCATTTCCCATCCCGGCCTGACCTTTTCCCATCAAAACAGACAGAATAGATTTACACACTCCTTTTATTGAGAAATCAAGCGGATCTGCTTCTATTAATCGACAAGCCCTTCCTCAAATAGGTAACGCTCCAGGGAGAATGTGATGGACTTCCTGTGGCTTTTACATATTTGCACTTCCAAACTGGACCTACTCTGGCTTCCATCTGCTCCTTAAGTATCTGCATTCAGACAACCAACCTTAATCTTGTCCTCACCTCAAAGCTTTTCATTTGGAAAAAGCCTTTGCCACATTTTATAGACCATCTTTTGGGCATGTCGGTGCTCTGTTTTGATCCCAGTGCCGGCCTATACTTGTCTACTTGGGAGTAAGCCCCATTGATGGCAGTGGCGGCACTTACTCCTAGATAAGTGGCAGTAGGATTGCAGCCTTAATGTAGAAACGAGCCTTCGGATCCCGATTCCAAGCGAGTCTGCAGAAGAATGGATGTGTGTTCTATTTCCTTCCCTGAATAAGAAGGTGAAAGAGCTTTAATAAATGGTCTGTAACACTTGAGAGCTTAAATCTTTAAAAAATTGCTTCTTATTAAGAGTCTAATGGTTTTTAAATGTAAACACAAAGAACATTCGCCTTCCAAGCATGACTATCCTCGTGGTTTCTCACATCACTAGAAGCATATTACGCTTTCCAGGCCATTGACTTACAGAAGATCACTCAAGTCGAGGCAGTTCTTTGTGTGGCATCTCAGTTCATTGATGACTCTTATTTTGGAGGTTACGTGTTTTTCCTTTTGTTTTGTTTTTGCATTTTGGCCAAAATGTAACCAATATCATACAAGGAAGGAAGGAAGGGAAAAATACGTAAGTTCCAAACTGAATACTAATTATTAGCCGCTAAGTTGCATGTGCCCAGGTAAACGTGCAAATATTTATTTTGTAGTAAGACTGAGACAACAGTACTAGGCTTGGCACATTCCTGGGAGATCAGTATTCATAACTCAGTCCACCAGCTGTGGACTAAAACCAGGGGGATTGGCAGAGCAGTACCCGATTTCCTTATTTTTCCATGAATCGAGAAAATAATGACCACTTTGAGTTGGGAGAAATAAGAAGAAGAAGAGAAGGAGGAGTTTGGATTTGATATCCCGCTTTATCCCTACCCGAAGGAGTCTCAAAGCGGCTAACATTCTCCTTTCCCTTCCTCTGTGAGGTGAGTGGGGCTGAGAGACTTCAAAGAAGTGTGACTAGCCCAGTGTTTTTCAACCACTGTTCCGTGGCACACTAGTGTGCCGCGAGATGTTGCCTGGTGTGCCGTGGGAAAAATTGAAAAATCACTTTATATATAGTCAATATAGGCACAGAGTTAAATTTTTTAACATTTTCTAATGGTGGTGTGCCTCGTGATTTTTTTCATGAAACAAGTGTGCCTTGGCCCAAAAAAGGTTGAAAAACACTGGACTAGCCCAAGGTCACCCAGCAGCTGCATGTGGAGGAGCGGAGACACGAACCCGGTTCCCCAGATTACGAGGCCACCGCTCTTAACCACTACACCACACTGACTCTCCAATGAGATGGAACCAAACTATGTGTTGTGGCAGGGCTGCCTTTTGGGTGGTTTTCAGGCAGAGCCCTGCTCCATGCCTCAGCTGCTCGTGCTTCCAATTCCTAAATCCCTTACTGCTTCCATCAGTTTTGCAGATACCACAAAGGTGAGGAACAAAGGGCATCTCTGAACAAGCTGTGCCCTATCATAAGGCGACCAGAAACAAAGGAGGGCAGGTGGAAGGGGCAATTTGGGGAGATGCAGTTTGTCATACAGAGAAGAGTAAAGGTCCATCTGCTGGAATTAGGGTTGCCATCCACCCCTAGAAATACGGGATTATCTTTGTGTGTGTGTGTGTGTGTGTGTGTGTGTGTGTGTGTGTTCGTCCGTCCCCCTTGTCTTTTTTGAACTTCAACCGGGACAACTTTCCCCCCATATTCGAGCTCATCCTTGGGGCGTATATGTAAAAGAGCTCCCATAATCCCTTGCCATCGGCCATGTTGGCTGGGAATGATGAAAGTTGGGGTCTAGCAAGGTCTGGAGGGCCATGTCTGCATCCCTCCTTTAGGGTTTCTGAATGGTGTAAAATCTGAAGAGTCGGTTCAGTGGCGACTGATGAGGCCAGAGGTTGGTGGCCTGGAAACCACAGGTCTTGCCATTGGCAGGAGTAATAATGGATTGACCATGCTGGCGCATTTGTACCATCCCAGTCTTGCCCCTCCCAACAGAGGCATGGGCAACAGGAGATCAGGTGAGCACCTTAAAAAGATGGCACCTGTCTCTTCCACCGGCTGCTTTTGGGTTCAGCAAATAAATTTGAGATTTCTCTCCATAGTTGTCTAAATTGAAGAAAGGGAGGGGTCTCTCAATTGAGGCCCCTCCAGGGCTCAAAGCATGGTGGGGGGGGGGACTTATTTTCTCATCGGAGGCAGAACAGAAACGTTGAGTTCAAATCAGAAGGAAACTGTGTGTGGATGGGAGTCGCCAACCGAGGCAAGGAGATTCTCTCCCTCTGGGACAGAATATGAAGAATCTCTCATTTGGAACAGTTTCCACTTGACCGTTGCCACTGAAACCGGCGGACATCGCAAGGGCTTGCTCTGAGAATGAAAACAGCTTTCTACGCTTAGAAAATATTTTATCTACAATGGGAATTTTGCCTGTTTTTTTTATCGTTGCCGGGTGGAGTTTGAACGGGTTGCAGTGCCTGGAAATGGAATTTGGGCGCCATTCCTTACAAGTTCATCCCTGATTCTGCCAGGTTGACCACATCTTTTTAAGCAACTTGGTGCAATGTGGCCGCTGTCAATCAATGGAGTCGGCGGGAGGTGAATTGTTCTGCATTGCCTTTTTAAACATTCAGTGTGGAATAAGTCCTGGTGGTTAATGCATTAAGGGCTCAGACAGCCTCTCCTGTGATTTAGCTTTTTCCAAAGGACTCTCGGTGCACTTGTCTTCCGATGCATTTTGCTAATTACACCATAGATTTCCCCATTGATGAATAAGTGCTGAATTAACACAGGAGCTTTAATGTTTCGCTTTCCCTATTATTGTTGTACAAGGAGCCGTGCGGCAGATGCCGGCAGTTAGTTACACAAACATTAGTCTTAACGATTGGCCATTTGGATTTGGTGACAAACGGCAGCCTGGTGGAAATCTGAGCCTCAAACCAATCAGGAAGTTAATGAGGAGAGAAATTACCACGGCAGCTTCCCCTTAATTACATCCACGCCAGGCGGGAAGGGAGTGCCTGGTTGGATCTTGACTCATCAAAGGTGAGCAAGGTCAGAGACCCCTTTGCTTTGCTTTTTGTATCTAGTGGAGGTGGAAATGTTGCCAGTATTTCTCGCACTGTATTAGTTTTCAAATTCTTTCAATATTTCATATCAATCTGTTTTTATTTTTCATTTTTCCAGAGACTGGACACTTGTGGTTTCGCTCCTGCTTGCTTTTCCTTTTCCTTGCCCTCTGCTTGACGGCAGATCTACACCAGTTTTGGTCTGCTTCATATGTCATCACAGCAGCAAGATTCCTGTTTGATAATAGAAATAATTTTATTATTGATACCCCGCCAACCTGCCTGGGTTTCCCCAGCCACTCAGAGCGGCTTCCAGCACATATAAAAACCATAATAAAATGTCAAACATTAAAACCTTCCCAGCACAGGGCTGCCTTCTGGTGTCTTCTAAAAGATGTTTAGTTCCTCATCTCCTTGACACCTGGCAGGAGGGCGTTCTACACTGCCCCAGCCCAGAACGTTTTCCTGCCTGAAGCAGAGCCCAAATGGCACCCACTCCCCAGGGCAAACACTTGAAAAAGTCCTGCTGCAGCATTCGTACACTTAATTCCTGCTTCCCTTCCTTTCCCTGACCACTGCACGCCCCTTCTCATGGTGCCGCCTGAAGCGCATTGCTCCACATGGCAGGGCCGGCCCCGGACTCCTCTGTTTCTTTGCCCTGCACCCTTTCCATGTCAGGATGGGCAGCCCTGACACACGTCAATGTCTCCACACATTTCCTTGGTCATTCCAACTATGACGGGAGTGGCAGAAATCTGCAAATGGGTAGTGGTAGTGACACTATTATTAGTGGTGCTCAACACATCATGGGGAGGGTCGTGCTGTTTATTAGCGTGTATCCCATCTTTTAATCCTGGTGCTGAGAGGAAAGACCCCTTTCTAATTTCTCTGCACTTTCTGAAGATTCGGGAGAGAAGTGGATCTTCCTCTCTTGCTTTGTGCTGAAGTTTAGAGAAGGCAAAAAGGATAGTAGACTTCTGACGTGGCGCAAAGCGGGAAACCAGCGAGGCCGGTCCATGGGGACAATGGAGCACTGCTCCACTAACTTCATCCTGTCCTCAACCAGCCCCCACCAGCATCCCTTCTTACAACCAGTTTGGGGTGGTGGTGGTTCTGCCTGTCATCGGTTCTGGCTCCATCTACTGTTTGTCTCCCTGTCTTCTGCCCTAACTACTTCTTCTTCTTCTTCTTCGTCTGCATCTTCATCTTCTTCTGCGATCACTCATGGCCAAGTAAGGTTGTCTTCCATAAACCCAGTTTTAACAGGGAGTCTGTACTTGACTGGGGAGGCCAGTTCTGGATCCACACGTCCTTCCACAGTGGGGACATTGGTTTCCGGGCTGGAGTTGATCCTGGTGTGGATTTGCCAAGCGTGCCTTCCTCTTAGCACGTTTCTCCCTCTCGTCCTGAGTTTGAGTGTCTTCAAAGCCCATGACACCTCTGGTAAAGGCTGTTCTCCAACTGGAGCGCACACAGGCCAGTGTTTCCCAATTGTTGGTGAAAAAAAAATAAAAAAATTAAAAAAATTCCTTCCAGTAGCACCTTAGAGACCAACTAAGTTTGTTCTTGGTATGAGCTTTGGTGTGTATCCAGGGCCGTCTTAAGCCTATCTGGCGCCGTGGTGCAGGGATCTCTCCGGCGCCCCCCACGCCCCCCATCCTTTGGCAAACAGCGCCCAGTACCGCCTCCCTAACTCCCTCCCTCCCTCCAACCAGCCTGAGCCTCCGGGGGTGGGGGAGCACCCCAAATATACCTGCTCCTCTCCAGCACCCCCGACGCACCTGGAAGCGCGCAGGGCTGCTGGGACTGGGAGTCACCCCCCCCAAAAGGCGCGAGAAACCCCTTCTAAGCACCCAAGAATAAAAGCAGTGTTTTTCAGGGGCCGGGAAGGGGCCGGAGGATCCACCATCTGGGCAGCTGCAGGACAAACACTGCCCGTTTAATTGCACGGGGTTGGGCTGGATGACACAGGGGGTCACTTCCAACTCTCCAGTTCTGCCACAAACTCGGGAAAAACAGGCGTGGTGTGTGTGTGCGTGCAGGAGGGGATCTTGCGTCTAAAACAAACCAGTCCCCTCTTTTTGGATGGGGCTGGGTGGGATTCCAAAATAAAAAGCAAAAGTGCTCCAGCGGCAGGCTGGAGAAGTGCCCAGAGGAGCGGCTGCTGCCGGGGATCGCACCCGCTCGGGACTCCTTGGGCTCCTTCCCACCACCCCGCGCCCTACTCCAGTCCTGCACAGCGGCAGGCTGGAGAAGCGCTCAGAGGAGCGGCGGCTGCTGGAGAACGTCGTTCCTAGCCCGGGACCCCTCGGGCTCCTTTCCGGCTGCCCCGCGCCCTACTCCAGTCCTGCGCAGCAGCAGGCTGGAGAAGCGCCCCGACGACTAATTGCGGCGCTGAGAGGAGGGGCGGCCGCCGGGATCACGCCTGCCTCCCAGGCAGGGCGCGCACAGCAACCGAAGAGGGGTGGACAGAGGGAGGGAGGGCTGATCACTGCGCGCCCGGCTCGCCGCCACTGATCGCCTCCTCCTGCCTTCTCCCTGGTGACGTGCGAGCGGGGGATGAGGGGCATGGCGCTGGAGCGGTGCGGGGCTCTGCGCACCCTTCCAGTGCTCCCAGGATGGGAGGCGAGGGCGTTCAGCTTGCTGCCCACCCGGGAGCGGCATGGGCGGCAGCGGCTGCGCTGCCGGCGCGCGAGTGCCCGGCCGCCAGGCCGCCCATGGGGGCGGGGGCGGGTTGTGGAGGGGGCCGGCCAGTATGCCGGCGGGCTGGCGACGGCGCCCCTGGGGGGCCCGGCGCTCTGGCGCACCGCGCCACTAACCCCTATGAATGAGACGGCCCTGTGTGTATCTGAAGAAGTGTGCATGCACACGAAAGCTCATACCAAGAACAAACTTAGTTGGTCTCTAAGGTGCTACTGGAAGGATTTTTATTTTATTTTTTATTTTGTTTTGACTATGGCAGACCAACACGGCTACCTGCCTGTAACTCCAATTGTTGGTGTTTATACTAAGACGCTTGTGCATGAATTTGTTTATGTGTGTTGATCAGTGCACCCTGAACAACACACAGTCTTCGCAGTAAGGCTCTGTTCCGATGGCATGGTAGATTCTTATCTGCTGCAGCCTTCATCCGCCTTCACAGCCATTGCAACATACCGCTTGTTATCACCCGCTGCCTGTTCTGCTGTTGAGGACTTCTTGGGTCATTCTTTGTCCTTCCCTTTGACCTTCCCGCCTTGGGTGACCCAGCCCCTAATGGGCTATAACCATCACCGGCCTGCAGTTTCTCTGTGCAAGACAGTGGAGTCAAGGGGCAGGAGTAGAGTTTCCGCTTCTTGTGCCCGGCTAGCCTTCTCTGAGCTTGCTGCAACTCACTGGAAACTCAGGGAAGGAGGGATTGCCCTTAGCAATTGCAACTGAGAACTTAACAGGCAGTGTTAGAAACTCAGATATCTAAGATAGGTGCCAAATGGCACCTTAAAGCTAACGCTGTGGTTCTCTGATCTCAACTACTTTGTTTGACTGTAGTTTGCTCCCACAACAATTCACTTGTCCCAGGATGCAAGGAGGAGGAACACACACAGTGGAAATGGAAACATTATTGATGATGGACTAAGGCAGAGGTTTTTTTAACTGCGGTCGCCAACCCGGCGCCCAGAAATCTTCACACGGTCACAATTGGACCTGCGCCAGTAGCAAAACGCGCCTGGCACCTGGGGGATTTCTAACACTTCTTATGGTTTGGTGGCAGGAACCAGGTGGCCAAGCTAACATGTGGAACAGGTTTTGATGGAAAAGGAAGTAGAAGTTGCTGCAGTTTGCTTCTTTGTGCACCTGTGGTCATGAACGGAAATCGGCCAAGCAAATACAATCCATATCTGTTCATTATCATTGCTGTTTTAAGTTGCCAAACTGTATGTAAGTAATGAGTGGTGGTGTTTTGTGTGTGTGTTTTACATTGTTTTGATGTTTGCATTAAAACAAATATAAATGACATAAGTTATGTACATAGTTACATAACTTGCCTTAAAACAACTTGCACTATAGCAGACAGCAAGACGGAAAATATAAATTTAGCAGGAGCCAAAGTGCAGCAGGATGAAATCAGCTTTGATTGGGAGCAATACAGGTTGGAGCAAAAATAAATAAATTCCTTCTTATCTCTTGCTGTCAGTTGATGCCGCTGTCTCAACACTGCTAGCCCTCTTACAATGTACCTTTTTTAAAAAAAAGTTTTATCAAGTTTTACAATTTTATATTCAACATAATCAACATATACAAGAAAAAAGTATGATTAATTCCCAAGCTCCCCCCGCCCCCTGACTTCCGTCAACTTCCTCTTCTAGTTCTTTAAATATTTGCTATTTCTCCTTATTTTATTTTCCTTTACTTTTAAGACCTTTTAACTAAATATCCTCCGCATTTTTATACTCTATTCAAATTACATATTATGCTTTATTATTTTTCAAATTATTGTTCCTTAGATCTTACATTTGTTTTCTTAATTTTGTTTACTCAAACCCTGCTAGTGAGTCCATTTCTTTGCAATGTTTCTGTAGGTATAACATAAACGGTTCCCAATCTTTTTTAAGGTCTCTGTTGCCCTTGTCTCTAAGTCTTCCCAGAAGTTTCTCCATTTCAGCGTATTCCATACGTTTTGCCTGCTCCTGTCTGAACCAGCCCAGTTGCGTTCCGCCCCCCACCTTCAGAGTATCCCTGGTTAGCAGCCGGGGGTGGGGCGGGGGCTTACCTGTGGTGGCACCCCAATTCTGAAATACCTTGAGATATTTGCCCTAGAGCCTCGTCTGCTCAAGTACCGGTACATTTATTTCTTGCTTTTCGACAAGCGCAGGAGTAGTCAGTGTGTTTGTGCTGCACATGTTTTGGACTGCGGTTGCATCAACTCCTGACTTGGCCTTGTCTGCCCCCTCCACCCAAAAACCCTATTTAAAAACAAAATGGAACAAGCATTTCCATTATTCCAGGAGTTTTGATGCCTGTTGATGTTTTCCATAGGGCAGTTGGTGTCAGTTGGCGGAGAGGAGGAGAGCAGCTGGATCAGGCCCTGCCGCTGACTCGGCCTCCCTGCTTCCCTCGCCTTCTTCTTTCTCCACAGGGCTGTTGGCCTCAGTTAGCACCTGCCGGAAAACTTTTAATTGTGTTTGGATACCGATTTTATTATTGTCCCTGAAGTTTACAGCTCTGAGGTGAAGTTGGTTTTATTATCCATCTGCCGCTTACGAGAAGTTGTTCAAGTGTTTCTGCCTTCTTCTCTTGGGTAGCTTATGTCAATGTTACTTTATGTTGGGTAGCTTATATCAATGTTTTATTTTGCTAAAACCAGCAGGGTAGGAATAAATCAGAATAAATAAATAAACATAATTGAACATTTTTTCCGCATTCCGTTTATACAACTGGGAAGAACCTCTTTAATTGAATCACACTTTATATACAGTCGTACCTCGTGTTGCATTCGCTGCGTGTTGCAAATGGCACTGGTTACAAACGCACCGAACCCGGAAGCAACGGAACGGATTACTTCCGGCTTCAGCGGGTCGTGCATGCACGTGTGCAGTGACGTCATGTGCATGTGCAGATGCACCGAATCGCGACCCGAGCGTGCGCAGAAGCGGCGCTGCAGGTTGTGGTCTGCTCAGGATGTTCACATCTAGAGGTACCACTGTACACTCAAATACATCTTGTTCTTAGAAGTTGAATTGAGGTTGGATTGGTTTTTTTTAAATGCTTTGCATAATAATAATAATAATAATAATAATAATAATAATAATAATAATTTATTTATACCCCGCCCATCTGGCCAGTTCTCCCCATGCCTTCTTATACACAACCTACTCATTGTCCCCATGCCTTCTTAAGGAGAGGTCTGGGCTGTTGTTGTTGTTGTTGATGATTAAATTTGTATCCACAGGTCTCAGTTGCTAAGTGAGAGTCAACTTGTTTATTTTCTGATGGAAATTTTGTGATTATAATTATATAATAGGAACAGGGCAAGCAGAAACCTTTGTTCAGCCTTTGGATGCCGTGCTGGGAAAACCTTCATGCAACTGTTAAAGTCATAGGAGCGCTGCTGGCAGCAGAAAAGTGGCCACCCTTTACCGGGGCAGACTCTGGTATTTCAACGATGCAAAAATGTGGTGCCCCCGCCTCTCACCCTCCATTGCGCTCATGTCGTGCCATTGTTGTGACGCCCTGTAGTGCCCTCCAGGCTCAGTGCCCAGTGCAGTGGAACCGGTCACACAGTTCTTCTGCCTCAGCCCTTATCCTATTCATCGTTGTCTGTGGATAAGTGGGATAAGGCGGGGTGAAGTGACCGAGGTGGCGGACTGGGAAACCGCGCATGCATGGCAGGATGGCGGTTGATTCCGCACCGTAATTTCACAGGGATGATTAAGGAGGGAGGGAGGCGGGCTTCTTCTAGCCACGTTTTCATTTATTCCGTAGAATGATTCTCCTTTTTAACAACAACAACAACAGAGCAGGTTACAAAAAATGTGTTTTTTTGTATAGCACTGAAATTTTTAGGGGTTTTCCCCAATTAAAAATGGTACCTCATCCATGTGGGAATGTTCAGGGAGGCAGGAGAGGATATATTGTTGAATGATATCCTTCCCAACTTGTGTTAACAAGTTCTACAATTTAGCAGAGTAACATTCCCCTTTTTAAACTCACACAGCGGATAACGTTTTTGCCAGGCTTGTTTAAACCTCTAAAATAAGTTTTCTGGTAATTCCCCTTTTATTCCCTCCTAAAAAGATAGACACAACACAGTCTTGTACAAAAGTATAAAATAGTTTACTCACAGTTTCATTCAGTTCACAAAAGGATCCCTGAAGGCAGACTTAAGTTACAAAATATATACACCTGGAATCTATCCCATAAAGAGATAGTTCCTTTGTCCTCTCATGGCTGGGAACCCGCCTAGGAAAGGAAGGCGGCTCATCTCTCCGTCCCTTTGGGTGTATTAGTGTAGACTGTCACTGATCTAGATCACTTAACTATGTGTTCCCTTTTTTCTCCCTCCCCGCTCCCCTTTATTCGTTGCCTCCTCAGTTTTTTCACCACCCAGTAGTCAAGATTCTGGCTTGGTTTCCCTTTCCAGCAGCTCTCCCATCAGCAACGAAAGCACCAAAGCTGTGTTGGAGTGCGAGTCGACCTCCGATTCCGGGACCTTCACTGTTCATTCTGTCATGGAAGACGGTGAATGAGCAGCCCTGAAGAACCTCCTCCCTGGATGTCTTGGGAAAGTACCTTCCTGTTTAGATGCGTTTGGTTTGCGGTGATTGATGCCGATGTAACCGTTGAGAAAACGTTGAGTTTATTCCCTTTGTATTGTTCCACACAATGCGATTTGCAACCTCTGAGTTTAAAGACGCAAGTCTTTCCCATTAATTGGGGGGGACCCTGGGAGTTCCTTGGGGTTCATCCTAGTCTAAAAAGATCATACTTTGCAGATAAAATGTGATCAAAGTTAAGTGAATGGCTAAGCTTACTCATATAAGCAAGATTTCTACTGCGCACAGGAGTTAGTTATTTAGCAAAAACAAGACAGAATTGTAAAAAGGGCTTTTGGTAGGATGAAGATTTTAAGAAATTGGCATAAAGGTTGATAATTCTCTTATCACAAAATAATTCTTTCAACTTTTATTTTTTAATGACAGTAAAGCAGAACGTGCGAGTGAGATTAATGTTCTAGGATTTGCAAACCCCCTTCATAAGTGTTGCTTTTTATCTATTAGTAGCTTGCAAAATTGGGGGGGGGGGGTTAAGAAAGAACGATACTTTCAACAAAAATCTGGTGAGTTTAACTTCATGGTTGGGTGTTTTATGGAAGATGCTAGATTTTGGCTAGACATTTATTCTGCTAACAGCATAAAATTAACATAAATTTATTACTTTCTAGGTTAACCTGTTTGCTACAATCTTTGCTTAAAGCATTTAAAAGTTACTACAGATTTTCAGTATTTGTTAAAAAATTGCTTAGCGTGTACTCTTGGGTTACAGAAGCCAAGCTGAAATGAAACTAGTCTTTAAAAAATTCATT